>NC_066579.1:122826692-123144192 GCF_024323335.1 Lathyrus oleraceus
TACCCCAAACGTCAAATAATTCCACTTCTTGGATGTTCTTCAAAGGAATTTCGTCGCGTCTTGAGATGTTTCCAATGCGTTGGCACTGGTCACATTGGACAATATAAGTATGGACACCACGCCATAGTGTTGGCCAGTAAAGACCAGCTTGAAGGATCTTAGCGTATGTCTTGGATGTGCTTGAATGTTCACCATAGGGTGAAGAGTGACAATGCTCTATGATATTTATGACTTCTTCTTCCGGGATGCAACGTCGAAATATGTTATTTGTTCCTCTTTTGAAGAGGAGTGGTTCGTCCCAATAGAAATGTCTTATATCTTTAAAGAACTTCTTCTTCTATTTATAGTTGAGGTCAGGTGGTATGATATCAGGGGCTAGATAGTTCACAAAATCAGCGTACCATGGTACTCTGCTAATTTCTGAAACTATCCCAAGGTTGTCTCTATCAGGTTCAAGGGGAACGGTATCTAACTTAGCTATCAATTTGTCATAGGTGAAATCATCATTTATAAGTAAATGGTCTGGCTTCAAATGCTCTAGTCTGGAAAGATGGTCAACAACTACGTTTTTTGTTCCTTTTTTGTCTCTAATATCTAAGTCGAATTCTTGTAGCAAAAGGATCCATCTGAATAATTTAGGTGTTCACATCCTTTTTGCTTAGAAGGTAACTGATAGTTGAATGGTCTGTATAGACTATAATCTTAGATCCTACAAGATAAGACCTAAATTTATCGATTGCGAAAACTACAACTAGGAGTTCCTTCTCTGTTGTTGTATAATTTAATTGAGCGGCATCTAGGGTTCTACTAGCGTAATATATTACATGTAGTTTCTTATCTTTTCTTTGCCCTAAAACAGCTCCTATAGCGAAATCGCTAGCATCACACATTATTTCAAAGGGTTTAGTCTAATCCGGAGTTTGTAAAATGGGTGTTGAAATTAGCGCTCGTTTTAACTGATTAAAGGCTTCGATACATTTTTCATTGAAAATGAATTCAACGTCTTTCATTAGAATGCCAGTCAGGGGTTTTGTTATTTTAGAGAAATCTTTGATGAAGCGACGGTAGAAACTGGCGTGTCCAAGAAAACTACGGACTTCTCTAACTGTCTTAGGAGGGTTAAGGTTTTCTATAACTTTTATCTTTGCTTTGTCGGCCTCAATGCCTCTTTCAGATATTATATGTCCTAACAGTATGCCTTCTTTAACCATAAAGTGGCACTTCTCCCAGTTTAACACAAGGTTAACTTCTACGCATCTCTCTAGGATTTTCTCAAGATTAATTAGGCAATTCTCAAAGTCAAACCCACATACCGAGAAATCGTCCATGAATACTTCCATAATTTCGTCGAGATAATCTGCGAAGATTGACATCATACAACATTGGAAAGTAGCTGGCGCATTACAGAGTCCAAACGACATTCGTCTGTAAGCAAACGTTCCGTAAGGACAGGTGAAGGTTGTTTTATCTTGATCCTCGGGGTGTATGGATATTTGGAAAAATCTAGAATATCCATCCAGATAACAAAAGTAAGAGTGTCTGGCAAGACGCTCAAGCATTTGATTTATGAATGGAAGGGGGAAATGGTCTTTCCTAGTTGCCTTATTTAGCTTCCTATAATTTATGCACATATGTCATCCGCCTTCTATACGTTTAGCTACATGCCCGCCCTTCTCGTTCTGCACGACTGTGATGCCTCCCTTTTTGGGTACCACATGTACATGACTTACCCATTTACTATTAGAGATTTGATAGATTATACCAGCTTCTAGAAATTTAAAGACTTCCTTCTTTACCACCTCACTCATTACAGGGTTGATTCTTCTCTGATGTTCTCTGGAAGGTTTTGAATCTTCCTCTAGCGAGATCATGTGCATACACATGGATGGGCTTATACCTTTTAAATCAGAGATGTTCTACCCTAAGGCAGAGGGGTATCTTCTTAAAACATTCAAGAGTCGCTTTGTCTCATTTTGGTTTCAGGTGGCACTAACTATTACTGGGCGGTTCATTTCTTTATCCAAAAACTCATATCTTAGGTTCTTGGGTAATTCCTTAAGTTCTTGAGCTGGTTTTTGAGAATTTGGTGAAAGGTCTGGAGTAAGATCCAAACATTCGTTAGTGTGAGGTTTCGTTTCCTCTAGCTCGTCATCCTTTTCATTCGGGTTTGAAAATGGTTCGATCTTAGGTTCTTCTTGATCAAATTCCCTTATGCATTCATCTATGATATCGATCGCGTAACATGTGTCTCCTATGATTGGTGCCATCAGGAACTTTGAAAGAATAAACTCTATCTTTTCATCCCCTACTTCGAAAGTTAATTTTCCTCGTTTAACATCTATTATAGCTCCGGTTGTTGATAAAAATGGTCTACCTAAAATGATAGGGATATCGTCGTCTTCCTTGATATCCATGACCACAAAGTCTATTGGGATATAAAGTTGACCCATCCTAACTAGGATGTCTTCTAAAATGCCTACAGGGTACTTAATAGACCTATCGGCTAATTGGAGGGACATCTTAGTCGGTTGTAATTCTCCTAAGTTTAACCTTTTATACACAGCTAAGGGCATTAAACTCACACTAGCGCCTAAGTCTAGGAAAGCTTTGTCGATCACATGACTCCCTAAAATGCAAGGTATAGAAAAACTACCAGGGTCTTTCTCCTTCTTAGCAAGTTTATTCTCGGAAATAAAATTGCATTCCAAGGGTTTGGGATCATCAAGCCTACGCTTGTTGGTTAAGATGTCTTTGAGAAATTTGGCGTAAGATGGAATTTGGGTGATATCTTCGGTGAAAGGAATCTCAACATGAAGCTTCTCTATTACTTTTATAAATTTTTGGTAATGGTTATTGATTTTGGTTTGTTTCAGTCTTTGCGGATATGGGATTTGTGGTTTGCACGGGGGTGGTGGTTTGTATGTTTTATCCTTGGCTTCTCCTTCTTGGTCGGTTTGTTTTTCGGGTTCCACTGGTTCCTCTCCTTGGTTGGTAGGTATATTTTCTTTAGAAGCTTTGGACTCTCTCATTGCTAGGTTATGAGGCCCTTCGTAAGCGGTCCCACTTCGTAACGAGATAGCGTTAGCTTTCCCTCGAGGGTTTGGTTGAGGTTGTCCAGGGAATTTTCCTCTAGGTGTAGTTTGTGGAGCTTGTTTTTGTGCTATCTGTGAGATCTGGGTTTCAACCATCTTGTTGTGAGTGATTATCTGATCAACCTTGGTTCCTAATTGCGTTATCAGTTTGTTTACGTGAATGTTCTGGTTTAGGAATTCTTTATTTTGCTGAGTCTGGCCTGATATAAAGCTCTCCATGATCTTCTCAAGGTTAGACTTCTGAGGCACAACTTGCATAGGTTGATTTGGTTTTTGGACTTGATAACCTTGTGGTCTCTGAGGTGCATAATTTTGGATAGGGTTCTGGTTTTTATAGGAAATATTTGGGTGATTCTTCCATCCAGGGTTGTAGGTGTTTGAAAACGGGTTACCTTGGGCGTAATTCACTTGGTCGGTGTTCAGGTCGTTCAAAAGGTTACATTCCTCCGATTCGTGTCCTTTAGATCCACAGAGTTCACACTCTGTGTGGACTACCGCTGCAGTGTTAGTGTTTGTAGACATATGTTCGACCTTAAGGGCTAAAGCATCCATTTTCGCCTGCATCATGTCCATAGAGCTTATCTCATGTATTCCACCTTGGGTCTCCTTTTTCTCTATTGATGCTCGTTCAGTTCCCCATTGGTAATGGTTTTGGGCCATGGTGTGGACAGACTCTTAACGTTTGTTCATCAGCGCGCCACTTGCGGCAACGTCGATGCTCATCTTGGTGTTATAATGTAGTCCATTGTAGAAGGTATGAACGATCAGCCATTATTCTAGGCCATGGTGTGGACAGACTCTTAATAGCTTTTTGTATCTCTCCCAAGCTTCAAAGAGTGATTCTCCTTGGTTTTGAGTAAATCTAGTTATTTGGTTTCGAAGAACAACAGTCTTACTGGGGGGAAAATATCTAGCAAGGAATACTCTCCTAAGGTCTTCCCAGGTAGTTATTGAATTAGTTGGAAGTGAATCTAACCATGAATGTGCTCTATCCCTGAGGGAGAAAGGAAATAATCTTAAACGGATCGCATCAGGTGAAGCACCGTTGGATTTAAAGGTGTCGGCCAATTGGATAAAGACCTTTAAATGTTGATTTGGGTTCTCAGTAGCGAGACCCGCGAATTGGTTCTGTTGCACTAATTGCAGTAAAGATGGTTTTAGTTCGAAATTGTTGGCAGGAATAAGGGGGTTTACTATACTCGAACTAGGTTCCTCGTCAAAGGGTTGGGCAAATTCCTTAAGAGGTCTCCGGTCATGATTCTCAGCCATAACTTTCTTAATTTGGATGAGTAAGAGGCGTGTACGAGTGTAACGTTCAGGTTCCGCTAAAGGATCTACTAAATTTCCGGTACTACGGGTTCTTCGCATTTACCAGCTAATAATGCCTTAGTCTAGACGGTGTAACAAAAGGGTACGAAATTTGACGAAGTTGGTCCCCGGAAACGGCGCCAAAAACTTGATCGCAGTATTCGCAAGTGCACGAATCACGTCAGAGTAATATAAAAGAATATCGATCCCACAAAGACCAAATTGTCAATCTATCGATTACAATCAATATTATTTTTATCTAAGGCGGTATAAAAAAGATATTGATGTTGCAAAATAACGGTAAATAAAAGAGGTATTAAATGCGGTGCAGATAAAGACATGTTTGAATGTATTTCACGTCAGTTAAACGATGTTTCGATTTTCTAAATAGAACTACTTATGGGGAAATATTTTCTACTTTTGAAAAGAATCCATTTAACAGGAACTGTCGCTTTCGCGTATTCAGAACCGAGTTTACCCTTAAATTAAGGCCTTTTATTGTCACTTAAAAAAGGTGCGCAGAACGCTAAAGTAGTAAACTTATTTTAAAGAAATAAGACTCGCAAACTTAGTTGAAAAGTGATTTTGATTTGGAAAGTTTTACCCAAGGAGTTTCCTGATTTTAAATCTATCAACGCGTCCGAAAATAGTTTCAAAAATCGTTTTTCCTTAAAGTGATAAAAATTCCTAGTTAACTAAGCCAGGGTGCTTTCGCACTCCTTGAATACTTAAAACTAACCAAGTTTGTTTCAGAAAACTCAAGCTAAAAATCAAAACAGCCCTTAAATCATTTCTACAGATTTAATATGTGAAACATCTCTTTAACCGCGATCCTTACATTCTAACCTTTGAAAGATTTAGCCAGACATGGTAATACAAACAAACACAATGATATTAATCATGATGAAAAGTTGTTTTAGAATGTAAGGCGTAAAGAACGAGTAAAGCGTGGACAGAAACTAACTAAAGTAAAGACAATGACAAGTAAAATAAATAAAAGCGATAAATAAGAACCTGCTCCAAACGGAGGCTTTAAATCTAGTACAAGGAAAATAAACCTTCGACTCTGAAGATAAAGACGACAGCAAATCGAAGTGCTCCAACTCAATCTCGTTAAGGTGTGATAACCCCTCGATGTGATGGATTACCGCTTTTACAGATGATAAATATAGTCTTAGTGTTGTAAGCTAAGTTGGATGATTTGGAAATGAAATGGAACGGCCTATTTATAGAGGAATTCAGCAGCTTGTAAAGACCATGATGCCCTTCAACTTGTCCTTAGTGGGAACGTGAATTGCAAAGGTGGCGCCCGCCACCCCTTCATGGCGCCCGCCATGTGTGGAAATGGGAAAGATCATGGGAACATGGTGGTTACCTCCTGGTTGAGTGTTGATGAGTCATGGCTTCTCCTATAGCGGCCGCCATGTGCAACGCCATGTGTACAATATTTGCCGAAAAAACCCTAATTTTTGGTCTTTTTTCTTTGTTTCTTCTAAAAGGGTCTGGAAAGAGCTAAATGTCTGAAAACAACATAAAAGAGAGCATAACACAAGCAAAATTATAATAAAGACCTAATAAACATGTGAAATCCGAGTCAAAAACACGGTGTGATTCAGTGTGATCACATGCCTCCAAATTTTTAACATAAACACCACATTTTCCAACTCTAGATCATGCGTAGGATAATTCCTCTCATGAACTTTTAGTTGTCTTGAAGCATAATCCATAACCTGACCATTCTGCATCAACATGCCACCTAGTCTCATCTTCGAAGCATCACAATACAGAACAAATGATTCACTTATACTTGGCAAAATCAAAGTTGGAGTTAATGTCAGCTTCTTCTTGAGTTCTTGAAAACTCTCTTCACACTGAATAATTCATATATAAGCTTGACCTTATTGAGTCAACTGAGTCAAAGTAAATTCCAAATTCGTAAAGCCTTTGATAAACCTTATGTAGTAACCATCCAAACCAAGAAAACTTGTGATCTTATCAACAAACTTTAGAGTCTCCCACTACAACACTGCGTCTATTTTCAATGGATCCACTACGATACCCCCACTAGCATGACCAAGGAAACTCACTTCCTTCAACCAAAACTCTCACTTGTACAACTTTGCATACAACATTTTTTAGTTTAAGGTCTACAACACAGCTCTTAGATGTACCACATGCTCTTCACCGGACTTCAAATATATCAAAATATTGTCGATGAACACAACCGCAAACAAATCTAAGTACGGATGAAATATTATATTAATTTACTTCATGAACACTTTAGGTGCATTATACATACCAAACTCCATCACTAAATACTTATAGTGGCCATATCTCATTTTGAATGCAATCTTTGGAATATCGTCTGACTTCACACAAATATGATGATAACTCAGACACAAATCAGTCTTGCTGAACATGCAAGCACCAACTAACTGATCCACCAAATCATCAATTCTCATAAGCAAATATTTATTCTTGATAGTAACTTGTTCAATTGTTAATAGTCAATACACAATCTCATGCTACCATATTTCTTCTTAACTAACAACATCGGCTCTCCCCTTGGCGAAACACTCAGTCGAATAAACTTTTTCTTAAGTAGATCCTCTAACCGTCTCTTCAGCTTACTCAACTCTAAAGCAAACATCCTATAAGGAACCATCAACATGGGACTACTACCAGGTACTAAGTCTATAGCAAACTCCACCTCACGCTCTGGCAGCAAATCACTAATGTCATCTGGGAACACTTCGCGAAACTCACATACCACATGTAGATCCGTAATCAACCCCCCCCCCCCCCCCCTCCACTCAAGGACGTGAACATCGTGAACACTTGAGCATTATCTCTCAAGGAAATCTCTACATGCCTTATGGTCATGAAACTCGACTCCATACTCTCTTCAGATTCAAGAAACTTCGTTGATTTATCAAAATAATTGATATGCACATGGTTGAACTCTAACCAATTCATTCCCAGAATAACATCAAGTTGACTTAGAGGCAAACAAACCAAGTCAACTCTAAAATCTCTACCATAAATTATCAAAGAACAATTCATATACACCAAATAAGTAGTCATTGAACCATTAGTTGGGGTATCAATGACCATGCTACCACTCATAGAAGACACTTCTAAATTTAACCTTGACACACACTCAACAAATACAAACTTCAAATCTTCCTCTTCAACAAACTCAGGAAACAACACTGACTCATCCAACAACCTACACTCTTTCAATCAACGGAGCACTGAACTAATCCTCCACACCTGAAACCTCTTAGAGAAGCAGAAGCTTATCCCCCACTAACAAACGGTTAGAAAAACAAACGAACACCAACAATGTTTCACACACATGTCATGTACCAGAGAATAAACAAAATTACATAACCTATCCGGAGGAACCAATCTTCTATGATACCACTATGTAACACCCTGCTTCCCGACTCAACAATTAATTAAATAAAACATGTAAAATACATATATCCTCCAAACAGAATGCTATTCAACAATAATCAAACTTATATTTGAAACACATAACTGAAAATGAAATCATTTGATAAACAACATAAATCATAAAAATACTTGTCATTAAAAGCCTCAACAACATTATTAGTTTGAAAAGTGGTTCATCATCAAAAATTGAAGGAAATATATATAACATAAAATAAATAAATAAAACAACATGTTCCCCTCGTATTACATTTTAGAGTGACTCCAACTATAAGACTCGATCGACAAGCAACTAAAGAGGCATACTACTATCCTCAACCTCAAGCTCCTACTCAGGTACCTGATTGTCTATACTCCATAGGAGCACATACACAACAACACAAAAAGTGGGTGACAATATGTTTAAATAATAATCAGTGCATAAAATAATCAGAGTAGATTCACGCATAACAACCATGGACATATCAACATGCACTAAAATAACATGTGTTCATATTTCACCCACATCATGATCGATCACCAATCACACAAATAATATAACAATATTCATTAAAACACAAACATCTCATTTGCATAACCATTATGTAATGAAATGCTACATCGACTAAACTCATGCCCGTCGTGGTCCCCGCTCTGAACCGGACTCGCAACTCAACTCTATATGCATGTAGTACTAACTCAACATTTAGTTCTTCATACAAACCGGGTTCCAACATATGAACCCCGATCCCCAACTATGAGCTCCGAGCCTTCACTCTGAGCTTGAGAAAAGTCATTAGTCCCCACTCTAAACTTGTGACTCGCCTTTTACACAACAACGATAACATATGATGCATGGAATAAAACAATGCAATGACAACAACATAATCAATGAATACAAACCCACTTTGATTATAGACAATCATACAGTAACAACCACATAGCAATGAATACATCCCCACTCGTACGATAATCAATTAGGAATTTAACACATCACGAGTAATTTTTACTCTGAACCACTCATCCCATCTATCATCAGCAAACATGTACTATAATTCACGTAATTATACATATAATCCACAACATATATTCTCATATTGAACATAAATCCACACATCATTCAAACATATAAATTCATCTCACAAGGCACTACCATTATGTAGCTTTGTGCGTTACCGCTTTAATTTGCGCCTCAATCTGAGTCACGAAACTCACGTTACAACAATTCGAGTCACGAACAACAACTTTGTGTTGTCATCCTCGCCATGCGAGCCTAGTAGCTCGTTGGGCAAGCTCGTCCAGACCTGCAGCACCCGAAATGTAATTTTTTCCCCTACAACAGCTCTGTAACTCCAAATTCATCTGAAAACACCCAAACTGTCCAAATTAATACATACATATATATCACATATTATCATGTTGATTCTCATTGACTTAACATGTTATTACATCAATTAATCACCAAATTTTAGAATTCCGTTCATGTTGTAAAACCTTCAATTTCATAACAAACCTCATGCTTATAAATAGATTAACATAACCATCAATCACTGCATTTATAGAGCACGAATTTTAATGAATCCATTGCATAAAAACAATATCACATTCATGTAATTCATAAAATAACCAATCAAAAGAGAAAGAATAAAATCATATTGGAGGTTAAGAGAAACCTCTCAACCCTTTCATGATTAGGGAACCCTTAGATGAATAATCTTCCCCTTATCTTGTAAAGCCAGCAAAAGCAACATTCTATGTGATCTCCTTCCCAAATCCCTAGCTTTATCTCCAAAAGTTTTCACTCTCTATTCTCCTTTTTTCATGTTTACTGACAATTACTCTAACCAATCTTATTTTCTATTTTTCTAATTATATAATAATCTAATTAGATTTCTTAAAATTCAATTTTGTCCCAACTAACATCAATTTCTCTCTACTAGCCACCAAATTCTCCTAATTTCTAAAATTAGTCCATCTCCTCATATTCTACCAATTTTATATTAATTAATTAATTAAATCTCACTAAACTAATTAAATTATCATAATTAACCACAAATGCCGACACCGGTCAAACACGTCATAAATCACATAAAATAATCGTTTAAATAATTTAATCAATTCAATCAAATAAATAACTAAATAAAAGGATAATTAAGTCGGGGTGTTATAGTATGTAAAATGGTGATTTTCATAAGAGATTTTGTGTCCTAGGAACCATAAGTGCAAAGCTAATTTGATACAATTATATAAAGTCGTCTTAAAATAGAAGTTTCGGAAGAGGAATGGACAACATGTGTTGGTCATAATGCCTTTGGAAAGGCTTGTTATTACTCATATGTTTGGGGTTCTTCATGTTTTTCATGCCCATTAACATGTTTGTGTTTTCCAACATATCGTGTCGTATTTCTTATTGTTCCTTCCCAAATTTCTATCTTTTAAACTTTGTTTTGCTTCGAACATCAAGCATTTCATCCAAAGTATTCCATTTGGTTGACATTTTGAAATTGCAGTCACGTTATTATGATATTTTTTTTTAGTATTGATGTTTTTTTGTCAATTTACGTGTCTATTTTATTTGATTATTCATGTGTTGTAATTTATCCGATATTTAATTATTCATGTGTTTGTAATTCATTCACATTTTAATTTTATTATGTTCACTTCGACTATTAATCAATGTACCTTAATTCCCTTCATCACTCAATAAATTAGAATGTTAGTCCATGATACTCTATGATCTTTTAAAGCCTATAAAGTTGGTTTTTGTCGTTTCATTAAGTGTTATTTGAACCACAAGTTAGAACACTTTAATCAAGGTGTTAAATTGTTTGATTAAAATCATGTAAATTGCATGACTCGAATCATGCAAGTTGTGAAAATTGGATTTTGGATATATGTAATTTGATTCGAATCACAAGATGAACTTGACTAAAGTTCAACATGACTCGAATCATAGTTTGCATTTGACTCAAGTCATGGGTTTGAATAATGATTCGAATCATAGCTTCAAAATTCTAAGTTTCCACCTTAGATTAAAATAGGTGTTTCTTTGATCCAAGAAGAAAAGAGTCTCTTATCATGAACTTTTCCATGATGAAATATTTGATGAAAATCTTAGAGAAAAATGTTTATTTGTCTTTTCTTCTCTAGTGTGCCTATTCCTGGCACCTTTGTATCTTTCTCTTGTTTGAAGAACAACTTCTTGAGTGTAATCCATTGAAGATTGCATCTTATTTTTGTTATATTGTATGTGTAATTTTGTTTTGGAAAAACCCAGAGAAAGAGAGTTGATTAATCTTGTAATGATTCATTATTGATCAAGCTCGTGATAACCTTTAATATCCAATACCCATATATCCAGAAACTTGAGAAAACCTTTGTGTATGATATTCAATCACCAACATCCAATTCATTATTGATATCTTGTGAATTTGTGTGTGCGTGTGTGTGTATGTGTGTGTGTGTGTATGTGTGATTCTTTTTGCATTATTTATCATCTTTAACCTTAGTCCTTATCTAGTATTGTGGACCATTGTCTCTAAATATTGAATGTTTGAGGGAGACTAGTGGTACATTAGAGTGTCTAATATTTTTTTTGTGAAGTTTGTTGTATGTAACAGGTGCAGAGATCATTTCTTGATTGCGGGTTGGTTGTTGTGTTATTCATCAAAAGGAGAGTTTCATTATACTCCATGGAAAACTTTAGAAAAGTTGAGTATAGATTGTTCATAAGACGGAGTTGGAAGTTGTTCAACTTTGGTGAAGTTGTGTAAAGACTATTCGTAGACAAAGTTGGGAATTATCCAATTGAACGCTTAGCTAATGGAAATTGCATAGATAAGAAATCGGTGCATCAAAGTGGATTGCCACATACGAAGACTTGAAGCAAGTTATTATGGATAGCAAGGTCATTGGATCAAGATCATTGAAGATCTTGTGTTTGTTAGAAGTTTGAGTATCTGCATTAACAAAGGAAACTATCGTGTGATATTTTGTTATAATCAAAATGTTTGTATCAAACTTATGAAATAATGAAATATCATGATTATTTTCCGATAGTTTTAACACCATTGAAGAGTGGAGTAGGTAAAGCGAGGGCGAGCGCTGAGCCACTATATATATATCTATGTGTAGCTTTCTTTCTTCCCTTATATCTTTTAATTTTCTGCATTCATTACTATAACTATTGCATAATTCCATCATTTGTACGTCATTTAGTCTAGACTTTGCTTATAGTGATTTAATGTGTATGCTTAGGTCTGCGATGCATCAAACCTACTGGATCATCATAGAACCAATTATGCTTTGAATGAAGTTCCATGTAATGATTTTTAAATCTCTTTGTTTAAAAGTTGCTTTGGTTATCTTGTAATTAATTTGAATTAGAAAGAATCATGCCTTTTGTGATATCTTGTGATAATTTTATTGGATAAATTCATTGAGAAGTTTACAAGCTCTTTTTGTGTTGTTTTTTCTTCTACGTATTTTAAAATCTCTGATTTCATTTTATGGGACCTAAAATGTTTTTGAAATTATCATTTTGGAGATAGGTTTATTCAACCCCCTTCTAGACCTCTTTGTGTCAATATTATGACCCAACACATTTGACTTAAATATGCATGTGTTTCATCTTTTTTACTTGAAAAATAAGTTTTTTGAAATGTACTAAAAATCATCTAAAACTAGACATAAACTAACAAATAAAATTAGAAGTATAAAACTAAATAACGACTATTGTACATGTCATCATAAGTAGAATAAGCTTACTAGATAAGTTTGAATATCCATATTCTCCAAATTTAGAGTTAAGACTAAGAACGATATTAAAGAGATGACATATGTTGTTGAAGTATACTTTATTAGAATTTATCTAAACACCATAAAAAATGGCTAATGTTTGACAATGCAGCTAGAGGTAGGGTGATATGGAAAACCATAGATTTGCTTCTTCATTTTATGCAATGAATGCAAGTGATATTCTTGGATTGTTTGAACAAGTGACCTTCTTTTCCTTGACCTTGAAACCATAGCATAACGACATGAACCCAGATATTTTAGTTGGTTGTCCCAAATAATTTTTCACACGAGATGAGAGAAATTTTGGTAAACATCACATATCGGAGTCAGATTTATCACCCATGATTTTTGGTAGGTAAAAAATGTGTGAACATGAGAGTCTAGTGGTGGGAAGGGAGATGATGATAATGAAAGAAAAGAATCTAGTCAAAAATACATAGAAAATGCCTAGTTGGTCAACATAGGAGTGCATGGGGTTTACCTATTAGGGTGTTAGAAGTTTATGTGGAAAAGTTTGTTGACTAGACTTCGTCGATGGGTTCCAAAATATGAAACTTAGTGGCAAAAATTACTATTCACTCATGAGAAGCAACACTACTTAGGCAACATAGAAGGATCATATATTCAATAACAAACATGTAATCTCATAGAAAACTATCTTTCATCCTAATCTTATTTTATCATTTTCATTGTTGAAAATGCATGTTATTATAGTTGTCGTTGACATCGAAAGAGAAACACAAATTGTAGCAATATGTCACTCATTGCAACAAAAAGCAATCAAATAAAAACTCTGTTGGATAACTTGAATTATAAGTTATTTTAAAATTGAGGGAAATAAAAAAGAATAAAGATTAATTGTGTGTGAGAAAGAGAGAGATATGGTGTGTGTGTGTGTGTGTGTGTGTGTGTAGAGAGAGAGAGAGAGAGAGAGGAGAGAGAGAGAGAGAGAGAGAGAGAGAGAGAGAGAGAGAGAGAGAGAGAGAGAGAGAGAGAGAGAGAGAGAGAGTGTGTGTGTGTGTGTGAGAGAGAGAGAGAGAGAGGGAGAGAGAGAGTGTGTGTGTATGTGTGTGTGTGTGAGAGAGAGAGAGAGAGGGGGGGAGAGAGAGAGAGTGTGTGTGTATGTGTATGTGTGTGTGTGTGTGTGTGTGAGAGAGAGAGAGAGAGAGAGAGTGAGAAGTATTATTGGAATGAAATTAAGTTTTTTTACAAACATGTGTTACATCCTTTATATAGGATCATACTACTAATAAATAACGAACTTCTAGTTAGTAAACACACATAAAGTTAACAATAACCACGTGCATAACTTTATTCTCAATCCCTTACTTTTCAAAAAACTGAGAAAATTATGCTAAGGTGTGTATGGTGCTATAAATTTATTATCAATACTTTATTTTTCACAGAACTGAGCAATTTAAGTTGAGGTGTACTCGACACAACCATCAGTTCTCAACCTTTTGATTGCACATTTAGCCTGCTTCTCAACTAGCAACTTGAATCTCTTAAAATTGGTTAACACCTCACTTTTCTTCTCAAACACATTAATCCACATATATCTAATGGATTCATATATGAAGGTAAATAAGTATCATTTACCTCCTAGTGACTTCATTTTAAGGGGACCACACACATCTGAGTGCACTATCTCCAATTTCTTTTGTTACTTCATTAACAAGTCCTGTTTGAATGACCTTCTAGCTTGATTTGCAATGCAACAATCATTACATATCTACTTTGGCATTGTGATCTTGGGAAGATCATCCACCATCTTTTTCATGTGCATCAAGTTGATACTTCTAAAATTGATATGGTCAGACCTTTGATGCTAAGTCCAATTTTGATCTCTATCTATGATTGATGCAAGACATTGATGGTATAACATGTTAATCATAATTTGAATGTCCTGTTGGTTGACAGAGGTGCCTTCATCATTAGCATGGAACTTCCATAAAATAACTTAAGCTTTTTATCTTCCAGACTCATTATGTAGTATTTATCAAGAAATCGACATAAGGTGATCAAGTTGCTTGCCATGAGGGGAACATATAATACATCACATATGATAGATTCTGATGCATACTTGTTCTTCGTGAGAATGTTTCTTATTCCTTATGATGTGACCATGCTATTTTCAGAAAATCTAATGAATCTCCTCAATGATTAATCAATCTTGATGGACCAATTTTCATTACCAGTCATATGATTGATGCTCAATGTGTCAAGGTACCAAACATTGGTTTTATCTCCCGAGTCACTACTTCGAACATGAGAAAATTGTGTTACACCCTTGTCATTATTTTTAGATTCTTTATTGAAGTATCACTCTCTACCATAGTGTCCAAAATTTTGGTAACAAAAGTATTGAACTTCTTTCATCTCGACCTTCTTTGTGAGTTTATGATTGTGAGAAGCACCATTCTTGCTTATCTCACTCCCACTTATTAATTTTTTTCCTTCACCATCACCTTCATTCCAATTTTTCCATCTTTCTTTACCTTTGTTGTTCTTTGAACATTCTTGTTTCATTTTCTTGAAGAATTTTGCCTGCAAAGATTGTTCAGACACCTTATCTGAATTTCTCTATTTCAGCCTCAACTCATGAGCTTCAAGAGATGCTTACAATTTTTTAAGCTTCATCTCTGATAAATCTTTGGACTCCTTAATAGCCACAACAATGTGATTGAACTTGGCATGAAGATCTCTTAGAACCTTCTCCATTTTATGTAGTTCAAAGATCTTATGTCCACACGACTTCATTAGGTTTGTCAAAACCACCAACTTTGAGAAGAACTCAACAATGACTTCACCATCATTCATCTATAGATTCTCGTATATTTTCCTCAAAGATTGTAACTATACATTCATTAATTTTGCATCCCCATCATACAACTTCTTCATAGTATCCCACACATATTTGGTTGTTTCTTGCTCAATGATCTTCTCAAAGACATTTGAATCCACACATTAATGAATCGAGAACAAGCCTTTCCCATATTTGTTGCTCATTTCACGATGAGCATCGCTTTTCACCTTAGTAGCATTTTACTCTAATGTTAAGAAACCCTCATTCATGATTTCAAACACATATTGAAATCTAAGTATCACTTTCATCTGCACACGCCGTCTATTGTAGTTTTCTCCCTTGAAAATTGGTAGATTGGTTCTGAACTGATTGTAGATTGTACTCAATTTTTTTATGGATAGAGATTTTATTTTATCGAATCGGTGCTCTAGAGACCAATTTGTTAGATAACTTAAATTACAAGTTATTTTCAAATTTAGGAAAATAGAAATGAATAAAGAGCAATTGAGAGAGAGAGAAGTATTATAGAAATGGAATTGAGTTTTTTTTTACAAACATGTATTACATCATCTATATAGGATCATACTACTAATTAATTAATTTCTAATTAATAACCACATACATAATTAGTACTAACCACATACATAACTGAAAGTAACTAAATGTTTAACCAACAGTAACCAAATACTGAACTAGTAATAACCACGTGTTAAACTTGCAGTAACCAGATACTAAATTATATATATATATATATATATATATATATATATATATATATATATATATATATATATATATATATATATATATATATATATATATATATATATATATATATATATATATATATATATATATATATATATATATAAAATTAAATGTCAATAATATACAAAATAAAAATATATAAATGTAGCTATTACATATTTTAAAAAATATATGTATATTAATTTTTAAAAAATTCACTAACAAGCTATTATACATTTTAATTAAAAATATATAACTACAACTATTTGCATTCTTTTTAAGCTTTTAATTATGTTAATAAGATAAAATAATTAATGTGATGTATAATTTTATATAACTTTAAAACATAATAAGCTTGCAAGGTCATAAATTTATTATTTGAATTTTTATTATACTTTTAACTCGTTTAGAATATTTTGTTTGTTTATATTTTGGATAGGTTAAATATTTTAATTTATAATTTGCATAATTTAATATTAATTTTTTTATTGTTTTTAAAATATTGTTTATAACTTAAAATATTATAATATTATAGAATTGATCGATTTTTTCTATATAAATATGAGTAACCGATACAGTGATACAGATACTAGTGTATTTAAGTATTTAAACTATTGATTAACATGTTGATAGAGATTGAGGTTCAAATCTAAATCTCAAACTACATGAGCCTAAACTAGTACATTGGTTATGTACACTAATAAAGTACACATTCCAATCAAGCTTTTGATCGCATATTTTAATAACATACATGATTATATCATATACTTTTTATCCTCGTTGTCTTTCTCTCTAGCTTGTAACTTTCTTTCTTCATTATTTAAATTTCATGACATGGTCATGTTGTAGAACTTCTAGTGAGAATTATAATACATTTTAGAACAATGATAAGAGAACTTATTATTAAAATCAATTGCTAAAGGGGAAAGATATACTTTAATTCAATTGGATATAGTCACATGATATACTACATAACCTACTCATTCCACACATGGCCATTTAGATATGGTTTGAAAATCAAGTGCATACATGTGCTCTTATAAAGTTATAAATAAATACACTAGTATACTCTATGATGTAGGAGTACATAATATATACTTTTTAATTAATTATGTTTTAGTCCTTTTTTTTCATAACTTATTGATTTTAAACTTTTTGGATTTTTTATAGCAATTTTTTCCCTCCACTTTACTTTTTTTATTTAAAAATTGTGTTGAGTTGCATCCTTCTCACTTATATATATTTTAATTAATTTTTGTTAAATTAAAAATTAATATATAATTTAAATATATAAAAAATTTAAATCCATAAGATTATTCTCAACTTCTTCATCAAATAAAAGAATATTCATCATTCTTTCTCAATCGGAGAATGATTAACCATAATTATTTTTTGTCAAATATCTCACCGTTCTAACCTTATTCACTTTGTGCTAAATTTCATCTTATCTAACAAAAACACATGAATTTTTTAATTTCTCAATCATTGATTAAATACTATTATTATTTATGAGCTTCTTCTTAAGATTCTCTCCAGATTTCCTGATTTCTTATATCGAAAGACTTTCATATCTCCTATTTATTTTATTTAGTTTAATTCATAGGGTCCTGAATCTAAATTTTATTGATTTGATTCTCATGTAATTGATTTTGATTGAAATTTAAATATTTTGATATCTTTTTGTATAACAAAATATATAAAATTAAATAAATCATAATTTAATTACAAATAATACTAACAGAACATTGAGATGAGAACAAACTAAAACAAAATTTAAAAATATAAAACGATCAAAACGAGGTGGAACACACTACCAACTAGAAAAAAAAAACACATTTTACACCAAGTCGAATCACACTACTAAATACAATTTTGAACCATAAACAAATCACTGACCCCACCTAAGGAAAGATCACACCCAACAATATCCACTATATTCAATCTCAAAATCTCCTATTGGATTTAACACAAGAGATAACCTTCTTTCTGTTAAACGAAATAACAAGTATACTTGCAAGACTTAGTTAGGAACCACTTTCAAGAGGAAAATTCACTAAATGGTTAAGATTCAATACCTTACAAAAAATGGGATCATTATGCGCCTTTCAGAAAAACTAAACAACCGTGTACCAATTCATCACCAAACCAAATCTAAAATGTTTCTCAATCCCAAAGGAATATAAAATATCCACCAGGGTTAGAATGCTACCTAAAATCGTCATTTTCCATCTAACTACCGAAATATATCATACCACACACTAAGCAAAAACTCACAAATGGACATAGATAATAATGGACTTAACAAAGTTTGCACAAAATAGATGTAAAGACCTCTCATTCAAAAGCAATATCACCACAACAACAACACAATTGAATAAGTAACAAAAAAACAATATCATTTTAATTTGAGTAGAGAATCAGTTTCAAAGAGTACTATAACCCTAAGTGGTATAATATTTGGCTAAAGCATGCCAAATTGAATCTCTTGAACCAAATGATTGTTGTTTGTGCAACAAAGTTTCACTATCTTTTTTCTCCACACAAATCAAACAAAAACATGTGAATTCTTAATTCCTCAATCATTGATAAAACAATATTATTATTTACGAGCTTATTCTCAATATTCTCTCCAAATTTCCAGATTTTAATTTCAAAAGGCTTCCAAATCTCTAATTTCTCATATTTAGTAGTTTGGTTCATGGGGTCCTGAATCCAAATTTTGTTGATTTTATTCTCGTGTCATTGATTTTAACCAAAAATTTAAACATTTTGATGCTTTTTTATGACAAAATATATTAATTAAATAAAATCATAATTCGATCACAAATAATACCAGCAATACTTTGAGTTGAGAACAAACTAGAACAATAAACAATAAAAAAAATGTGGAACACACCACCAACTAAAAAATAACCACATCCTACACCAAACCGAACCACACCACTAAATACAACTTTGGACCAAAACCAAGGCACCAACCCCATCCAAGGAAATGTCAGACCAATAATATCCACTATATTCAACCTCGCAAACTCATATTGGCTCTAACACAAGGGAAAACCTTCTTCTCGTTTAAGGAAATAATTGATATACTTGCAAGGCTTAGCTAAGAACCACTTTCTAGAGGAAAAGATAATCTTATTCACTGGATGCTTAAAATTCAACACCTTACAGAAAAAATGAGTTGCACAACCATGTGTCAATTCATCACCAAATCAAATCTAAAATATTTCCCAATCTCAAAGAAATATAAAATATCCACAAGGGTGTGGATGCTACCTAACATCATCACTTTCTATACTAAATACCTAAATATATCATACGACGCACTAAGCACTCACAAATATTAAATAAATAATAACGGACTTAACAAAGTGTGCACAAAACAAACTTAAAGACAACCCCCCCCCCCCCCCCCCAATTACCCACACTTCACCATGTTCGGTCTATTTACAACTTTATCATAAAGCATTTGTCATGCAAAAACTTTGACCTTATTGAACTTTTAACTCTTCCACACCCTCATCAAAACCCTAACAATCCTTGCATGCTTGAGACCCACACAACCCTTGAAAAGACTCTTTAAAGAACAAATATGTTGAGTTCACCAAAGACCTTTTAATGAGATCAAATTTCTAGAATCATGAATCATCCTACAGAGAAAGATATACTACATTAATGGAACTCAACAGACAATCTAATATCTCCTTCTCCCAAACAAATAATCCCTTTTTCACTTCTGATCCCAAAACTAGGAATCACTACCCAAACTCCCATATGAGCTGTAACACCCCGATAATAATATGATAATTATTTAAATTAAGTTAATAATATATTTATTAATTTAATTAGATAATTGGATTATTATTATTATTATTTTGGAATTATTATTATTATTATTGGGATAATAATTATTGGAAAATATATAAGTTGGAATTTAGAAAAATCCCATTTTTGGTAAAAAGTTATTTTTCACGTGAAAAGGGAAAAGAGACAGAAAGTGGAAAAGGGCAAAGAGAACAAGGATTGAAGGAAGGAAAAGCTTGAAGCTCAGAGATTGCCGGATTAACTCAGGTAAGGGGGGTTTATCGTCGATTAATGGGTATTATGGGATAACATATAATGGGTAGTGATAGACTATTGAATTGTCCCTGATTTGAGTGGTGCATGATGAAAATTGTGAAATGTTGGATGAACGAAATTGGGTTATGATTGAAGGGAATTCGTAGGAATTAGATGTAAAAGTGTTAGGATTGATGAAATCGAATAAGGTATGATTCGTGTTAGATGATATGAACGATTAATGTGTAAAATTGGACTGTGGAAGGTTGAATTGGATAGATCTCGTAGCAGAGAAAGCCATAGCAGATCTGGAAGTCTGGTTTCTGGTCATACGCGTATGGCACTAGGCAATACGCGTATGAGATGGCTGGTACACGTATGGATGAGGCCTTACGCGTATGGGTGAGGAAGATGATGTTTTGAACGTAGATTTGTCTCTGTTGGTACGCGTATGGGAGAGTGGTACGCGTAGCATACGCGTATGAGACAGGTGATACGCGTATGGGATTTGGTCAGGAGATGGGCCATACGCGTATGGGGTTAGGCAATACGCGTATGGGCAGGATTGTGATTTTCCTGAGCTGTTGTTGTGCAGTTTTTAACTGTTCAGCTGGGTAACGTAATTCAGATGATGTATGATATATTAGGGATCATTTCCCGTTGTTTTGAGTAGTATAGGTATTAGTAGAGTGTGCTAATACTGTGGTTGTTATTTGGCATGATATGATATGCTTATGTGATAAAATACTGATGATGTGTGATGGTATGCATGATGCTGTGAATGTATCAGTTATGTGTGCATTTGTGAATAGACTGTCTTATGGCTTAGAGTGTGAGCATATATCTATTCTTGAATTGTTGTTGATGATGTAGCATTGCTAGGTGATTAGCATGCATGTTGTGGCCTTTATGGTGGTAGCTAATTCCCATGGTGAGGAATTAGTGATGAGTTATTGTGGATTGTTGTTGATGTTGGCATGCTAGGTGATTTAGCGTGCATAGCATAGCCCTTGGGGTGGTAGCTAATTCCCATGGTGAGGAATTAGTGATGTGAGTCACTAGGTCTCAAATGAGTGGGACTAATGAGCTTGGTAGCCGTACCTGGATTTGGTCGGTGAGGTTGAACTATATGTTCACGAGTAGTCGGTACCGCATGCATGGAGTCTCATTGCATAATATATGTATGTATGGCGTATAATATGAATGGATGTATTCCAATATTATACGTGTGTTTTATGGTTGTTTTGCGTTTGAGTATGATGATGGTGATGATTATGAGTTGATATTGCTGTTGCTGAATATGTGTAATCTGATTAGGGTGATGATATGTGTTATATTACTTAGCATTACATGATACTTTATAATGCTTATTATATCGATTGAGGAACTCACCCTTACAACTATGTTTTCAGGTAACGAGCAGTGATTGAATAGAAGCTAGTCCTTGGAGTCTAGTGTAGTCCGTAGTGGGTCATGCTCTGGTAGATGTAACATCGGGATGGGATGTTTTACTATGTTTTCTTTTAGTTGTTGAACAACTTTACATGTAATGTAGTACATGATTTGAATGTTGTTATTTTGTATCCGCTGCGAATTATGCAAAACTGTCTTATTCTGATTTAAATAAATGAGCATGACAGGATATTTTGATGATTGGTGTGAAATGATTTTGTGACACCCTTCCGGGCATAATTACTCTGATTGAGATTTTATTATTTTAATTAAATATTTTGGGGTGTTTTAGAAGGGTGTTACATTAGTGGTATCAGAGCATAGTCGGTCGAGTCGAGTCGTAATTATTCTGTTTCCCCTGTACGGGATAGGTGTTGTGTAATCCTATCAGTACTTATTGTTTTAGCTTGTTGGGTTTTCAGAATAGAGATGGCTGGAAGAGGTAGAGATGATGCTGCAATTGCTGAGGCTCTGGGTATGCTAGCTGGAGTACTTGGAGGAAATCCGAATGTTGTGGGAATGGGAGCTGCTCGTCAACTGAGTGAGTTCCAGAAGAAGAATCCTCCAATGTTCAAGGGAGCATACGATCCAGATGGTGCTCAGAAGTGGTTGAAGGAGATCGAGAGAATCTTCCGAGTGACTGAGTGTGCTGATAACCAGAAGGTCAGGTTCGGTACGCATATGCTGTCAGAAGAAGCAGATGATTGGTGGGTGGCTACCCGTACTGAGTTGGAATCTGCTGGGAATGCTGAGATCACTTGGGCTGTGTTCAGAGAGAGATTCCTGAGGAAGTACTTTCCAGAGGATGTCAGAGGAAAGAAAGAGATAGAGTTCTTGGAATTGAAGCAGGGCAATCGGTCTGTTACTGAGTATGCTGCTAAGTTCACAGAGCTGTCGAAGTATTACACTCCCTATAACGAGGCTACTGGGGAATTTTCAAAGTGTGTGAAGTTTGAGAACGGGTTGCGTCCCGAGATCAAGCAGGCTATTGGGTATCAGCGGATCAGAGTGTTTTCTGATTTGGTTGACTGTTGCAGGATTTTTGAACAGGATTCCAAGGCTAGAGCAGAGAGCTATCAGCAAAGGGTTGATAGGAAAGGCAAGAATCAGAATGATCGTGGGAAACCGTATGCAGCTGGCAAAGGTTTCCAGAGACAGAGTGGGATGAAGAGGCCTAGTGGGGGAGACTCTAGTGCCCCTGCTAAGTGTTACAGATATGGTCAGGCTGGACATCGTTTCCATGAGTGTACCCGTGCTGAGAAGAAGTGTTTCAAGTGTGGCAAGGGTGGTCACTTGGCTGCAGAGTGCCGGTTGAAGACTATGACTTGTTTCAACTGCGGAGAGGTGGGTCATATCAGTCCACAGTGTCCTAAGCCGAAGAAAGAGAATCAGTCAGGAGGCAAGGTCTTTGCCTTATCGGGTTCTGAGGCTTCTGCAGATGATCGTTTGATCAGAGGTACGTGTTATATTAATGGCTTTCCTCTTGTAGCTATTATTGACACCGGTGCTACTCATTCCTTTATATCTTTGGATTGTGCTGTGAAACTTAAGTTAGAGATATCTGAGATGCATGGAAGTATGGTGATTGATACTCCTGCGAAGGGTTCAGTGACTACTACTTCAGTTTGTTTAAATTGTCCTTTGAGTATTTTTGGTAGAGACTTTGGAATGGACTTAGTGTGTCTTCCACTAGTGCAGATTGATGTTATCTTGGGTATGAACTGGTTGGTGTTTAACCGAGTCTATATCAATTGTTTTGATAAGACTGTGATCTTTTCTGAGAGTGAGGAAGGAAAGAGTTTGTTTCTATCTGCAAGGCAGGTGAATGAGGCAGTAGCAGATGGGGCAGAGTTGTTTATGCTGTTAGCGACTTTGGAGGCTAAGGATAAACTTGTGATTCGCGATTTAGCTGTGGTGTGTGATTTTCCTGATGTGTTTCCGGAAGAAGTGAACGAATTACCACCAGAGCGTGAAGTTGAATTCTCGATTGATTTGGTACCTGGTACTAGGCCGGTGTCGATGGCTCCGTACCATATGTCTGCTGTTGAGTTAACTGAATTGAAGAGTCAGTTGGAAGATCTGTTGGATAAGAAATTTATTCGTCCGAGTGTGTCACCGTGGGGTGCACCAGTGTTATTGGTTAAGAAGAAAGAAGGTACTATGAGGTTGTGTGTGGACTACAGGCAACTGAATAAAGTGACGATCAAGAATCGGTATCCTTTGCCGAGGATTGATGATTTGATGGATCAGTTGGTTGGTGCGAGTGTGTTCAGCAAGATAGATTTGAGATCGGGATATCATCAGATACGTGTGAAAAGTGAGGATATTCAGAAGACTGCTTTCAGAACAAGGTATGGACATTATGAGTATTCTGTAGTGCCTTTTGGTGTGACTAATGCGCCTGGAGTATTCATGGAGTATATGAATAGGATTTTCCATCCGTACCTAGACAAGTTTGTTGTGGTGTTTATTGATGACATTTTGGTGTATTCGAAATTTGAAGAAGAGCATGCTGAGCATTTGAGAGTGGTTTTAGAAGTTCTACGAGAAAAGAAGTTATTTGCTAAACTATCCAAGTGTGAATTTTGGTTAGAAGAGGTGAGTTTTCTTGGTCATGTGATTTCAAGAGGTGGTGTTGCTGTTGATCCTTCTAAGATAGAAGCGGTGTCTAAGTGGGAAGCTCCGAAGTCTGTTGCTGAGATTCAAAGTTTTCTTGGTTTGGCTGGTTATTATAGGAAGTTCATTGAGGGATTTTCTAAGTTGGCGTTACCGTTGACGATGTTGACTAGAAAGGGGCAAGCGTTTGTTTGGGATTCAAAATGTGAAGAAGGTTTCCAAGAGTTAAAGAGAAGGTTGACTACTGCTCCTATTCTGATATTACCGAGTTCGTCGGAATCATTTGAGGTTTACTGTGACGCTTCATTGTTGGGTTTGGGTGGTGTGTTGATGCAGAATAAGCAGGTTATAGCTTATGCTTCGAGACAGCTGAGGGTTCATGAAAGGAACTATCCGACACATGATTTAGAGTTGGCAGCTGTGGTATTTGTTCTGAAATTATGGAGGCATTACTTGTATGGGTCAAGATTTGGGGTTTTCAGTGACCATAAAAGTTTAAAGTATTTGTTTGATCAGAAAGAGCTGAATATGAGACAGAGGAGATGGTTAGAATTTCTGAAGGATTATGACTTTGGTTTGAATTACCATCCGGGTAAAGCAAACGTAGTGGCTGATGCATTGAGTCGGAAATCATTGCATATGTCTATGTTAATGGTTAAAGAATTGGATTTAATTGAGCAGTTTAGAGATTTGAGTTTGGTGTGTGAGAGTACTCACAATAGTGTTAAATTGGGAATGTTGAAGTTAACGAGTGGTATTCTGGATGAGATTAGAGAAGGTCAGAAATCCGATATGCTTTTGGTTGATAAGTTGACTTTAGTGAATCAAGGTCAAGGTGGTGAATTCAGAGTTGATGAGAATGGTGTTTTGAAATTTGGTAATCGGGTGTGTATTCCGGATGTTATCGAACTTAAGAAGAGTATTCTGGAGGAAGGACATCGTAGTAGCTTGAGTATTCATCCTGGAGCTACGAAGATGTATCATGATTTGAAAAAGTTATTTTGGTGGCCAGGAATGAAAAGAGAAATTGCGAGTTTTGTTTATTCCTGTTTGACTTGTCAGAAGTCGAAGATTGAGCATCAGAAGCCGTCTGGGCTAATGCAACCGTTGGCTATTCCAGAGTGGAAGTGGGATAGTATCAGTATGGATTTTGTTTCGGGTTTACCGAGGACAAGTAGGAATTTTGAAGCTATTTGGGTGATTGTGGATAGATTGACGAAGTCGGCTCATTTCATTCCGATCAGAATGGATTATCCGTTAGAGAGATTAGCCGAGTTGTATATTGAGAAGATTGTAAGTTTGCATGGTATTCCGTCGAGTATTGTTTCGGACAGAGATCCTAGATTTACATCGAAGTTTTGGGAAGGTTTGCAGAAGGCTTTGGGAACTAAGCTGAGATTGAGTTCTGCATATCATCCGCAGACTGATGGTCAGACTGAGAGGACGATTCAGTCACTAGAGGATCTTTTGAGGGCTTGTGTTTTGGAAAAAGGAGGTGCTTGGGATTGTTATTTACCTTTGATTGAGTTCACCTACAATAATAGTTTTCATTCGAGCATTGGTATGGCACCGTTTGAAGCTTTGTATGGTAGGAGATGTCGGACGCCTTTATGTTGGTATGAGTCCGGTGAGAGTGTGGTGGTTGGACCGGAGATTGTTCAACAAACTACGGAAAAGATTAAGATGATTCAGGAGAAGATGAGAATTGCTCAGAGTCGTCAGAAGAGTTATCACGACAAGAGGAGGAAGTCACTTGAGTTTCAAGAGGGGGATCATGTGTTTCTTCGTCTTACTCCGATAACTGGGGTTGGTCGAGCTTTGAAGTCGAAGAAGTTGACACCTCGATTTATTGGTCCTTATCAGATTTTGGAGAGGATAGGGGAGGTAGCCTATCGTATCGCTTTACCGCCGTCACTTGCGAATTTGCATGAGGTTTTTCATGTGTCTCAGTTGAGGAGGTACATTCATGATCCGTCGCATGTAGTCCAAATAGATGATGTGCAGGTGAGAGATAACCTGACTGTTGAAACATCACCTATGAGGATCGAGGATCGAGAGTTGAAGCAGTTGCGGGGTAAAGAGATTGCCTTGGTGAAGGTAGCTTGGGGAGGACCAGCAGGTGGCAATGTGACTTGGGAACTTGAGAGTAAGATGAAGGAGTCTTACCCAGAGTTGTTCGCTTGAGGTATGTTTTCGAGGACGAAAACTCTTTTAGTGGGGGAGAGTTGTAACACCCCGATAATAATATGATAATTATTTAAATTAAGTTAATAATATATTTATTAATTTAATTAGATAATTGGATTATTATTATTATTATTTTGGAATTATTATTATTATTATTGGGATAATAATTATTGGAAAATATATAAGTTGGAATTTAGAAAAATCCCATTTTTGGTAAAAAGTTATTTTTCACGTGAAAAGGGAAAAGAGACAGAAAGTGGAAAAGGGCAAAGAGAACAAGGATTGAAGGAAGGAAAAGCTTGAAGCTCAGAGATTGCCGGATTAACTCAGGTAAGGGGGGTTTATCGTCGATTAATGGGTATTATGGGATAACATGTAATGGGTAGTGATAGACTATTGAATTGTCCCTGATTTGAGTGGTGCATGATGAAAATTGTGAAATGTTGGATGAACGAAATTGGGTTATGATTGAAGGGAATTCATAGGAATTAGATGTAAAAGTGTTAGGATTGATGAAATCGAATAAGGTATGATTCGTGTTAGATGATATGAACGATTAATGTGTAAAATTGGACTGTGGAAGGTTGAATTGGATAGATCTCGTAGCAGAGAAAGCCATAGCAGATCTGGAAGTCTGGTTTCTGGTCATACGCGTATGGCACTAGGCAATACGCGTATGAGATGGCTGGTACGCGTATGGATGAGGCCTTACGCGTATGGGTGAGGAAGATGATGTTTTGAACATAGATTTGTCTCTGTTGGTACGCGTATGGGAGAGTGGTACGCGTAGCATACGCGTATGAGACAGGTGATACGCGTATGGGATTTGGTCAGGAGATGGGCCATACGCGTATGGGGTTAGGCAATACGCGTATGGGCAGGATTGTGATTTTCCTGAGCTGTTGTTGTGCAGTTTTTAACTGTTCAGCTGGGTAACGTAATTCAGATGATGTATGATATATTATGGATCATTTCCCGTTGTTTTGAGTAGTATAGGTATTAGTAGAGTGTGCTAATACTGTGGTTGTTATTTGGCATGATATGATATGCTTATGTGATAAAATACTGATGATGTGTGATGGTATGCATGATGCTGTGAATGTATCAGTTATGTGTGCATTTGTGAATAGACTGTCTTATGGCTTAGAGTGTGAGCATATATCTATTCTTGAATTGTTGTTGATGATGTAGCATTGCTAGGTGATTAGCATGCATGTTGTGGCCTTTATGGTGGTAGCTAATTCCCATGGTGAGGAATTAGTGATGAGTTATTGTGGATTGTTGTTGATGTTGGCATGCTAGGTGATTTAGCGTGCATAGCATAGCCCTTGGGGTGGTAGCTAATTCCCATGGTGAGGAATTAGTGATGTGAGTCACTAGGTCTCAAATGAGTGGGACTAGTGAGCTTGGTAGCCGTACCTGGATTTGGTCGGTGAGGTTGAACTATATGTTCACGAGTAGTCGGTACCGCATGCATGGAGTCTCATTGCATAATATATGTATGTATGGCGTATAATATGAATGGATGTATTCCAATATTATACGTGTGTTTTATGGTTGTTTTGCGTTTGAGTATGATGATGGTGATGATTATGAGTTGATATTGCCGTTGCTGAATATGTGTAATCTGATTAGGGTGATGATATGTGTTATATTACTTAGCATTACATGATACTTTATAATGCTTACTATATCGATTGAGGAACTCACCCTTACAACTATGTTTTCAGGTAACGAGCAGTGATTGAATAGAAGCTAGTCCTTGGAGTCTAGTGTAGTCCGTAGTGGGTCATGCTCTGGTAGATGTAACATCGGGATGGGATGTTTTACTATGTTTTCTTTTAGTTGTTGAACAACTTTACATGTAATGTAGTACATGATTTGAATGTTGTTATTTTGTATCCGCTGCGAATTATGCAAAACTGTCTTATTCTGATTTAAATAAATGAGCATGACAGGATATTTTGATGATTGGTGTGAAATGATTTTGTGACACCCTTCCGGGCATAATTACTCTGATTGAGATTTTATTATTTTAATTAAATATTTTGGGGTGTTTTAGAAGGGTGTTACATGAGCGACCAAACATCCTTCTGTTATGAAGTTTACAACAAAACATCCTTTTGATCTAAAACTTGGATGAGACTCGAGAACCAAAGCGGAGAGGCCTAGTCCCAACCTAAAGATATAACCAAAAGAACGTTGCAAGTCCATTTTCCAAAATCGTTTTTTAACAATAAAAAATATTGATTATGTTCCAAAGCATTACAACCAATGGATCTAAGGATCCATTTAACACTTGTGCAACCAAACTACATCCTTATGTTAAGGCATCCTAATATGAGCAATCTGACTTCTAAGCTTAGGCCTAGTCCAACTTCTATACATAATTACATCAATAATATGAATATCTTTATTTATTTTGTAATAAGATTTTCCAAAATATATAACATTCTTATACTTCCAGCTTTCATAGACAGTTTCTATGAAAGCACATTTAAGAATTTAAGCCCTCCATCCCTTTATTTTTTTAAGACCATTTATTTCTCGGCGTCGCCTCAATATATAAAGTTCAATTCACATTCCTAACCATGTTTCCACTCTTTGTACAAATTGTAATATTTTCCTTCTTTTACGAACTTTGATTGTTTCCCCCTGAGCCCCGAAGATTCATGTTTTATCTGTATTTTTCCTTCTTCGGATTATGCATTTTCTCGGTCCATCGCATCCTTAAAACTACTCTTTGTATTAACCATTCCCTTAACTTTAAGCTCTTTTAGGTACCATTTCTTTCATTGTTTATAGTGTGATGATTTCCCTTCCTTGTTTTAGTCATAGCCAATATAGGAGATGACCATGCTAATGTTTTAGACATACCTCCTGGCGACGATGCAAGTGATGCTTCATGTCACATTGAAATAGTGAGGGTCAGCTTTTTAGCAATTAATCGTCCCATAGTGAACATCATTTCTCTTGGTGATAGTCCTGGTCTAGTGAGGGTCTTATCGATGCTTGTAGTGAACCTTCAAGTTTCCATTATTATAGAAATATAAATGATTTTGTAGAAGGAATCAAAGGGAAGAACTATGATTGTCACGTTACTCGAGATATTGATGTTTATCCCTCTTCTCCCTCCCAACAAATGGCCAATCTTGAGCCCGTTGAGGCTTAGAGAGATGCATCATGAACTCGTCTCTTTATTAACTCATTAATATCTGTAAATGGTTGGAAACATAGTGATAAGGAGGTTAATAAGTACCTAAAATTTTGGAGTCATTCCCTAATTCATGACATATATTATATTTTTCATGACAGTTGGGAGGACATTGTTCAAAAGGATCATCAAGGTCTTGTAATGCATGTTAATGTTGCTCGACACCATTGGGCAAAGATGGAGTTAGCAGTGATAATTTCCTTCTTCCGCAACACTCAGAGTTGGAAGGGTGCTTATTGAGATGTGGGACTGTCCTTTAATTGATAGGTTTCACTTGTCAACCCCGACAAAAGAATATGTAGATCCTTTGGTGGATGTTATATATCTCTCTATGAATATTTTTCTCTAGGATGAGGTTCAAGTTTCCCTTTAACAATTTTGAGGATGGGTGTTGAATCATTTAAGAATTTCTCTACCCCAAGTGCATGCGGTAGCTTGGGTTTTTATTAAAGTATTCTAGTACTGGTGTGAGTAGTACGCAAAAGTTTCAACTTTAAGGTTATTTTTGAACCTCTTCAACATGACACACACTTATGCTAACGGAGATCGGGGACAAGGGATGCTTTTGCTTCGCCGTACGTTGAAGATGTTTGATGTTTACCTTGAGAGCTGAAAAAGCTTAAAGGACCATTGTTTCTTGGAGATTCTAAGAGGCTCACGCTGTATTTTTCATTCTTCCATAAAATGATCTTACCCCATTTGGCCCAATTTTTCGTAGTTAATGAAATATAAAAACATGATTCAGAAATGTTGGGTCCAAAAAAATCTTCCGTGCTCCAAAAAGCATAAGCCTTCACCTCTAACACTTTAACCCCAAAGGAAGAGTCATTGAGAGATAAATTATTTTCCTTCTGGGAGATCATGGGCTATAAATAGGGATTAGGCTCTTCATATGTATGACCCTTTCACCATAAAAGACATTATATTAATACATGATTGGTTGTGGAAACGACCATTTCTCTTGAGAGAAAATATATTTTTGGTGAGGAGATGGATCAATCGTTATGTTTGTCTTTATTATTTACATAAAGTTTCTACTGATTGTCTTCTTTATTTCTCCTTGAAGATAACCTGGGGGTGCTTGAAACATCTTTAAGATGAATAAGGCCCACATGGAAAAGGATACTCTTATGTCTCCCTCCCAGAATCCTACTACAACCACAATTGAGAAGACAACAAAAACGTCCCTATAAGAGAATGATATTTCTCCTTATGGGTAGACATAAGTCTCCCAGAACGGGTGAGAAAATATGGAAGACCCATCACACCCTTCATTTGAAAGTGGAAGCAAGAAATCTCATGATTGATCCTTATTTATTGCTAGTGAAACTACCAAGAGGAACAATGGCAAAAATCAAGATGTGAGGGGTAACCCTTCCAAAAAAAATAAAAGCCATCAGAGCTTTCTCCTGAAAGGGTAACCTTGAGCGGAAACCCATATGTTCTTCTTGCCTTCAAGCTTTCAGATGTCTTCATATCTTGAGGGGCACATACTTTCAAGTAAGTACATTCTCGGAAGTATGCCAACATTCAGAACCTTTCTGATGTGGCTAAGTTAGATCTAATGGAGGAGATGGCCTTCAACATGTATCACTGTGCTTCCTTGTTGTCATTGGATATTTTAGCTTGTGGGGAGGTGTTTGTACATATTAACCCTTCCAAGGAGAGACAACTTCTAAAAGGCCAACGTGACCTTGTTCTTTTATGAATGGAACTAGCTTCAAGAAAAATGTGTTGGTATTAAAAAGGACATGGAGACCCAACGTGTCCCCTCTGAGCTTTCCTAGACAGTATCCTCCCTAAAGAAATCCTTGGTAAAGAAGAAGAAGGCCCTTAGAGAGGTTTAGACTTATTTGTCTAACTCTGTGATAGCCTGAGAAGCATTGGCTTTAAAGATCAAATAGGTCCAGGAAACCCTTCATAAAGAGAATAAAGACCGCTCCAAGGAGGTGAAAGATTTGAAGATAGCTTGGTCGATATAAAGAAGGAGCTTGAAACCTCTATTAATGATAGTATCACCATAGTTCATGCTACCTCTTAGAATTCTTTCAACCAGGTAGAGTTATTATGTCCCAAACTTAATATTCCTCGGGAGTTGTTGAACCTGTAGAAGGTAGTTATGGATGGGTAACTAGTGAGTGATGATGAATGATCATTTTTCTTGGGACTTTGTTGATTAATGGTTGAAATTTTATGTTAATTTTTGGAAATTATAATAGTATTTCATCAGACACATCATTATTTTTTCAAATGAATTTATTCCTTTGTTCATGGTTTAACTCACTTGCTTTCCTTTGCTTGGCTTTTTTCATTATTTAGTTATGTATGACATTATCCACCAAATAGTCTTACATGATTTTATTTCATTGTGTGATCTTCTATGATTTTTTTTCATCTCATGATATTAGTCCATCGTGTAAACTTCCATGATTTATTTCATCGTATAATATTTCATGGTTTTATTTCTTCATGTTCGTAACCGGGCTAGAGGCCGAAGTATACTTTGACGTCTCTTGGGAGCGTACCCGGTCAAAGGTAGGTTCTCCTTCCCTTCCCCCAAGTGAAAATTTGGTTCAGGGACAATGTATATATGGCTCTATCACCTGCACTTTGGAGTGGCTATCTACCAAGAAAGGGGTGTTCAAGATGCAACTATGTGCGCTTATTTATCCAATATCACACTCTTCTCTTTGGAAAGACAATCATACATGTCTAAAAAAAGTGTAGCATTTATTTATATCAAAATTATTAAATTAGATAATCATTTCCAGTTCATGTTCGGATAACTTAGGGAAAATAGAATTGAAATACTACTTGAGCTTGGTAGTGTTCCATGTCCTTGGGATTGATTCTCTAGGTAGAGTCTATAGAGTATATGTTATGTTTCTTGTGCTAGCTTTGAACATGTACGACCCTTCCTAGTTGGCAACAAATTTTCCATCTTTGGAATTCTTTCCCCCAATTTCATCTCGTATCGATATAAGGTCTCTCGATGGGAACTCCTAAGGTCGGACTCTCTTGTTGTATTAATAATTAAATAATTGAATTAATTAATTAACTTGGTTGCATAGTGAGTGGTTAATATTTGAATTTAAATAGAGGTATTTAAATATTAGGTATTATTGGGCCTAGTGATTAAATTAGATGATTTAAGCCCAATTAGGATACTATTATAAAAAAACTAGGATACTATTATAAATAGTAAGAGTGAAGGAAGTGAGAATTAGAATTCACTTGAGCACTCAAGGCAATAGAGAAAGAGGAGAGGAATAGCGAGAGGAGTCAAGGTTTCCATCAACGATGAAAAATGCAGAGAAATTTGCATTCTGTTTCGTTGTTAGCGATGGGGTTCAAACCCAGGACCTCCCTGAATCTGTACATGCCTTACCACTAGGCTAGAGAGGTTGTTGTTGAATACTTATGCAATGAATAAATATTAATCTAAATCTTGATTAAGATAGATTAATGAATTAATTGGGCATTATAGCTCCGTTTTGAATGCGGACGGATGCATTGGTAAGATAATGAAAAAGGCTATTATTATGATATCATATTATAGTGTATTATGCGTCTTACAAATTCTATGAATTTTATTTTGACGGGTGTTAAACATGGTTGATATGTTTGATTGTGAAATAACATGACTAAATATAACGTAAAGGATTATTATTATTGTTCCATGTTATAAAATATTATGTGATTTATAAATGCCATGAATTTTATCATGATGAAAATAAAATATTGTATGAATGTGTATGTATACCATTATTGGATTGTGAATGATTTCTGGTTATGGATGTGTATATGTAATCATAGATGATGTGTGGTGATGAATGTGTATATGTACCAATTGTGAGTTATGGTGATATGTGGTATGTTAAGATGATATAGATCTTAATTGCATATGTGTTGGTATGTGTGCATTCATTCATAGCATGGTTGACTTCATTGTGGAAGTGGTGAAACTGTGGGTTCACATGAGCAGACGTTGATTCTTAATTGGAATCAGGCGTAGTATTAAGTGGTGATCCTTCATTGGAAACAGACGTAGCAGAAGTTAATCCTTAATTGGGATTAGGCGTAGTATTAAGCGGTGATCCTTCATTGGAAACAGGCGTAGGGCTTTGGTCTTGTCCGGATCGGAAGCGTGGCTTGGATTATAGATATTGAATCGGAAAGCGGTGAAACTTTGAGTTCACATTGCGGTACCACATGCATAGAGTCACATTGTCTTGCATTGAGTCGTTTATAGTTATGTAATCATTGAATGCATGTATTGATGTGGATGCGATGTACGTTTGAAATATGTGAGATGATTGTTGCTTAATATTATTGACGTGATTATACCGAGTGTGATGAATTCTTAAATTGTGTTTTAATTCATTGTGCCTTATTATGCTATTCATGATGATTTGAATTCTCACCCTTTCTGTTTGAATGTTACCTCTACGTGGGTATCGTGCAGATACTACAGAGTAGTATTGCTGGAGTAAGTGGACGGTAGCTCGCTCAAGATTAGCTGGAGAGTTTCCGTATTTAGTTTGAATTTGGTAATGAGTCAATGCTCTGGTCATGTAACACTGGGTAGATTAGTGGTATTGAACTCGTATCTTATTTGGATATGCTTTATGTCATTACTTGTTTATTTTAATTCGAAGATGATCATGGTATGGGACATGGATCATATTATGAAATACATGAGTATTCTTTATTTTCCGATGCGAACGCATATTGCTTGAATATTCATGATGAGTGAAATGTGTTATTTTAAATGACCAGGTGTATTGTTGGTTTTCGAAAGTTTTAAGTTTTGAAAACGTCGATGTGACGCCCTTTTGTTTATATGCGTGCTTATTTACTCTGATTATATGCTAAATAATTTGGGGTAGAAAAAGGGGTGTTACAAGGGTGGCTTAAGCTCTTCTCTCCTATAAAAGGTCCACCTCATATCCAATAGCTTGTTATTTATCTCTTTTTGGCAGAGGATGCATTAATCTCAATTTCACCTCTCCTATTTCAATAAGGATGACAACTCCAGCCACTCAAGTGAGTCAAAAGGTCGTCTCGCCTATTTGTAAATGTAGTGTATTTATATAATCCTAAAGAACATACAGGAAATCCTATTACTAATCCCCCTTAGATTTTTCAAGCCTTTTTTTCAATCTTGTCAACATACCCGATTTACAGCTTCCGTTTGCCCATGGTCTGAGGGTGTTCAATCGACGAGAAGTGTTACTTGATATTCATATCCTCTAACAACTTCTTCAAGTTCTTATATATGAATTATGTCTCATTATCCATCACAATAGATTGAGGGATTGCGTACCTCTACAAGATGTTTCTTTTGGAGTCAAAATGTTAGTAGCAGTGATCTTCGCCAAGGCATCAACTTTAACCCACTTGGTAAAGTAATATACTACCACAAACATGAATTTTAACTGACCCAGAGCTAGAGAAAATGGATCGGGGATGTCCATTGCCTATTGTGAGAAAGACCATGATGATGTCAACATGTGTAACTCGGATGGATGAGCGTTATAAATATCTCCATGTCTTTGGAATTGGTCACACTTATTCACACAATTTTTGTCATCTTGGAACAATTAACCGCAAATGCTGACACCGACCAAACATGTCATTAATCATATAAAATAATTATTTAAACAATTTAATCAATAAAATCAAATAAATAATAAAATAAAAGGATAATTAAGTCGGGGTGTTATAGTACGTAAAATGGTGATTTTCAGAAGAGATTTTGTGTCCTTTTACAGCTAAGGAACCATCAGTGCAAAATTAATCTGAGACAATTATATAAAGTCGTCTTAAAATAGAAGTTTTAGAAGAGGAATGGGAAACATGTGTTGGTCATAATGCATTTGAAAAGGCTTGTTATTACTCAGGTGTTTGGCGGTTCTTCGTGTTTTACACGCTCATTAGCATGTTTGTGTTTTCCAACACATCATGTTGTATTTCTAATTGTTCCTTCCCAAATTTCTAATTTTTAAAATTTGTTTTGCTTCGAACATCAAGCATTTCATCCAAAGTCTTCCATTTGGTTGACATTTTGAAATTGCAGTCACGTTATTGTATGGTATCTTTTTTTTAGTATTGATGTTTTTTTGTCAATTTGTGTGTATATTTTATTTGATTATTCGCGTGTTAGTAATTTGTCTGATATTTAATTATTCACGTGTTTTTAATTCATTCACATTTTAATTTTATTATGTTCGCTTCGGCTATTAATCATTGTACCTTAAGTCCCTTCATCGTTCAATAAATTGGAATGTTGGTCCATGATAATGTGTGATCTTTTAAAGCCTATAAAGTTGGTTTTTGTAGTTTCATTAAGTGTTGTTTGAACCACAAGTTAGAACACTTTAATCAAGGTGTTAAATTTTTTTGATTCAAATCATGTAAATTGTAGGACTCGAATCATGCAAGTTGTGAAAATTGGATTTTGGCTATATGTGATTTGATTCAAATCACAAGATGAACTTGACTCAAGTTCAACGTGACTCGAATCACAATATAACATGACTCGAATCATAGTTTGCATTTGACTCAAGTCATGGGTTTGAATAATGATTCAAATCATAACTTCAAAATTCCAAGTTTACACCTTAAATTAAAATAGTTGTTTCTTTGATCCAAGAAAAAAAAATGTCTCTAATTATGAACTTTTCCATGATGAAAGATTTGATAAAAAATCTTAGAGAAAAATGTCCATTTGTCTTTTCTTCTCTAGTGTGTTTATTCCTGGCACCTTTGTATATTTCTCTTGTTTGAAGAATATCTTCTTGAGTGTAATGCATTAAAGATTTCATCTTATCTTGTTATAGTGTATGTGTAATTTTGTTTTGGAAAAAACCCAGAGAAAGAGAGTTGATCAATCTCGTCATGATTCATTATTGATCAATCTCATGATAACCTTCAAGATCAAATACCCATATATCCAGAAACTTGAGATAACCTTTGTGTGTGATATTCAATCACCAACATCCAATTCGTTATTGATATCTTGTGAATTTTTGTGTGTATGTGTGCATATGTGTGATTCTTTTTGCACTAATCATTATATTTGACCTTAGTCCTTATCTAGTATTGTGGACCCTCATCTCTAAAGATTGAGTGTTTAAGGGATGCTAGTGGTACATTAGAGTGTCTAATGTTTTTTTGTGAAGTTTGTTGTATGTAATAGGTGCAAAGATCATTTCTTGAATGAAGGTTGGTTATTGTGTTATTCATCAAAATGAGAGTTTTATTATACTTCATGGAAGAATTTAGCAAAGTTGAGTATAGACTGTTCGTAAGAAAGAGTTGGAAGTTACTCAACTTTGGTGAAGTTGTGTAGAGTCTATTCGTAGACAGATTTGGAAGTTTTCCAATTGAACGCTTAGCTAATGGAAATCGCTCAGACAAAAAATCGGTGGCATCAAAGTGGATTGCCACATATGAAGACTTGGAGCGGGTTATTGTGGATAACAACGTTATTGGATCAAGATCATTAAAGATCTTTTGTTTGTTAGTAGTTTGAGTATCTGCATCAACATAGTAAATTATCGTGTGATACTTTGTTGTAATCAAAATGCTTGTATCAAACTTATGAGATAATGGAATATCATGATTATTTTCTGATAGTTTTAACACCATTGAAGAGTGGAGTAGGTAAAACGAGGGTGGGCGCCGAACCACTATATATTTATGTGTACCTTTCTTTCTTCCCTGATCTCTTTTAATTTCTACATTCATTACTATAACTATTGCATCATTGTATCACTTGTATGCCATTTAGGTTAGACTTTGTTTATAGTGATTTAATGTGTATACTTAGGTCTGCGATGTATCAAACCTATTGGATCATCATAAAACCGATTATGCTTTGAACCATGTAATGGTTTTTAAATCGCTTTGTTTAAAAGTGGCTTTGGTTATCTTGTAATTAATTTGAATAATAAAGAATCATGCCTTTTATGATTTTTGTGATATTTTATTGGATAAATTCATGGAGAAGTTTCCAAGCTCTCTTTGTGTTGTGTTTTACTTCCACGTATTTTAAAATCTCTAATTTCGTTTTATGGGACCTAAAATATTTTTGAAATTATCATTTTGGAGATAGCTTTATTCAACCCCCTTCTAGACCTCTTTGTATCCATATTCTGACCCAACATATTTGACTTAAATATGCACGTGTTTCATCTTTTTTACTTGAAAAATAATTTTTTGAAATGTACTAAAAATCATCTAAAACTAGACATAAACTAACAAATTAAATTAGAAGTATAAAACTAAATAACAACTATTTTACATGTCATCATAAGTAGAATAAGCTTACCAGATAAGTTTGAATATCCATATTCTCCAAATTTAGAGAGTTAAGACTAAGAACGACATTATAGAAACGACATATGTTGTTGGAGTATAATTTATTAGAATTTACCTAAACATCATAAAAAATGGCTACTGTTTGACAATGCGGCTAGAGGTAGAGTGCAATGGAAAACCATAAAATTTCTTCTTCATTTTATGCAATGAATGCAAGTAATATCCTTGGATTGTTTCAACAAGTGATCTTTTCTTCCTTGACCTTGAAACCATAGCTTAACGACAGAAACCTAGATAATTTAGTTGGCTGTCCCATATAATTTTTCATACGAGATGAGAGGAACTTTGGTAAACATCACATATTGGAGTCAGATTTATCACCCATGATTTTTGGCAGGTAAATAATGTGTGAACATGAGAGTCTAGTGGTGGTAAGGGAGATGATGATAATGAAAGAAAATAATCTAATCAAAAATACATTGAAAATGCCTAGTTGATAAGCGTATGAGTGGATGGGGTTTACCCATTAGGGTGTTAGAAGTGTGTGCGGAAAAGTTTGTTGACTAGACTTCGTAGATGGGTTCCAAAATATGAAACTTAGTGGAAAAAATTACCATTCACTCCTGAGAAACAACACTACGTAGGAAACATAGAAGGATCATATATTCAATAACAAACATGTAATCTCATAGAAAACTATCTTCCATCCTAGTCTTATTTTTATACTTTTCATTTTTGAAAATGCATGTTCTGTCAATGAATAATCTTATTTTTATAATTTTCATTATTGAAAATGCATGTTCTGTAGTTGTCATTGACATCGAAAGAGCAACACAAATTGTAGCAATATGTCACTCATTGCAAAAAAAAGCAATGAAATCAAAACTCTGTTGGATAACTTAAATTACAAGTTATTTTCAAATTAAGGGAAATGAAAAAGAATAAATATTAATTGTGCATGTGTCTCTCTGTGTATGTATGTGCGCGCGCGTGTGTGTGTATGTGTGTATGTGTGTATGTGTGTCTGTGTGTGTGCGTGTGTGTGTGTATGTGTGTGTGTGTGTGTGTGTGTGTGTGAGAGAGAGAGAGAGAGAGAAGTATTATTGGAATGAGAATAAGTTTTTTTTACAAACATGTGTTACATCCTTTATATAGGATCATACTACTAACTAACTAACTTCTAGTTAGTAACCACACATAAAGTTAATAGTAACCACATGCATAACATTTTTCTCAATCCCTCACTTTTCACAAAACTGAGAAAATTATGCTAAAGTTTATATGGTGCTATAAATTTATTATCAATGCCTTATTTTTCACAAAACTGAGCAAATTCAGTTGAGTTGTATCTAACACAACCATCAGTTCTCAACCTTTTGATTGCACGTTTAACCTACTTCTTAACTAGCAACTTGAATCTCTTAAAATTGGTTAACACCTCACTTTTCTTCTCCAACACATTAATCCACATATATCTAGTGGATTCATCTATGAAGGTTAAGAAGTAACATTTACCTCCTAGTGACTTCATTTCAAAGGGACCACACACATCTGAGTGCATTATCTCTAATTTCTTTTGTTACTTCATTGACAAGTCATGTTTGAGTGACCTTCTAGCTTGATTTGCAATGCAACAATCATTACATATCTACTTTGGCATTGTGATCTTGGGAAGATCATACACCATCTTTTTTATGTGCATCAAGCTGAGACTTCTAAAATTGAGATGGACAAATCTTTGATGCCAAGTCCAATTTTGATCTCTATCTGTGATTGATGCAAGGCATTGATGGTCTAGCATGTAATCATAACTTGAATTTCCTGTTGGTTGACAAATGTGCCTTCATTATTAGCTTGGAACTTCTATGAAATACCTTGACCTTTTTATCTTCTAGCCTGATTATGTAGTGTTTATCAAGAAATTGACCTAAGCTAATCAAGTTGCTTACCATGAGGGAACATACAATACATCACATATGATAAATTCTAATGCATACTTATTCTTCATGAGAATGTTTCTCATTCCTTATGATGTGACCATGCTATTTTCAACAAATCTAATGGATCTCCTAAATGATTAATCAAACTTGATGGATCAGTTTTCATTACCAGTCATATGATTAATGTTCAATGTGTCAAGGTACCAAACATTGGGTTTGTCTCCCGAGTCACTACTTCCAACATGAGAAAATTGTGTTACACCCTTGTCATTCTTTTTAGATTCCTTATTGAAGTATCACTCTCTACCATAATGTCCAAAATTTTGGCAACAAAAGCATTGAACTTCTTTCATCTGCACCTTCTTTGTGAGTTTATGATTGTGAGAAGCACCATTCTTGTTTATCTCACTCCGACTTATTGAGTTCTTGCCTGCACCATCACCATCATTCCATTTCTTCCATCTTTCTTTACCTTTGTTGTTCTTTGAGGATTTGTGTTTCATTTTCTTAAAGCATTTTGCTTGCAAAGATTGTTCAGACACCTTATCTGAATTTCTCTATTTCAGCCTCAACTCATGAGCTTCAAGAGGTGCTTGCAATTTTTCAAGCTTCATCTCTGATAAATCTTTGGACTCCTCAATAGCCACAACAATGTGATCGAACTTGGCATGAAGAGCTCTTAGAACATTTTCCACTTTATGTAGGTCAGAGGTCTTATGTCCACACGACTTCATTAGGGGTGTCAAAACCATTAACTTTGAAAAGAACTCAACAATGGTTTCACCATACATATTCTCATATATTTTCCTCAAAGATTGTAACTATACTTTCATTAATTTTTCATCCCCACCATACAACTTCTTCATAGTATCCCACATATCTTTGATTGTTTCTTGCTCAATGATCTTCTCAAAGACATTTGAATCCACACATTAATGAATCGAGAACAACCTTTTCCCATATTTCTTGTTCATTTCATGATGAGCATCACTTTGTGCCTTAGTAGTATTTGCCTCTAATGTTAAGAAACCCTCATTCATGATTTCAAGCACATATTGAAATCTAAATATCACATTTTCATCTGCACACGTCGTCTATTGTAGTTTTCTCCCTTGAAAACGGGTAGATTGGTTATGAACTGATTGTAGTTTGTACTCCCATTATCCATGGATGGAGATTTTATTTTATCGAATTAGTGCTCTAGATACCAATTTGTTAGATAACTTAACTTACAAGTTATTTTTAAATTTAGGAAAATAGAAATGAATAAAGAGCAATTAAGAGAGAGAGATAAGTATTCTTGAAATGAAATTGAGTATTTTTTCTACAAACATGTGTTACATCATTTATATAGGATCATACTGCTAACTCAATCTTTTTTCTTCTATATTTTGTGAATTGCCAAATGTAATTAAAAGAAAAAATAAAATCAAATCAAATTTTAATAAATTAAGGATGACAATTGAATTCATTATCAATGCAAACTCATCAAAAATATTCATAAAGGATACGGTAAAAATATGCATTATAAATACAAGCATGAATAATTAACTGCAAAAGTAAATAGATATGAGTGCAAATACAAGTATCTTAGTACTCACTCCGTCTCATAGTGCATAATATATAATTAAATATAATAAAAATAAAATATCTTATAACAATATTATTATATTTTGTGAATCAAATAAAATCCAGTAATCCACAATGAAAATAAATTGCATGTAAAATTGAAGAGAAAATAGAGAGAGAGAGAGAAGATAAGAGGGTGGTGGCAGTTGATGAGTTCCATGCAGGGAATGTGCAGAACATGGTGTACATTTGGTGCTGCTTCACTGTCCCCTCCATTGTTAATCACATGTCCCATGCATTCCAAATCATGTGCTCTCCATGTGCTCTAACGGACCTTTCCTGGCCCATATCACCTTCACATGCACCCTTTAAAGGAAGCCACACCCCAATTACAACTAGCTTAACTTCAAATTACTCTTAAGCCCTTTCATAAATTAACTTTTTCTTTTCTTTTTATTTCAAAAATATGTTTTTCATTTTAAGAAAAAATGGATGATGCAATAATGATGTAAATTAATTTTAGACTGCCCATAACGATCATATGTCCTGTTAAATCATACTGAAAATTTTAAATTTCGTATTATAAATGTATCTGAATGATATATTTATATTGGATGCTAGAGCATATACCATTAAACTTTTTATTAAAACTAAAATTAAATTCTACAAAATTAGACTATAGTTGGAGGTAATAGATACTACCTTATCATCTCACATATGTTTGAAATAATAATTTTAGATATTTAATTTGTTAATTTGTTCTTAAAAAAATACTAATTATGTTGATAGTTATTAGGGTGACATGGGTCTCTTTAGATGCATTATACAAAAGTGGAAAAAAAATAATAGAACAGGACAAAAGGTGTGAGTTTAAAATTTTAATCTATTATATAGAAAAGTGAGGGTAGATTGAAGCGGGTAACATTGAAATTTTTAAGTTTAAAAATGGCGTAAAAATGCACGTCTGCAAAAGTCTTAGAAAATGAAAACAGGATAGACACATATTAAAAATGAATCTAAAATTTGGATTCATTCCATAAAAAATTATGAGAAAAATAGATATGTCTGACAAATTGAATCTGTTTTATCGACTCTAATATTTATGAACAAAGAAATATTTAATCTTAAATTAAAAAGATAAAGCATGACTTATTTTAATACAAATTTTAATTTATAAATGTGAATTTTAATATAGAAAAAAAATAGTAAATATATTTGTTGTTATTTCTTTTTCTTCGTCCTTTTAGGAAGGTGTCATACTAGGTACAATTCACTAAATATTTTATTGTCCTAAGTATTGTCGATTTAGGTCGGCTTAATTCAGTACCTATTGTTCTCTATGACATTTTCAAATATCATATCTACAGTAATATTATACTATATGATAGAATTTCATAGGGAACATATAATAATCCAAATCCTAACATACATGTGCAAATATCACCATTCATAACAAGTGTACTAGTGCTTTTCCGTAATACACTATGATTCATGCATGTTGATTTTTTTTATTTTAATGTGTTATTTTTCAGTGAATGTTAAAATGTTGCATAACACGCTATTATACATTATATATAATATAATATATTTCTTTAAATGTGTTTCTTTTTAGGAGGAAAACAGAAGAAAGAACATTCAGGTATTTAATTTCTTTTTTATGTACATACATTAAATCAAACCATTGTATTCTATAATGCTATTATCTACTATGTTACTTTTTAAAATATTGATTTCATTCTATTTCATTAAATACATATATGAAATACTGTCATTGTTTAAAACTTAATTTCTATAATGAATTATAAGTATAATAAATCTTTTTTATCTATATGTTTCAAAAAAATTCTAAAATATTCTATAACTATATTTTTCTAATATATATATATATATATATATATATATATATATATATATATATATATATATATATATATATATATATATATATATATATATATAATTTTATATGTTAATAAGATTTATTAAAATTAAGAAGATCAATAAAAATACATTAAACTTCCATTTTAACTAGTCTTATAACATAAAAAATGGTTTTATAATTGTATGAAATTTATATTATATAAACAAACATATTTTCTTAACATGTATATTTTTTTGAATCAGTTGAGATGTTTATAAATTAAAAAACACAAATATTAAAAGTTATATTAGCTACCGAAGCAATTTATTTAAAACAACAAGCTTTGTATTCTTTGAAATGTATTCTTCATTATATTTTTAAATAAATTTTGTTTATACTATAAAAAAGAAAAGAAGCCACCTTCACATCTTATACTTTCGATGTGGTTTTTAAAATAAAGAATGGTATTTTTAGTTCTTTAAACTTTTTAATTAAAATTAATTACATTTGAGATGTGTCAGATATTAAATATATAATTTTTAGAGTTAAAATTTGAATAGTAATTTATTACGGTGAAGTGTGATAATTCAACTGATATATTATATTAAGTTAAATAAATATAATAATATATGTATTAATGTAGATAAATTATTAATATTTATAAATCAATAGTATTAAGAAAATTCAAATTTCAATTAAATAAATCCAAGTTGCAATCACTTATCCATTTACTAAAAATAAGTAAAACGTGTGAAAAATTGGTGCATAATATATATTTTCTTAAGAACAAAAAGGTCCACTTTGAATCATAATTTAAAACAACATAAAGTATAGATATAAGTATAAACATAAAAAAGTATTCACAAAAGCTATTACCATACGACATGATACTCTCTATAAAAATAAATATCATCGAAATTTAAAATGAGAAAGTACAAAAGTGACACTCAATTCATTCTCTAGTACTTGAAATCACTAGTATTTTTTTTATTACTATTTTTTCTTAGTAAAATCTTCTAACTATGACGTCAAAGAGTATAATTGATTGAAGTGAATAGGTAAATAAAATTATTGTTTTATTTAATTTGTTTATGAATGAGGGTAATATAGTAATTGAATCAGTTGAGTTCTAGGGACCTTTGGCATGTGCCGTTACAGAAGGGCAGGCTTTAGTTTGTGGTGACTGGCTCCCGATCTTCCCGCTTTCTCTTTTTTCAATTAGTGTCCTCTAAATCATTAATTACAATTATAACCTTCTTACCCCATCAAAATATCTCATTTTTTCCTTTTTCTTCTTCTTCTATATTATATTGGGTCCTACTATTTTCTAATTTTTGTTTCATCAAATGAATCATATGTATCAAGTTTATTAATTAATTAATTGTAATATAACATATGTTTTGTTTCTTGTAGGGCCAAATTAAGTATTGATAACAAACATATTTATTAATAATTTATTTACATCAATATATCAGTTGAAATACTTCATTCACAAAAAAAGAAAATACTATATTTATGTTAAAATAAAATTTATTTTGATTATCTTTTGAAAAATCACATATATAAAAATTATTTATAGATAAGTACATACAACATAAAATTAATATTATATTTTAGATATATATTTTAAATTAATTTATCAGATTTTCTATTTGGAATGTGGTATTTGAGAAAGTACAAAATGAACTATAATATATATTTTAAAAAAATTTAAAATAAATAGAATTCATAATAGATTTATTATGATAAACTATAATTAAATAGAATTTTTTATTTTGTTAGAATTTTTATTTGTTTATAATGTTTTGATGCAAATTTATGGTTGATTTTGAATTTTAAAATTTTGGTTAATTTTTTTGAAATGAAAGCCTCAAATATTAAAAAAAAAAGCTTTATAAGAAGAGGGGAGTCCAAAAGTGGCCCATTAAAAGGATACAAATCTAAAAAAAAAGACATTTTTAACCTATTTTTTACAAAATCTTTTCTAATGTCTATAGGAATAAATTTAAAAATGGTGAGGGAATTACAAATGAGACCGAAGTTGTCCATATGATCAGTACATGAGTTTTCTTCTTTATAAATGTGAGAGAAGGAGGTCTTGGTTGTAAGCGTCGTCACATTATACTTTAGCCAACCGAGAGGAGTCAGACTCTAAATCACTTCCTTAATTTGAGGGGTTCTAGAAGGTTTAATCACAATGCCAAAAGCTTTGATGGTTTTGAAATCATCCAAAGAAGAGAAGGAAGTGGTTGTGGAGTTATTTCGAACTAAGAGAAGTTGACATTTGATTTTGTTGATAATGTGATGAACAATTGGAACTTTACATCTGTATCATTCAGAATTTTTGGCTTCACATAGATTGTTAAGGATGTAGGTTACAATCTCCTTAAGGATCAGAGAGAATTACTTTGATCTATTAGAGTGACAAAAGTTCCACCAGTTAACAAGGATCACTGGGAGACTGAAGATGTTGATGGACTTGTAAAACCAATGTCAAATTTGTTTAGAGAAGCCACAATCAAAGAAAAGGTGTTGGGTAGATTTTCTTGATGGTTCTTGCACAAACAACACCGGGAAGTAACGTGGTAGCCTATGTGGAGAAGTTTATCATCTATAGAAAGGTTTCCCATCATGAGTTTCCAGATGAACAAGGATTTTGCATGGGGTATGTCCTTGCACCAAATTGTTTTGGCCTAATCCAAGGGAAGAGTTTGAGAGCTAGGATTCACCAGGAGTTTACAGATCTCACCCGCGGAGCATCTTCTAGGGTTGAAAAAAAGAAACCTTTTCCTAATGAGGTTATTCCCCATTTTGTGAGTGTATGCTAATGTGCATTTAGTTTTGCTCTTATTGAAGCGACTGTTAACGAAGATGAATCTTTAGGCCATAAACTCCTCTTGTGAAGGTTGTGTATGCAAGAGTCTAGCCCTAATTTGTATTCTTCCTTTGATATGGTGATTGAAAGTCGGACTCCTTTCGTATAAGGGATAGATAATTGACTCATCGAAATGTCACATAGGTTTGCGAACACATTTGCGAAGATCTTGATTTTTTATATTGTCTAGGTTTTTTCAGGGTTGGGTTCCATTTGAGGTTTCTTTTGATGATTTGGAGTTTCATTATTGTTCTCAATAATTTTCAGAAATTATTAAATGAGATAGGTGATTGACTATCTTGATCAACAAGGTGTGAGGAAATTAAGTCAACAAGATTTTCGAGAGGGTTGATTCGCTGCTTTCATCTTCTAAATTTTTTAACAGTCATTTTTTCGAACTATTTTTACTACAGTAGATAATTATAATTCAAAATTTAAATTAAATATTCAATTAATTTAAAATATAATTTATTTATTTAATTATAATATTCTACTCTAATATTGATTAATTCTATTTAAATATAATAGATTTTTATTTTTATTGTTAAAAAGATATTTTAAAATTGTGTGACTAGCTCTTTGTCTAAAACATTAAAACAAAACCTGTAATTATTTTGTAATTAAAATAATTTAACAATTTTGTCTTCATATTTATTTCTATGTTATAATATCTTAATAGTTTCGTATTTGCCTAACAAACATAATGATTTTAGGACCTACATACAACCATATTGTTTAATTAATTTAAAATAATAGATCCAGATTTTTCTTCCATAACAATAGCAAACAATGCTACATATTTTAAATTAACTAACAAATTATAAATCTATGGTATTTTTATTAATTAATTATAATGTAATTTTAATCTCTTTATTTTATCTCACTCATAAAATTATTTTTTATATTTTAAATTTAAACAATTTAAATTATTTTTTAAAAATTTTAAATTCAAAATACAACTTTGTCAAACACAACGTTATTTTATTGTTAAAAAACAACACACTACATTTTATTATTTAAGATTGATATAAATGATACATATAGTAAGATTCATTTTCAAAATAGATTCTTTTAACTAACAATCAATAAAAAAGTACATTAAAACAATAATATTTAAAAAAATGTGTTGTTAATATATCATAATTTTTTTTCTTTTAAAGATCTTAATATCAAAATCCAGACACTAAATATTAAAAAAAAATTTAATAAATTTCAACATCCATGTAATCATTTGAGTTGTACAATTTTATTAAGTGGACATATACTTTTGAAATAAATTGATATTTTTTTCAATTAAAATTGCAGTAATTAATCTCTTCTGTTGAAAAAAACAACAACTACTAAAAAAATTTAAAATTGGTGCGTAATCAAAAATAAATTGATTAGTATATAATTTAAACAAACTATACACAAAATAAGAAAAATATTTATATAAAAAATACAATGGCATTTTGGTAATAAAAAAAGAATCCAGTGGCAATTTTTCTTTATCTCCCATTACTTAAACCTATGACCCCTTAACTCAAACTCAAAAAAACAAACACCAAACAAATTCATTTCCACTCTTTCAATCTTTCTCTTTGTTTCCTCTGATTTTTTTAAGGTTCTTTGTTTCAAAAACAATGAGCATAACAAACACAAAACATAGTTACAAACTCTCAGTGAAAAAAGCCACGAGAAGAACAAGAAGAAGACAAATGGAAGAGAAATGCAAGTCTAAGAAGAAGAAGCTCTCGCAGAAGCTAAAAGCACTTAAAAATTTAATCCCTTCTCACAATGGAGATGAAGTGAAAACTGATGAATTGTTCAAAGAAACTGCTGATTATATTGTTTTTCTTAGGACAAGAGTTTTCATTCTTCAGAAGCTTGTTCAGATTTATGGAAACAACAATGAGAATCAAATTGATGTATTGTTATAGCTACCTTCACTCTTCTTCATGCTTTTTTTTTATATTTTATTTAAATGTTCTATTTATTTGTCTTTTTGTTCATGAAGAAAAATGAGACAAGATCCTTGTTCTAGTATTTTTCTTTTCATTTTTGTTTTTTTGTTTTTTGTTTTTTTTTAATGATTTTCATTAGATTTGTCTAGGTGCTTATTTTAATAGAGAAATGTGATTATGTTAAATTTTGAATTTTTCAAATATTTGAGAATATAGTTGTTGTGTTTAATTTTGTATAGAAAATTTAACAGTCTATTGTAATTTTTTTAGTTTGAAAATTTAATTATAGAAATATTCAAAGACGCTAATTAATATATCTTTAGTGTCTAGGTATTTAATTACTCTCTTTGGTAGATTGGAAATTTGTAAGGAAAATCAAATGCATGTAATTTTATTTGAGCAAATTTTACTCATAATTAAGAATGGAGAAAATAATTTATTGTACTATTTCCAAGTTAAGAGCATATTTGGATAATGTCATCTATCTATGGTTTTGTTAATAATAATAATAATAATAATAAAAATTACTCTTAGTATGGTTTGAGTGATTTTTAATTAATGATTCTCATATTTGTGGACTAAATTCTGTTTATGTGGGATTTGGAAAGTGAAAATTCTGAATTTGAGGTAATAATTAACCTGTGTTCATAGAAATTTTAAATCTTAATTCCCCTCTAGAATGTAGTATAAAATTTATTCTTTGACACACTTTTACATGAATATATATAAGTATATTTAAACATAAATTATTTTTTCTTTCAACTTATTTTTTGTTTTATTAATTTAATGGCCAGAATTTTAAATAACTGAAATTTCGTGATTTTATCTTGATTGCAATATTCAAATATTATTATAAAACTATCAAATGAGTTAATTTATCGAAACATTTTTAAAACACTTTTAATTCGAATGAATAGAAGTTTAACGAATAAAATGAATAAATAAGATGTCGTGATTTTGTACCAACTCTTACGATCATATTTTGAATCTCTTTATTAAAAATTAATTTTGTTTGAAGAAAAAAAGCTTAAGAAATTGAAAATATAGAATGTAGTGTAATAGTCATTCTAAAGAATATGGGAAGAAGCATGCTCTCACATACTGAAATTTCAGATGATATCTGAGTGAAATAGACAGCAAGGCCCTAATTCCTCATGCTGTATAGTTGTCATGATCTTGACATGTTCACTCAATGAGAAGCCATGTGCAAAACCCTATTTTTAAGCCTTTTTCCTCTCTATATATTCATATAACCATGTGTCTATGTATATCTATATAATTTTCTACCTCAACCTTTTAAGGGTTTCAAACATCATGTGAGTTATCTATTTTCACTATGTACCTTTGTCTCATCACTATTTTTGTTCTTACTGACTGACATGCTGTTTTCTTGTTCTCTTCTATTTTCTTTTATCCTTTTTATTATTATTATTAATAAAATGATTTTTTTTATAAATAAAACAGGGACAGCCCATATAATTTGAAAGTGACAGTGTTTCTTTTTAAAATTTTTAAAGTTTATTATTCAGTTTTGAAACCGACTAATTTACAAAAGTTAATTTCATCGATCTCCTTTAAAAATAGAAAAATAGATCCAACACAAATTTATTTGCATGACGTAGAATTTGAATAAGAGATTTTAAAAATTAATATATATATATTTTGATTATATAATATTTTAGACATACATATAATGAATTAATTAATATATATTGTCAATGTGAAAAGATTTACACTGTCAATTTATCATTATTATCCATTTGTATTATTTTATAGATTTTAAAAATAAAATTCGAACTTATTTTAATATCCAACGTTTAAGATTAATTGACGATGAAAATCATTTTATATATTGTAAGTGTATTTCAATTAAATAAAATTAAATCTTACATATAATTAAATAGAATTAAAATATTACTCTTACCTGATATTTCAACATCAACTCGTTGATAGTTGTAACAATCCATTAGAGTTGATAGTTATAAAATCAATTGAGTATATTGTAGATTGGTAATTGCAAAAACATTAGAATACATTAGAGTTGATAGTTACAAAATCAGTTGAGTATATTGTAGATTGATAATTGCAAAAACATTAGAATATATTGTTTGTGTGTCTATTAAATAGTCCCAACTAATAATTTTGTACCGTAAATTGCACAAATATTAGTTTGAAATTTATTGAGTAATTTTGGATGACTAATTTTACAAAAAGACAAATATTTGTATGCTTGATAAGTTCAAGTAAACTAGGAACCTCCCACATTCTTCTAATAAATCATCAATGTCATGTTTCCGAGTTGCAGGCAACAATCCGAACCGAGGCAATCTTTCCGGATTCGCTCCGTCTTACATCCTTGCTTTCTATTGTAATTGCCATTGTAGCACGTGTGTGGCCCATCCGATAAGGGCCATGCGGACTTGACGGCATCTCCACCTTCCTCCAATATCTCACTGGCAGTCTCTCGTGAGTGCGGCATGCACCTTTTAGTTTGTTTCAGAGCCGTTTGTTTTGGCGGGGCGTACTAAATCCACTACGTACCACACCATCGGACGGCTCGCCTGAATGCCGAGTCTTTCTCCATCGCCAACTCGGTGACATGTTATTTTACGATTTTGAAAAATTATCATTAAAGAAATTATTGGATCGAGTCGTAGATTAGGTCATTTTTTAAAGACGTTTTACGACACTACTCAAAGAGTCTCCAAGATAAAACAACATAGTTCTATATTATACGATTACTACTTGCACGGTAGATAATCGGTCTTGAACTACATTTTCTGATGGTACGAAGACCAATTAAATATAGCATAAATACCACTTGTAGTATTTGGTATAAAAACTAATCGTAATAATTTCTCAAACGATGAGAAATTCAAATAATTCTCCAAAATTAATTCAGTAATGGTCATTTGAACAATCAAAATAATTTCTCAAACTTAAAGAAATTTGAATAATTCTCCAAAAAGAATCCAAAAATTAATATAATTAATTTCTCAATTCAAACGAGGGGAAATTAAAATAATTCTCTAAAGAGAATTCACGAAAATACTCGGAAAAATTCAACGAGTAGAAAGAAAATGGGAGAAGTTGACGCTTCGATAATTCGAAAGACACAGAGTTATGAGAATGAAGAAGAAAAACTCAATACAAGTTTTTGGTGTATTTTGGAATGAAACATGTGATTTCCTTATATATTGAAGTAAATTAGTCAACGCATCTAATCTAAGCAATGTGAGACTTAAGAAACTTTTTCAAATCCATCTCCCTATTGGAATATTGACATGTTCCAACAATCCTCCAGTTGAATTTTAAAAAGTATTTCAGAACTAAATTCAAGAGTTTCTAAGATTGTGCATAAACAAAGGTATCTACGACTTGAACCTTTGTGTAGCAAGTAAGATTTCAGCTTAGTAAAGGCTCTAGGAATTCTGCATCGAAATTCCATAAGAATCGACCTAACTCCTACAATCACATAGGTGAGTCTATCAAGAGTACTCATGTAGCTAGGTACTCCCTCATACAAAGTATAGATCTCATTAAGAGTTTATATTACCTCATCATCTTATCGCTTCAGGATTCATGCTTCTCTTATTCACATTAGCATGGTCACCTCATATTACTCACAACTTGTTATTACCCATTGAACCTATTTTTTGGGATCTTCAGTCTATTTGTACGGGCTACCATCATGAACAACTCATTTCTCTATAAACATTAGTCTCATCTTCTTGGATGTAATATGAACTTTCTCTATAGCGAATCCTTATGTCAAAGGATCTACTAAATTTTCATCAATGCGTACATAATCCACTCTTATAGCTCCTTTAGTGATACAATATCTAATAGTGTTGTGCTTCATCTTTATTTGATGTCTCTTACCATTATACTAACGGTTCTTAATTTTTGCAATAGTTGTGATACTATTGCAGTGGATCAACACATACGACATAGGTTTTTTTTTTCCGCATAAAGGGATCTCAACTAGCAAGCATCTTAACCAACGTGCTTCTTCACTAACAATTGTTAATGTTATCATCTCATACTCTATCGTGGACTGAGCCAAGATAGTTTGTTTCTTTGATTTACACGATACAACTTCTCCTGTTATACTAAACATATAGCCACTAATTGCTTTGGAATCCTCTAATAAGGTGTTCCAATCCGCATCACTGTATCCTTCAAGTAAAATAGGAAATATTTGATAATGTAAATCGAGATTCATGGCCCTCTTAAGGTATAACATGACTCTCTCAATGGCTTTCCAATGCTCATTGCTCGGTCTACTTGCTAACCTGCACAACAATCCTACGACATATGCAATGTTGAGTCTAATATAATCAGTGGCATACCTATGACTATCAATGATGCTCTCATACTCAGTTTGTCTAACACTATCAACAATGTTCTTAAATAGTCCAACAATAGGATCATGTGCAAACGGGTTTGCAGTCAAACTAGTTATATTTCTTTAAGATATTCTCCACATAATGAGACTGGTCCACAAAAATTCCTTGGTCGGATCTAGTGATCTTGATACGAAGAATCATATTGGCTTCTCCGAGGTCTTTCATATCAAAGATGTTGCACAATAATGATTTCAAAGCATTAACTACACGAAGGTTTGAACCAAATAAGTAGGTCATCTACATAAAGACATATGATATTGCAAATTTCATTTTTAGATTTATAATACGCATTTGTCACTTTCATTCACCTTGTACCTATTCGATATCATTAAGTTTTCAAAATTTTCACACCATTGTTTTGGAGCTTGTTTTAGACCACATTACACTACAAGAAAAATGGAAAGTTACGGCGGTTATTTTGGAAGGTTACGGTAGTTTGAACCGCTTCAATGGCTGTGACGCGACAATTATGGTTCTGCCACAAAAGCGTGTGTCGCCAGTATGTACTGCGACGGTTGCTAAAACGCCACTCCGACCAACGTTCTTATTTGCGACGGGTAGTGAACTGTCGTAAATGGTTATTTGCGACGATTACAAATTATCGTGAAGTTTAGGTTGAGTTACATTTTCAATGCTAGTTACGACGGTTTCAAACTGTCGTGAATCCGAAATTGTGACGGTTCAAATCGTCGCAATTTATTTTACAAATTCTTAATATAACTTATTTGGTAACGGTTTAAAGAAATACTAATTATTTAATTTTTACACTTTTAACAACAATTTAAACTATTATTAATTAACATCTCAAATTTTTCATCGGTAATATTTTTTTTTATAATATTTTTTTCTTTAATTATTAACATCTCAATTTTTTTATTTGTAGTAATAGTTTTTTATAATATTATTTTTCTTTAAATATTATTTTTTGTTTTGGTAGTATTTCTTTAATATTTTTTTAATATTTTATTTTATTTTCTATCACTTTTTAACGTAATAAAATTTCAATTAGAAACATCTAATATCAAGTAAGCATGAGAATGCCAAAAAAACGTGAATTCTATAATCATAATGTCATATAGTCCAATAAACCAAAATCATATCAAAATCTTATAATAATAAGCATTATAATGCCAAAAATACAATAAAAATTCATAATATAATTAATTCATAACAAAGTCTAGTTAATCCTTTTTGATGATCCATTATCTTCAATTCAGTAGCTAGACTCGGAAGAACTCTACCGTCATCAGGTGATTCTAAGTATGACCCCTGAAAAAAAATATTAAAATAATATATTTTTAAAAATAATATTCATTTTCTTTAAATTTTTAACGATAGTTTATATTATGTAAAAATTCACATAAGATTATATGCATAAAAAATTATATACCGGTCTCACTAGAATTTTGCAGTTGTATTAAGAGTGAAATTTCTCTTTCCTAACATTGTTCCTTTGTTTTAAGAGTGCGATTTCATCCATCAGCTCATCAATTTTTGATTTTTTTTTAAATGCAACGATTTCTTCTTGCATTTTTTTATTCTTTCATTTGCTTCAGAAAAATATGCTGATCTCGTAGATCTATTAATTTGAGATGACGTTACTCCAATTCATATACAATGAACATATTCAAGATATTCTTTTCCAAACACTATATGAAATGTCTCATTTTTTAGACACAGAATCCTGAATTGCAATTTATAATTTTTTCAACACATACAAAAGAGCAAATTGAGTAAGAGTTTATTTGACTATTATGCATCTGAACTAATTTTGATTTCTAAATTTAACTAATTTCATTTCCCCCAAATCATAACAATTTTAAGTGGACAAGATGGGAAATTGAATCTCTCAACGGAATTGGACAAACATGTTCAACCAATTATGTAGCCAAGCATGTTCAACCAATTATGCATAAAAGAAATTGGAAATTTAACCTCCTGTGATGAAACACAACATAATAATTAGACAAGTTAACCTCCGGCTATGCCATTATAATGATATCAATAAGGCATAATAATACACATTCACATACAATTGCATCGCATACAACACAAAGCGCGCACACAGACACATCGCACATGACAAAACGAAGATGCATACACATATATACATAACATATTATATTGACCATATCACACCACTATTTACAACACTTAATCACAACATAAGACTGCATCATACAACTTCACAAGCAGAATTATATAGTACAACAACAATTATTAGAAGTCACACAACATAATCATCAAAACACCGTATACTTGCATAACACAACAACACTTGCAACGAGTCTTCGAAAATAAAGACGCGTAAAGCAGCACAACAAGTTCACGAGCCTAGCTTATTGAGTTGTTAGAATTTTCAAGTCAGAATTCAAAATTTTCAACTCACAAGTCAAAATTTTCAAAATTGTTGTAATTTTATACGATTTCCTTGTTGACCGAGCAAAATCTACAACTACCACACTCTTAGTTTGCCTTCTAAGGAATTCCCTCATCGAGTTACAAAATATGAAACTCTTTTTATGATGCTTTTCTCTGTTGGGGAAATTTCTCTCTGGAAAACATTGAACATTGTAGGACTTCTTCTTTTTGGAGCAACACCTTTGCGAGAGACGCGTCACATATTCACCTAAAATCTTAAGGTTATAGGTGGGTGAATTCTCTCACTTATAAATGCTCAAATTTTCATATTTACAATCAACGTGGACTATTACCTACCCTACTCACACCGGATACATTCTCAACATCTTCTTCATTTTATTTATATGGAATATCTTTTAATTTCTTATCTCAACATAACTCATATAGAGTTTTGATTTGTTTTACCAATGCATGAAAAAAAAATCTGGTAATTCCAGCATTGGAATATAAACTAGCATTCATAACCTTATTGAAAATTGATTAGGACAACCGATTGACACTGGAAAATGACGGTCCCATGATATTTTTATTCTATTAAGACAAGCTTTAAACAAACCAAGAGCTACATGCCTATTTTTATGTATGAATAGAAATTATATATTACTCTATTCAAATTAGTTTTAATCAAAATTTAAAACCTAAGTGCTACATGCTTGTTTGCTTTGTGTGAATGAAAAATACAATTTATTCATTTTAGATGAATTATAAGCAAAAACAAGTGATGGATGCTTCTTCTTTTTTCATTGTGAGAGAAAATTATGAATTTCTTAATATAATAAATAAACATGATTTCAATAATATCTATGATTTCTGAACTGAATAAGTTGGCAACATCATATATTGATACACCCATAAAAAACAAAACATTCTTAAATCCTCGCGAACTTTTAATAAAACAAAAACATAAAAAAATACATTGTCAAATTCTCGCGAACTTTTAATAAAAACATAATCATCAAAGACAAAACATTCTCAAGTCCTAGCAAACTTTTAATAAAAACGTCATACTCAATAACTCTATAGCTTTTAAAATCACATTCACATATGGCTAAATTCGAAACGAAACTTCTACTTTGACCACCTCATGCCTAAATATATAAATCCAACTTCTTAAAAAAAATCGAGAAGTGATTGTTGGATGAGAATATGGACTATGAAACTCTTATTTTACAGTTTATGGTACTTGTTACAACACACATGCACTACACAACAATGATATAAACACAACACAAACACAATTACGCACAAACAATATAATTTTAAACCTTATAGTATCACAAATGTAAGCACAAATTTACAACATGCAAGTTGCATATAATACGTGCAACAACAATATCACATCACACAGAACACGAGCAATCAGAATAATGCACAACTATTTATAACAATGACACAACCGGTTTTCTGACAGATTCTCCCCACCTATAAGAGATTCCAAAATGTTTCATCTTTTCTCAAACCTTGAGACTAACAAATATTTCAAAAGAATTAACTTGCACTTACATTATGGTTGTATGCATCTTCACTAACAAAAGATTCGTCTGACTTTTTATGACAAATTGCATATATTTTTCCTCTATTGTATGGTCGTCCATCTCTCAAATCCCATAAATAAGCACAAATATTAATTATTTGTACTATTAGATATACAATCAACAATATATACATTTAGACATACCAACTCATGTTGCTTCCTTGCAAACGATTTAGATCCGAGTGTATGCAGAAATCTTCAATTTTTCTCTATTTTTGGCATTTTGTTTTGATATTCTCTACATCGGTAACAAATAAAAAAATATGTTAAAACACTTAGGAAATACATATTTATATTAAAAGTACAATTATACGAGTAAAACACTAATATTACATGTGTATTTTCTTTCTGCTTATATTGAACAAAAATAGGCAAATCATTTTCATTAATAGTGTCTTTTGGAAAATTTGCAATATTTTCCTCCAATGTGAGATCCTATTTATAAAATTTATGAAACAATTGATGATGGTCATCCCTATAACATCCGGATTCAATTAGTTATTTATTTAATTATTTATTTGATTTAATTGAGTGATTTATTTAAAATAATTATTTTGTGTGATTTTTGGTGGTTTGGCTGGTGAGTGATAATTTCGGGAAATTGTGTCGTAGTTAATTTATTTTAGTGAGATTTAATTAATTAAATTAATAAGAATTATTAGAATATGAGAAGTTGTGTTATTTTGGAAATTAAGGGAATTATATGGGTTATTTTGGATATCAAGGGAATTGTATGGTTAGTGGAGGAAAGTTGAATTCTAGTTGGGCAAAAAGTGTATTAATTATGAGAAAATAATTAAAATAGTATATGTAGCGGTAAATTCATGACCATCAAGCTATGGATAAACTTGACGTCAATAAAATCAGAGTCGCCATCGCATTTTTATTGTTTTCAAGGGAAAAGGGAAAAGTACGAACAAAACCCAAACATAAGAAGTTTTCAAAACAAAACTAATAAAATGCCAGAGAGTACAGGTAAGGGGGTTGGTTACACAGAGGGAAGGTGTTAGCATCCAAAGTGTCCTAGGTACTCCTAGGGAGTCCTTTTTTATGCATGCATTTGTTTTTGGTATAAAAGATATTTGAGAAAAAATAGAGTGTGGGAATGAGAAAAGAATTCATTGATTATATTTTTGTGTTTGACAAGACCTTCAGTCTTGTGCCTACGTACCAACATAAAAATGAGGGATCAAAACCTCGTAGTTCGTGGTAAAAATTTCAAAGTTGGTGAATTGTTTTTAACAAAAGTTTAAATGAAAAGGAACCAAGGGGTTGTTAGTTCTTTTTGTCTTTTTGAAATTGTAAGCCAATATGATTAAATTTATTTACAAATTTGATTTAAAAAAGAGTTTGAAAATTCAATGGCACAAGGCCAAAGTTTCTAATCATTAAAATAAAGTCTAAGTTTAAAATCACAAGCAGAGAAGTTTTTGAAAACAGGGAGAGATTTTGAAATTTAAGAAGTGGAGGGAGATGAAGAGATTATCCTAAGCACAAATTTAAAATTTAAGGGTTGAAAAGATCTGACCGATGAGGTGCAATCCAACAGACAAGAATGTCATATAGAAACTCATTTTTCCTTGGACTTTAATCAAGCAATAATCAATAAGCAATGAACGCTATCCAGACATCATGAAGATCAAGGCATCAAATAAAGATAGCCACATCCAAACAAGCAATTCCCATAGCTAGCAGTCTTCTTTGTCTTCCAATGTATCAGATGAAATATTCCTTGATCAACTCAGAACAAAGCATCAGACACAGGATCAAAATAATAATTAAGCACAAAGACAAAGTAGCAGATGAATTCAAACAAATCTCAAGGCTTGCATCAGATGAAGGCCCAATCTCAAAATGTTGGCATTGACCAAGTCCTTTTTGCACAGGGAATGTTGCTAAATCCTAAGTCCAAAAGTTCAGATCAAGTTCAATAGTCCAATAGATGTTTTTTAGTGTTTGTGTTGTTATTAAGTATTTTAAGGTTTTAAGGTCCTAAGACCACAAACAAAACCAAAACACACAAACAAATATATACAATCACAAGATATGACTCAAATGAGCAAAGTGAAAATGACATAAATACAAACAAGTTATATGAAATGTAAATGACAATGATTGATAAATGACTGAAATTTAAATTGCATAAAAAAAAGTAAATGACTTGAAAGTAAAGAAATATTAATAAGAGTTAGTCAAATGTTAGGCTAAAGTTAGTCAAATGTTAGTGGTGATTTTTAATTGATTAAGTCATTTTTTGGAGAACACTCAACCATTCATTCACAAGCATGAATCCTTAAATCAAGACATCTTCCATGAGAAGGGCTCCAACTTGGATAATTCAACAAGTATGCCACTAGCTCCCATGAAAGGTAAAAAGGTCAAGTCTCCATACAATGCCATGAAGAATGGGAGACTTACAATCTCATTTACTAGAATGATGTGCTTTGAGGATCAAATTTAGCTCTATGTTAAGCAATCGTAATTGGACTTATGTAGAAGTCACAAGTATCTAAGGCCGGACAATAAAAATATAGGTGTTAATGCATGTTAGAGATTTGGTATGAAAAACCAAACTCTTAAAACATACCACACACTAAAAAAAAATATCAAAAGGGAGGGACCTATCTCAGTCACAATTGTATTGGTTCATCTGACACAAGGTCATTGATGAATCAATTAGCCTTTAGACATTAGAGATTTCATTGGTCAAATGAGGGAATGATGAAGAAATAGGGATGAAGATGAAGAGAGAGTGGAAGATAGAAACACAAATTGATCATGGGAGGAATTTTATCAAATCAAAACCATTCATTCATTTTGGGAGATGAAATGTACATTTCATCAATCCCCTAAATCCAATGGTTTTGATCCAACAAAATTCAAATCAACCTTGACCAAGGCCCAAACAGAAAGTCAAACATCACAAGACCATAAAAATGGCTCAAAAATATTTTTAAGCAACTAATAAATTAAAAATCAATTTAAAAATGAATTAAAATACATTTTTATTTGGTCAAAACCTAAAATCCCTTCAAAACACCAAATAAATGGCCAAGGGATTTATCCTAGGTCAAACAAGGTCAAAGGACCTTACACAAAAAATTTCACTATTTTTAAAAAGTCAGAAGTATTTTTAAACAATTAAAAATATGCACAAAAACATTTAATTCATGAAAAATATCTAAATTAAACCAAAATTTAATTTTAATTCAGAATATGAAAGAGGAAAATATTTCAAGATTTTTGGTGAAAATCCCATATTTTTTGGATTAAAAATTAAATTTCTATGAATTAAATAAAATAGGAGCAATTAAAAGAAACTCAGAAATTAAAAAAAAAACAAAAAAAAACAAGGGCCATCAGATCTCCCTCATTAATTTAGGTGGCAGATCTGATGGCCACATGCGTACTATCCATGGTGGACTCTAGTCAACACAACACACGCGTGGTAATCAGAACCGATGGACAAGATTAAAACATTTAAACATGTTCAAAGGGATGGGAGGGTGCCAACACACCACCGAAGCTAGGGCTCCGGTCTTCTTCTCCGGTGGACCTCACCGAACTGGTCCACCATCAACCTTCACTAAAATGAAAAACAAGGACATAAATTCAAAGGAAAATTGCTCAGGAGCTATATTAAGAACATATGGGCCTTCATAATTAGGAGTCCATTTGCCCCTGGCATCAGGTTTGAAAGATAGAATCTTCTTGAACACGAGGTCACCTTCTCGAAACACATGAGGCTTGACCTTTTTATCAAGAGCTTTCTTCATTCTCTGTTGATACAACTGACCATGGCACATGGAAGTCAATCTCTTCTCTTCAATTAAATTCAACTTATCATATATGGTCTGGAACCATTCAACTTCTGTTAACTTGGCTTCCATTAGCATACGAAGTGACGGGATCTCAGCCTCTACGGGGAGCACAACTTCCATACCATAAACAAGAGAGAAATGGGTTTCCCCTGCTGAAGTGCGGATGGATGTACGGTACCCATGCAAAGCAAATGAGAGCATCTCATGCCAATCCTTATATGTTACAACCATCTTCTGGATGATCTTCTTAATGTTCTTATTTGCGGCTTCAACAACCCCATTCATCTTAGGTCTGTAGGGAGAAGAATTATGATGTGCAATCTTCAATTCTTTGCAAAGAGCTTCCACCATATTATTGTTCAAGTTCGATCCATTATCAGTAATGATCTTGCTTGACACACCATAACAACATATAATCTGATTCTTGATAAACCTTACAACAACTTGCTTGGTCACATTTGCGTACGATGCCGCTTCAACCCACTTTGTGAAGTAATCAATAGCCACTAGAATAAAACAATGTCCGTTTGAAGCCTTGGGCTCAATCATGCCAATCATATCAATTCCCCACATGGAGAAGGACCATGGAGAGGAAATGACATTCAGCAATGTTGGAGGAACATGAATTTTATCTGCATAAATTTGACACTTGTGGCATTTCTTCACAAACTTGCAATAGTTAGATTCTATTGTCAGCCAATAGTAACCTGCTCTCAACATCTTCTTAGCCATAGCATGTCCATTGAAATGAGTACTAAAGGAACCTTAATGGACTTCAATCATCAACAGATCTGCTTCGTGTCTATCCATGCATATGAGCAAAACCATATCATAGTTTCTCTTGTAAAGCACATCACCATTCAGATAGAAGTTGCTAGCTAATCTTATCAAAGTCTTCTTATCTTTCAAAGATGCCCCAAGCGGGTAAATCTGACTTTGACGGAAACATTTGATATCAAAATACCATGGCTTTTCATCTTTGACTTCTTCAACAACAAACACATGAGTTGGCCTATAAAGACGCATCACAGTCAAATTGGGAACTTCATTCCAAAATTTCACCATAATTATTGAAGTCAACGTTGCAAGAGCATTTGCCATCTAATTTTCATCTTGAGGGATATGATGAACTCAACCTTTGTAAAGAAAGTTGAAATCCTACTCGCATAGTCTCTATATGGTATCAAACTGGGTTGATCCGTCTCCCATTCACCTTTGATTTGATTCACAACCAAAGCTGAATCTCCATAGATGTCAAGATACTTTATTATGAGATCAATGGCATCTTCGAGCCCCATAATGCAAGCTTCATACTCAGCCATATTGTTTGTACATTTGAAAGTCAATCTAGCTGTAAATGGAAAATGAGTGCCTTGAGGAGTAATAATCACTGCCCCAATGCCATTACCATATGAATTAACAGCTCCATCAAATACCATGCCCCAACGGGAACCAGGTTCTAGCCCTTTTTCAAGCAATGGTTCATCACAATCTTTCATCTTCAAGTACAAGATCTCTTTGTCAATTAAGTCGTACTGCACTGACTGGTAATCTTCAATCGGTTAGTGAGTTAAATGGTCAGCCAAGACACTACCCTTGATAGCTTTTTGAGATCGGTATTCAATATCATACTCAAATAACAACATCTGCCAATAGGCAATTCTCCTAGTTAAAGCAGGCTTCTCAAAGATGTACTTGATTGGATCCATTTTTTATATCAACCAAGTAGTATGATTCAACATATACTGCCGCAAATGCTTAGCAGCCCAAGCCAATGCATAACATGTCTTCTCAAGCATAGAGTACCGAGTCTCACAATCGGTGAATTTCTTACTGAGGTAGTAAATATCATATTCATTCTTTCCAGATTTGTCTTGCTGACCAAGAACACAACCCATACTTTCATCAAGCACAGTCAAATACATGATCAATGGTCTTCCTTCAACAGGTGGAGATAGAATCGGAGGCTCAAGCAGATATTCTTTGATACTATCAAAAGCTTTCTGGAAATCTTCAGTCCAATCATAAGACTGATCTTTCCGGAGAAGCTTGAAAATAGGCGCACATGTGGCAGTCATATGCGATATAAATCTTGAGATATAATTCAAGCAACCGAGAAAACCTATGACTTGCTTCTCAGTTTTGGGCGTAGGCATTTCTTGTATTTCTTTGACCTTGGCAGGATCAACTTCAATACCCCTCTCACTGACAATGAAGCCCAGCAACTTACCAGAACAAACACCAAAAGTACACTTAATTGGATTCAAAAGGAGTTTATACTTCCTCAAACGCTGGAATAGCTTTAACAAATGCTCAACATGTTCTTCTTCATCACTTTATTTGGAAATCATATCATCATCGTAAACGTCAATCTCTTTATGCATCATATCATGAAAAAGAGTGGTCATAGCTCTCTGGTTTGTTGCACCAGTATTCTTTAAACCGAAAGGCATCACTCTATAACAGAATGTTCCCTAGGGTGTAATAAATGTGGTCTTCTCCATATCTTCAGGTGCCATTTTGATTTGATTATAACTGGAAAATTCGTCCATAAATGAAAAGACTTTGAATTTAGCTGTATTGTCTACCAACATATCAATGTGTGGTAGAAGAAAATCATGTTTCAAACTAGCCTATGTTCAAATCTCTATAATCAGCACACATGCGGACTTTTCCATCCTTCTTAGGAACATGCAAAATATTGACCACCCACTGCGGATATTCGGAGGTTACAAGAAAACCAACATCAATCTGCTTCTGCACTTCATCTTTGATCTTTATTGCCATATCAGGACAAGTTCTCCTCAACTTCTGCTTGAACGGCGGGCATTCTGGCTTCAACGACAATCTATGCTCCACAATCTCAGACATTTCTTGTATTTCTTTGACCTTGGCAGGATCAACTTCAATGCCCCTCTCACTGACAATGAAGCCCAACAACTTATCAGAACGAACACCAAAAGTACACTTAGTTGGATTCCAGCGGAGTTTATACTTCCTCAAATGCTGGAATAGCTTCAACAAACACTCAACATGTTCTTCTTCATCACTTGATTTGGAAATCATATCATCAACGTAAACCTCAATCTCTTTATGCATCATATCATGAAAAAGAGTGGTCATAACTCTCTGGTTTGTTGCACCAACATTTTTTAAATCGAAAGGCATCACTCTATAACAGAATGTTCCCCAGGGTGTAATGAATGTGGTCTTCTCCATATCTTCAGGTGCCATTTTGATTTGATTATAACCGGAAAATCCGTCCATAAATGAAAATACTTTGAATTTAGCTGTATTGTCTACCAACATATCAATGTGTGGCAGAGGAAAATCATGTTTCAAACTAGCCTATGTTCAAATCTCTATAATCAGCACACATGCGAACTTTTCCATCCTTCTTAGGAATAGGCAAAATGTTGACCATCCACTGCGGATATTCAGAGGTTACAAGAAAACCAGCATCAATCTGCTTCTGCACTTCCTCTTTGATCTTTATTGCCATATCAGGACAAGTTCTCCTCAACTTCTGCTTGACCGACAGGCATTCTGGATTCAACGATAATCTATGCTCCACAATCTCAGAATCCAACCCATGCATGTCTTGATAGGACCAAGCAAACACATCAGAGTACTCTCGAAGAAGATCAATCAACCCCTTCTTAGCTTCTGGACACAGTTGAGATCCAATCTTGACTTCCTTCACATCATCCTCGGAACCCAAGTTGACCAGTTCAATCTGCTCTTCAAACGGATGAATGGATTTTTCATCATGCTCAAGTAAACGAGATAACTCATCAGATACTTCTTCATCATCAATCTCTTCCTCAGCTTCAAACACAGGGAAATCAAAGTTTGGAGAGGGAGTAGGATTATTGTATTTAATGGGTTTGAGAACCAACCTGCATAATGATTTTATATTTTGATTTTAGAGAAGTGGAGTGCGAACAAATACTATGCAGATGGAAAATTATTATTTATTTATGTTTTTTGTGATTACCAATTTCAGAAAAAGCAAAAAGTGAAAATAAAACATCATAAATGTGGATAAATAAAATTGTATTTTATTGATGATAATAGTAAAATGCCCAACAATGTTCACTTCCCTTAGACATAGGAGAAATATTTTTCTTAAAACAATAAAAAACAAAATACTTAGAACGATGAATGACAACGGGAACATCAACAGTAACCCAGTTGTTGCAAGTATGGCCATGCGTCACAAAGTTAGCGCAAGCTTCGTCTTCATCACCACTATCTTCAATAATGGCAGTTAAGTGTTGATCATTCCCATGAGTGAACCCTCCACTGCGAAAAATTGGTTGCATAACTTTGACTTTGGCATTGAATGACCCTGGTTGAAATCCCAATTCGGCTCTATTCTTGTTCTCGGCGACCTCTACAACACGACCCCATTTGTCAATGCTTCCAGTTTGAATAGCCTCTTGGATATCTTTCAAAGAAGACATGGGTGCCCCAGTTTTCTTCACTTCATCAGCAATATATAAGGCTTGGAACAATGTTCCAACCTCCTCCTCAACATCAACATACATGAAAGATGACAGATGGCTTACCAGTAACGCCTTATCTCCACCAACAACGACAAACTTGTTGTTCTTTACAAATTTCAACTTTTGGTGTAGAGTAGACGTCACTGCTCCAGCTTCATGAATCCATTCCCTTCCTAACAAACAACTATAGGCCAGGTGGATATCCATTACCTGGAAAGTAATTTGGAAATCAATCGGACATATCTTCACTGGAAGGTCCACTTCACCAATGACAATTTTACGAGAACCGTCGAACGCGCTTTGACAATTACGCCATTATACCTTATTGGGGCGCCTTGATAGGAGAGTCTTGACAAAGTTGATTTTGGTAGCACATTCAAAGATGACCCAATATCAACCAACACATTGGAAAAAGCGTCCTCCTTGCAATTCATAGAAATGTGCAACACCAAATTATGATTTCTGCCTTCCTTAGGAAGCTCTTCATCACAAAAACTCAAATTATTACAAGAAGTAATGTTGGAAACTATGTGGTCAAACTGATCCACAATCACATCATGCTCAACATAAGCCTGTTCTAGCACTTTCTGCAATGCCTCCCTATGTGCTTCAGAGTTCATCAATAATGACAGCACGAAGATCTTTGACGGAGTCTGGAGCAGCTGCTCTACAACATTGAATTCACTTCTTTTGATCGATTTTAGCACCTCATCATCATCGTTAGTCTTCAATTTGCTGGATTCCCCAGACTGACACATTGGAGCACTAACCGAATTCACTACTGGAATCTCTGCCTTCTTACTTGCGAAAACATCTTCTACTTCTTTAGGGAAAACTGGACTGAACATACAACCGCTACGGGTCACCTTCGCAATATCTGCAATATTCACCACTGAATCTACGACTGGTAGAGGAACCTCTTGACCATTTTCTATCATAGTGGCATTATATTATATGGCACAGCTTTATCGGACGAGTAGGGGACAAGGCCCGCTAATCGTATTGTAGCGGGGTATTCGTTACCATTAGAGATATAGACTAAATCCAAGGTAAATCATACAAGTTGAGTCGCCACCGCACTTCTATTTATCCAAAGGAATGGTTAGAAAGCGAACAAAAACCTAAAAGTTTTAACAAAAACTAGTAAAAGAGAAACAAAGATCTAGGTAAGGGGGTTGGTTATGTAATGGGAAGGTGTTAGGCACCCAAAACATCCTAGGTACTCCTAGGGAGCCACTTTCACACTTGTTGTAAAGGTTGTTGTTTTTGTGAAAAATTTGTTTGTGCAAACATGATTGAAGAGATGAGAAGAGAATATACAAGTTTATTTACATTTTGTGTTTGGATGGATAAACCCATTGCCTACGTACCATCTTAAAAAAGATTAGGATCAAAACCTCGTAGTTCGGGGTAAAAATCTTAAAATGAGTTGGTGAATTGATTGGTCCAAAAGCCTTAAGGTCTTTTGTTATCCAAGGGAGAAAACTCAACCTAAAACCACAAATCCACCATGTGAGGATAGCTTCAACATGCTAGTGAGGGGTTAACCCTATAATAAGCATGGAAGACTCATTGTCCATCACTAAGGATATAGGTGAGTATCACATCTACCTCATGGATAACTCAAACCTAATAGCTAAAGGTTATGGAAAATTTGATTAGGAAAGTGGCCATTGGAACCACAAAAAGACATTCCAATGAGTTATATTTACCGATTAGAAGTATATACAAAAATGGTCAAAGTTGACTTAAAGATTCAATTCAAGATAAGTGTTATGAAAAGAAAGTTTGAAAATCAAAAGCATAAGGCTTAGGTTTCTAATGTTTGAAAGCAAATGTTAAATGTTTGCACAAAAGTTTTGGCTTGGGTTAGAGTGGAGGGAAGAAGAAGAATGGCTAAGTCCTAAGTAAAGCAAAAAGGTGAGGGATAAAGAAACAAAACCACTATGGAGTTCCTCTCTTGAGATCATATTGATGATCCAAGTAGCTCCCATCCTTTGGAATAAGCAATCACAATAATAGTAAGCTCAAGCAATCAAACAAGTCTCTTAAGAGATCCTCAATGTATCTTGTGTCTTTCACTTTGGATGAACATGTCAATGGTCCTTCAATTTAAGCTCTCATAGAATCCCCTAGCACAAAAGCACACACATCAAAAGGTTCTATAATAAATTAAGAATGGACAAGAGTGAGTTTAGAGATTTGGTCCTTCTAATCCATCTTCATCATTAAGGTCCTTTTGCTCCAATTTTGCATAGGGAATGCCCTAGAAACTAAGTACATTTGTCCATTTTTGCATTTGGTCCACAACAATCAAAACAAAACACAAGCACAATAATATATATACAAATATGTGCTCAAGTGAGCAAAAGGCAAATGGCATTAATAAAACATGTGCTCAAGTGAGCAAAGGGAAAAGCAAATGGATAATATGTGCAAGAATAGTAAATTGCATAAAAGTAAAAAGCAAAAAGTAAATGTTAATTGTTATTGGTTAGTGTTAGTAGTTAGTGTGCCATAAGGCAGATTTAGCGCTATGTTAAGCAATCGTAATTGGACTTATGTAGAAGTCACAACTATCTGAGACTGGTCAATAATAATGTAGGCAACAACACAAGTTAGAAGTCTTGATTAGTGAACCAAGTTCCAACAACTTGTCATGCCAAAAAAGGAAAAGAGAATTGATCTTGTATTGGTTTAAGCCTCTTGCATGATTTAGAAAACAACCTATCCTTAATGCAAAGCCATTCACTTGATCAATTGATCAAGATGAATTAGATTTAAATCAAGGAAGATTAAGTCTCCCTAATCAATGCTAACTTATCAACCTTTAACTCATTGATCAAAAAAGAAAGAAGAAGAAGAAGGAGATGAAGAATGGATAAGGAAATGGAAAGATCAAAATGCATAAGGTCAAATAAAATGTACCAATCCATGTGTATTGACCAAGTGACACTGAAGGTCAAAGTCAAACAATGAGAAAATCAGAAATGAGATGAAGATTGAAGATTAAACAATAAGCAAAAAATATTTTTGGCATTTTCAATATTAAAATAAACTTGAATTAAAAATAAAAGAAAGGTCAAACTTCAAAATCACTTCAAATCAACCTTGAAAGGTCCAAGTGATTTATCCCAAGTTCAACAAGGTCAAACAAAGTTTGACAAAAAATTTCAGCATTTTTAAAAGTCAGAAACTATTTTTAATCAATTAAAAATGAATAAATATAACCTAATTGAACTAAAATCTCAAATTAATTAAAAAATTGATGAGAATATTTTTCATAGATCCATCATCATCAAAGTAGGTTAGGAAAATATTTTTGTATTTTTTGAATATCAAAAACTATTTAAAATGAATTAAAAATAACCAAAAAGGAGAAAATTCACAAAAAATAACAAATGATGAAATAAAAAATATTAAAAATCAGAATCAGAAACTAGAATTTATTTGGAGAAGAATGCAATTGGTCCCATAATTTTTGGACCAATAATAAAAGAGATATGATTTTTTGAAATAAAAGGGAATTAAAAGAAATAAAGAAAATAGAAATCAGAAATTAAAAAAGGAAAAAAAGGAGAGACGTTGGATCAGGAGCTCATTAATTGAGCTGGCGCATTAAACGGCTCATATGCGCGCGCCTACCAAACACTCGAGTCAACCGAGCAACACACTACCATTAAATAAGTCATAACAATGAAGGATCCATATTAGATCTGGAAAATAGATCGCATGGCTAGGATTTGATCTGGAGTTGGGACGGTGGTGTACACCACCGTCTTCTCCGGCGAGACCTCCAATTCCGGTGAGAGTTGCAGACATGGCAACCTCCATCAAATGCCACGATCTATACAACAATGGAAAGCTGGGGTGATGTACATCACCCCTGTGCCATCTATTTCCACTCTAGACTTCCATGGAGAGAGGAATCAGAGATTGAAAAAAATGGTGTTCGACTGAAACTTGGTGGAATTTGAAAATTCAAAGCATAAATGAATTGCCTCTGATGAGAGGACTTCAGCCAACCCAGTAAATGCAATAAATAAGCTATAAACAAGGAGTTTCGAAGAAAATAAGTTCTGCTATCCACCTTTGAAATGTAGATCTTAAGAGCACAATTCTCCACAACCAAAGCTTGCAGTAAGATCTAGTGATGAAGAGGAAGCAAGGCTGAGGAATTATAGGTCTAAAAATCAACCAAGGTAGTTGAAATTCAGATCTGAATTTTTTAGAAGAAAGTAGAAATTCCTTTAGTGATGGCTATGGAGAGATTCGTGCAGCATAACAGGTGCCTTCAGGTTTAAGAATAGTGGAGTTGAGCACACTTATTTATAGCAAATGGCAAGGCAAGCAAGGTGAATTCTCATGTGCATGAATGAGGAGGGCCTCCATGCATGGGCCTGTACAGGCGCATGGAGGGCCCAAATCTTATTGGAATGGCAAGCTGAAGTCAATTTGATATGAAATGGACGTGCAAATGTGAGGTAATTGGAGTGTGCAATGAGTTTGAATCAAGTTTCCATAAATGCACCAAATATTCCCTTCTTCGAAAATGCCATTTCCAAAAATAAAACATGGCCTTGTGGGTAATGGTTGGAAAGGTCTTGACATGAGGATCAATTGCTATGTTTAACAAAACTCCATTTGAAGTGTGGAAATTAGTGAATTTTGAGTTTAAAGTGTAAGGTGCAAAACATGTCAAGGCAAGGTTTCCAAATTTGACCAATGTTCAAACCCCTCTGTTTTGATGATGCAAGCCTCAAATGAAAAAACATCCAACATCAAAGTTGTAGACCTTTTCAAGAAAATCAAAATGGACTTATATTTTGCATCATTTGGATTTTTGGTGAAAGCGTTATGGGCACTTGAAGTTGGACTTTTTTGCCTTTCAATGCATTTGGCCCAAAATGACCTATAATGTCTTGCATTATCACATGTATTTCCTTTGCGATTTTGAAATTTTGTTCAACATAAAATTTGAAGTATACATCTTAAGCTTTCTAATGAATTTGATCCCACCTCAAAATCATAAAAAATGAATGAGTTATGTCCTTGGGAAGTTGACCTAAAATTAGGGTTTCAGTCAAAATGACCTATAATGTCTTGGAATGGATGATGGCTTTACAAGCTTCAAATAAAATTTTGATGAACATGAAAGTTGTTCATATTGTTCTTAAGAACATTGTTTCTTTTGGAATCATTTCCATTTGACCAACACATGAAAAGTTAGGTTTCAGTGCATTTCAAAATAGTCAGATGAATTGACTGATCAACTTCTCAAGTCCATGACTCATATCTTGATGAATTGATGATTGAGGATACTAAAATAAGTTCAAATATGCATGAAATGAATTATTAAAGAACTTCCCTTGATTGTATTTGACCATGGGCTGAGGTTGCTTCAAGAGCAAGGCATTGTGGTGCATAGATGAATTAGGGTTTCTTTGGGAACAAACCTCAAACCCTTTGATTTGATTTGATCAAAATGATGAATTGAGATGCTAGGGAGGCATATTTGATGGATGAGAGCTTTGGGAACCATTACCATGCTTGCTATCCTCTCCTCTTGACCTTATCATTGTACAAAGGATCTCTTTGATGCTTTGGACCTTGTGATTGCTCAAGCTACAAACAAAAGATGTTAGTGACATATTTTTGTGCTTTTGGTTAATAAACAAAATAAGAAAAGCAATGATATACAATTCAAGCATGCCTGGTGATCTCAAACGACTCACAAGAGGTCCCACCCAAAGACAAAGGGAACCAAGATTCCTATGATCCTTGAGGCAATACAAATGAAATGTTATGATGTCATGAGGGATCTTAGGGACAAAATTGGGGTCTTACAGATGCCCCTATTTAAGGTCATTCTAGCCGGAGAAGTGAAGGTTAAAATCTTCGTCTCGACGGGGTAGAATGGGCTTAAATAATAACAAAGAGACGAATTTTGGTCCCTAAGAGACCTCATGATGCAGATGTATGCATGCAAAATAGTAATACTCTGTGGGGATATGTGTCCACAAAGAAAAAAAGAGATCAGGATTAATTGAAAATCCATTGGAGTAACACACTCATAAATGGAATAGAGACTCTACCGGGGAGTAAAGGGATAGAAATGTGTGAGAAGGTCACGACTTAAAATTGGCCGAGAGACACGGAGAGAATCCATGAAATAAATCAATGGAAGGAATCGAGCCGACTCGAAGATGCATGTACTGGGGAATATGCCAATACAGCCAAAATTATCCACAACGGACACCTCGGATAAAAATCCAGACTCAGGCTAGGAAAATCCACTAAGGGACTCCGATGGGGAATGTCCAAGGAGGACTCAGCTGAGGAAACAAATGAGGTATTACCGGTTACTGGGTAATAAACTCAAAGAGACATATGATCAAAACACCGGTATAAGGGTGAGAAAATAACATGCTCAGGGAGAATGAATATCTAAGACCGGTATAAGGGTGAGAGAAATCAATCAACCAAATCATCTGAGGAAGACCTAAAAGGTATATTTCAACTCAGGAAAATTTGACTCCACAGGGGACAAAAAGTCATAATAGGGAGCAGAAGGAGGGAACACCAGGGATGCCGGTTACTAGGCATATAATAGGTGACCAACCAAAGCGTGAATTAGGGAATATTCCCAAAACACTCATCATCCAAAAAGAGGGCAAAGAGCAAACTCGACAATGGGATGGACACTCGATTCCAAAAAGGGATGCGAATCTTACTCAACTGGGGAAGAACAAAAGGCTTCGACCAAAGAGTGCATGAGATATATTATCTATTACCGTCAGAACGTAGATAATATACTCGCATGGAAGATTATCCACAACCGGTTACTGAGTTAATAAAGGATAAATCGACCGACAAAGAAAAGCATCGGGATACCGAAACTAGGTATATAATGATGACCATTCAAGGGGAGCAACAAACATTACCGACAACCGGTATATGAAAGATGACTTGGTGGGGATAAATTGCCTAATCAGAGGAATTATCCAAGAGAAAAAGGGAATATCAACACCGAATATTGGATAATGATAACTGTCAAGGAGGGGATTACATCTACCGGATACAGGGTAGAAAACCACAGAAAAGTAACCGTCATCGATTAGGATGAACAAAAGGTTAACTCTGCAAAAGGGAGAAAATAGGGTTTACAACTACCGGTATAAGGGTAGAAAACCACAGACTCCGTCGAGGATAAGATGAATGATCACTAATTACTGAGCAATTATTCATTTATACCACGGGGAAGCATAGGAAACAGTCACAAGAGGCCAAATTAGGATCAAACCAAAGAGGCAAATGGAATCAAGACATGTCCTGGTGAGGATATAACTCAATAAGGAATCCCATCCCAATATATGTGTTGGGAAGGAACAGAAACTACCATCATCCACGAGGATATAACTCGGTGGGGAATGCGGAAGGAAAGATAAACACTTTCTGCTTAATGGGCTGACTCTACATGGGGAGATCAGACACCGACATCTGCTTGGGAAATGTATTACCAACTAGCAGGGGATAACAAACAAAGATATATGGCAAAGAATGTAATATGAATATCCGCATGTTTGAAAATTATATGCACACATGCGTGGTTTATGTATGATGAATGCTGATAAACAGACATTTCTAACACAAACAGCTCCAAGGAAAAGGCACACAAACAGCCGGTACTACATCTCAAGAGAGAAAGCCAGGTTCCCTGGAGAATATCCAAACTGATGAGGGCAAGAGAAAACAGGAAGCGAAGACCTCTGTAGGGGGATCAATCATGCCAGCTGGGGACAGGAGTTGTTGCACGGATAAAATCCGCCACATAAGCAACTCTACTGGGGAATCTATCTGAGGAGGTAAAGGGATTCTGGGGATCAAACACCAAGTACCGTACTTACCAAAGAGATCACATCTGCTGAGGAGGAAAGGTCACTACCCTGCTGAAGGGGAAAAGTGGTGAATATCTTACCAAACACTCCACCCAGTAGGAAAACCACAAAAGGCTCCGGAGGAAGAAGATACAGTCATGCCAGGAATATGAACAACTGTCTACCCTGTTGGAGATCATACCATCCTTGGGAGAGCACTGAGGATCTCCTAAGTTTCCTTTCGTCATTGTGAATGTTCACTTTGTTTAAAAAACAAGTTATGAAAAATTCGTTTATTCAAAACAATGATATTTTCTCAATTGAAGCATGCAAAACATTTGTTGAATAGAAATAAATAAGAGTGCCAATAATTGGATAAAAGGCTCAAATTTATTTGATGGAATGGTAGTCTTCAAATGGCAAGACTCCATAGATCTTTACAAGTTTGAAATTGGTGATATATATTGGAAAAGGGCTACAATGAACATAATGACCATTTCTCCACCAATTCTGAATCCGATGTATTTGAAGCTACGGTTGATGACGAATGAGCAAGAATCTCTGACGGATGACAATTGTAGAACAGAATCTTGTCAGGATGCAGTTACTTGCCAAATCCCTGATTTTTGCCTAGATTGCCCCAGGATAAGGTACTCAATCTAGCGGGATACATATATTCATTTTTCATGTCTCTAACTTTTGCCTGGACCGCCCTTTCGGGTTTTCAATCCACCGAGATGCTCATTTTTGCCTAAGCCGCCCTTTCGGGTTTTCAACTTAGCGAGCTATTCTGTTTTTATTTTAGGAGAAGTATTTCTTGATTGCATCTGAATTCACAGGACGAGTGAAATCCTTCCCATCCATAGTTGTAAGTATCAAAGCGCCTCCTGAAAAGGTTCTCTTAACAACATATGAGCCTTCATAGTTTGGAGTCCACTTGCCCCTGGAATCGGGCGCGAAAGACAAGACTTTCTTGAGCACAAGGTCACCTTCTCGGAACACACGAGGCTTGACTTTCTTATCAAAGGCTTTCTTCATCCTTTGTTGATATAATTGACCGTGGCACATGGCGGTCAATCTCTTCTCTTCGATCAAGTTCAATTGGTCATAACGACTCTGAACCCATTCAACATCAGTCAACTTGGCCTCCATCAAGACTCTCATTGATGGGATCTCCACCTCTACTAGGAGTACAACCTCCATGCCATAAACAAGAGAGAAAAGGGGTTGCCCCTGTTGAAGTGCGAACAGATGTGCGATATCCATGTAAAGCAAATGGCAACATCTCATGCCAATCTTTATACGTGACAACCATCTTTTGGATAATTTTCTTGATATTCTTATTAGCAACTTCAACAACCCCATTCATCTTGGGTCTGTAGGGAGAAGAATTATGATGTGCAATCTTGAACTCGCTACACAACTCTTTCATCATCTTGTTGTTCAAGTTAGATCCATTATCAGTAATGATCTTATCTAGCACACCATAACGACATATGATTTGATTCTTGATAAACTTCACAACCACCTGCCTGGTCACATTTGCATACGATGTCGCTTCAACCCACTTGGTGAAGTAATCAATTGCTACGAGAATGAATCTGTGTCCATTGGACGCTTTCGGCTCTATCATGCCAATCATGTCAATTCCCCACATAGAGAAAGGCCATGGTGATGAGATCACATTCAGAAGTGTCGGAGGAATATGAATTTTATCCGCATAGATCTGACACTTATGGCATTTCTTCACATATTTGCAGCAGTCAGAATCCATTGTCAGCTAATAGTAGCCTGCTCTCAACATCTTTCTAGCCATGGCATGTCCATTGGAATGAGTACCAAATGAACCCTCATGGACCTCATTCATCAACAGGTCTGCTTCGTGTCTATCCACACATCTGAGCAGGACCATGTCAAAGTTTCTCTTGTAAAGCACATCACCATTGAGGTAGAAACTGCGTGATAATCTCCTCAGAGTCTTCCTATCTTTCACAGATGCCCCAAGACGATAAACCTGGTTCTGAAGGAAGCACTTGATATCATAATACCATGGCTTATCATCTTTCGCTTCTTCTACTGCAAACACATGAGTTGGTCTGTTCAAGCGCATCACAACGATATTGGGAACTTCATTCCAAAGTTTAACCACAATCATCGAAGCAAGTGTAGCAAGAGCGTCTGCCATCTGATTCTCATCTCGAGGAATATGATGGAAGTCAACCTCAGTAAAGAATGTAGAAATCCTCCTTGCATAATCTCTATATGGGATGAGACCGGGCGGATTCGTTTCCCATTCACCCTTAATCTGATTGACAACGAGGGCTGAATCACCATATACATCAAGACTTTTGATCCTTAGATCAATGCACTCCTCCAATCCCATAATACAGGCTTCATAGTCAGCCATATTATTTGTGCATTTGAAAGTTAGCCTTGCTGTAAAAGGAATATGTGTGCCCTGAGGAGTAATAATCACTGCCCCAATACCATTTCCATATTGATTTACAGCGCCATCAAACACCATACTCCATCTGGAACCAAGCTCTGGCCCTTCATCAAGTGTAGGCTCATCACAATCTTTCATTTTCGAATACAGAATCTCCTCATCTGGGAAGTCGTACTGCACAGACTGATGATCCTCAATCGGCTGATGTGCCAAGTGGTCAGCCAAGATACTACCTTTAATAGCCTTCTGAGCTCGATACTCAATATCATACTCAGATAACAACATTTGCCAACGGGCAATTCTCCCTGTTAAAGTAGGCTTCTCAAAGATATACTTGATTGGATCCATTCTGGATATCAACCAAGTCGTATGATTTAACATGTACTGGCGTAAGCGCTTAGCAGCCCAAGCCAAAGCACAACAGGTCTTCTCAAGCATTGAATATCAAGACTCACAATCGGTGAACTTCTTGCTCAAGTAGTAAATAGCATATTCTTTCTTTCCTGATTCATCTTGCTGACCAAGGACACAACCCATTGAGTCTTTAAGAACAGTTAGATACATAATCAAAGGTCTTCCTTCTACAGGCGGAGATAGGACCGGAGGCTCAGACAGATACTCTTTAATACTGTCGAAAGCTTTCTAGCAATCCTCGGTCCAGTCATGGGACTGATCTTTCCGGAGGAGCTTGAATATCGTCGCACATGTGGCAGTCATGTGGGATATGAATCTGGAAATATAATTCAAGCGGCCAAGAAAACCTCGGACTTGCTTCTCAATTTTGGGCGCAGGCATCTCTTGTATTGCTTTGACCTTTGCAGGATCAACATCAATACCTCTCTCGCTAACAATAAAGCCCAATAACTTGCCGGAACGGACTCCAAATGTACACTTGTTGGGATTCAGGCGGAGCTTATACTTCCTCAAACGCTGAAAAAGCTTCGACAAGTGCTCTACATGTTCAACTTCCGTTCTTGACTTGGCAATCATATCATCAACATATACCTCGATTTCCTTGTGCATCATATCATGAAACAAGGTGGTCATAGCTCGTTGATACGTGGCTCCGGCGTTCTTCAAACCGAAGGGCATCACTCGATAACAGAATGTTCCCCAAGGTGTGATGAAGGTTGTTTTCTCCATATCCTCGGGTGCCATCTTAATCTGATTATATCCGGAAAATCCGTCCATAAATGAGAAGACATTGAATTTAGTTGTATTGTCTACCAACATATCAATATGTGGCAGAGGAAAATCATCTTTCGGACTAGCTTTATTCAAGTCCCTATAGTCCACACACATTCGGACTTTTCCGTTTTTCTTAGGCACGGGCACAATATTGGCCACCCATTGAGGATATGTAGAAGTCACCAGAAACCCTGCATCAATTTGCTTCTGAACCTCCTCTTTGATTTTCACTGCCATATCAGGATGAGTTCTTCTGAGCTTCTGCTTCACAGGCACGCACTCAGGTTTCAAAGGTAGGAAATGTTACACAATATCTGTATCTAGACCCGGCATGTCTTCATATGACCAGGCAAAGACGTCGACATATTCTCGTAGCAATTCAATCAACCCTTTCTTAACAGATTCTTCCAGGAGTGCCCCAATCTTTACTTCTCGCACACAATCCTCAGACCCCAAGTTGACTGTTTCCAGGTTCTCAAGATGCGGATGAATGATTTTCTCTTCATGCTCAAGTAGACGGGTAATCTCGTCAGGAATCTCTTCAACATCATCTTCTTCCGCCTCAAATACAGGGAATTCAAAGTTGGGAGATGGTGTTGGGTCATTATGTTTAATGGGTTTGATCAACCTGCATAATGATTTTGGATATGAAAAGCTTTAGAATTCAAACAAGGCAAATCATTATGCAGATGAAAAGATTGGTTTTATTCTATTTTTAGGTTTTATGTGATCACCAATTTCATGCAAAAAGCGAAAAGGGAAAATAATTGGAAAACAAACATTTAACATGAATCTATTGAATGAAAATATCATTGTATTTATGCGCCAACAATGTCATCACTCCTCCTTTTGGCATGGGAGGATGGTTTTTAAACACAATGAACATTACTTTGACTTATGGATAACTGTTGGAATATCCACAACGACCCAATTATTGCAGATTCCCCCAGGGATGACGAAGTTTCCAGAATCCTCTTCGTCCTCTTCCAAGATGGCAGCAGCCTCCTCGCCTTGACTGGTGTCGATGAACCCTCCACTCTTGAACAACCCTTGCGTGTTGAAGACCCCAGATGAATAACCTATGCCAGCCCGAGACTTATTGTCTTCTAGCTCAATCATTTTCCCTAAACCAGCGGTTGCACCACGCTCAATGGCGAACTTTGCATCTTTGTAGGAAGCAAATGAAGGAGTTCTCTTCTCAATAGGTTCAGCAATAGATAAAGCTTGGAAAGGAGTTCCAACTTCATCCTCAGCATCTATATATGAGAAGGAAGACAAATGGCTAACCAGGAGAGCCTTTTCTCCCCCTACTACCACCAGCTTCTTATTCTTCACAAATTTCAGTTTCTGGTGTAGGGTGGATGTCACGGCGCCTGCCTCGTGAATCCATGGTCTGCCTAAGAGACAACTATACGATGGGTGAATGTCCATAACCTGGAAGGTAATCTGGAAATCACTTGGTCCGATTTTGATTGGGAGGTCAACTTCCCCAATCACAGTTTTGTGAGACCCATCGAAAGCCTTCACAACTACTCCACTCTGCCTCATGGGAGGCCCTTGATATGACAACTTCGTAAGAGTGGTTTTTGGCAATACATTCAATGATGACCTAGTGTCCACCAATACATTGGACATGGCGTCGTCTTTGCAACCCATAGATATGTGTAATGCCAAGTTGTGGTCTCTTCCCTCCTCGGGGAGATCAGAGTCACAAAAACTCAAGTTGTTACAAGCAGTAATGTTTGCAACAATGCTATCGAATTGTTCTATTGTGACATCGTGATCCACATATGCCACATCTAAAACCTTTTGCAGAGCCTCTCGGTGTGGTTCTGAATTCAACAGCAAGGATAACACCGATATCTTGGATGGCGTTTGTAGAAGCTGGTCTACAACATTGTACTCGCTCCTTTTGATGAGCCTTAGCATCTCATCGCAGTCTTCTTTCGTATTGCCGCTTGGGCCAACAGAAGCAGGAGTTTTCAATGTAGAGGCGGGCTTAACAACAGGTGCCGAATTCGGAGTGCTCACAGCATTCCCAATCGGGCGTTGTCGCATTACGCGAAAAACCGGTGGGAAAACGAAACAACAGAGCCGCCACCGTGCGTTATTTATCCCAAAAGAGGGAAAGGAAACGCTCGAAGTAAACCTAGAAAGAACATGGTCTCGCGACCAGAGAGAGATGGGATCGGGAGTCGGTTATGCGAAGGGAAGGTATTAGCACCCCTACGCATCCGTCGTACTTGACGGGATCCATGCACAAAAGAAAGGATAAGGTTGCTAAAACTGCTCACAAACTGCACACAAGGCTGGAAGGAAACACAGAAAACGGAAGAAACGGGACTCGGCAGGATATCGCATCTTGGGCCTACGTAGTCTGTCAAGCACAGACATCAGAGTCGACGTAGTTTGGGACAGGGGAAACGTGCTCGCTAGGATGTCGCATCCTACGCATACGTATCTTCTCTGACCGGAGAAGAATCAGAGCACTCGTAGCTCAGCTAATGCACGCCAAATAAAACACAAACAGGAAACCGACTGCCAATCGCTGGACTTACGTCAGACTCCACACAAACAGGAAAACATGGAAACCGAATGCCAATCGCTGGACTTACATCAGACTCCGAACCAATAAACACACACACAGGAAACCGACTGCCAATCGCTGGACTTATGTCAGACTCCAACAAGCAAACAAGACACAGGAAACCAACTGCCAATCGCTGGACTTACGTCGGACTCCAAACACACACAAAGGGTTGAAAAAGAAAAAGGGCCCCCGGAGAGATCAGCTCATCTCCTGCCTACGTACCTCATCTGGTATGAGGATCAGGGCAACGTAGTTCCCCTACGCAGGGAAAGAACTTCTAACCTAACCAGAGACTGGGAAATGACAAACTAGAAGGGAGCCTGACTCGAGCCTAATAGTTATCATATAATCCACAATGGTTCTAGGTTGAGGTTTCTATCTAACTTGCACAGGGAGCAAGCTATCCTAAACAGCACAGTCAAACAAACATAAGCACAATAAACAGGCACACACACTATATGCAAACAGTTTGGGCTCATACAAGGCTAGGCTGCAAAAGCATGCCAACTGGAATGGGGTGTAGTTAGCTCTTAACCCTAACATTGAGAGTTAGGGTGAAGCAAATGAAATAGGAAGTGAGGGTAAGACCTCACAGCTCGTATCCCTGGCCTGGGAGAGCTTGACTCAAAATAGAAAGTGTGGGAGTTCAGAATGTAGGAACTCTTCTCCACAGATGACTGACACAACAAGATCTTGGGTTATTATCCACAATGCATCAACACAAGGTGTGTGAGCAAAGTGAATGACACACTGAGTAGCAGGAGATGGATTGTACATCTCTTTTATCTGCCAATTGCCTCCTAAGAGGTCTTTACCTGCTTGGCACAAAAATAAACATTCACAAGCATTGCCTCTTAAGGAGGGCTTCAGATAGGTGCCTGCCCACATAACAGGACAGGTCTTCTAGACTACATGAAGTCAAAGGAGCTATACCTCAGTGGTTAAGCAACAAAGCAAAGCAAAGCAAGTTCAAAGGAACTCAAAGCAACTTAGGTACCTGTGAAAAATCTAAACCAATCAGTTCAACTGTACAGACAAACAATCAACAGGCAATAACAAACAGACAGACAATGTTCACAATGTGCAAGCCACAAGGCAAACTCAAATGAGTTAGCATCAACCTACAAAACACACAAGTGTTAGTAATCAAGAGCAAACATCAATGCCCAAATGAGGAAGCATCATCAACTATGGACTTGGATGTTTAAACCTGAAATCAAAGCCCACATGTAAGCCACAAACCACTAGGTCAAAGCCTAGGGTCAAAGATGGAGAAAAAAGTCAAAACAGAACCTCAAATTTAACATGAATCAACCTTATCCAATCAAGAACAAATCTCAAATAGTCCCACATCAAAATCATTAAGCATATTCATTTCATGAGCAAAACATGGCAAGGTATGCAAATGGTAATCATATTGAGACATCAGAAGAAACAAATGCACATCAAATAAAAAATGACTCAAATAATCTTGGCAAAATTCATGAGTAAACAGGACATATAACATGATCATCACACAAAAAATCAGAGGCATTGGACATCATTAGGCATGGCAATCACATAGCATAATTCAAACAATCCCATGTGTGACACAAATTGTCACACCAAACTAGCATGAGCATAAAACAGAATGGGAGCATGGGAAAAATCTCAAACCAAAGCCAAAATGTCACTCAACATGTCTAGAATCCATACACAAAATTTCAGAAGCATTGGATAAGGAACAAGCATTTTATGATGAATGGAACAAGACAAGGTCAAACATGCATATGCATTCAATCACCCTAGGACAAATCATTTTTTCAGCCAAGCACAATTTGCAATTTAATGATCATAGAAAAATAGACATGATAAGGAACATAATGCAAAAAATTGGAGATCAATTGGAGCATTTTTCATTTTTATATGATATTTTGAAGTTGAGGAAAAATTTAAAAATGGAAGTGGAGCCAAACATGAAAATATGGAGGGAAAAGAAGAAAATGCATTGCAATTGAAAATGTCTCTCGCCCGGATTCGAACTTGGCACAAATTCAAACCTGGCGCGCGCCTAAAACGACTGTGTTTTGCTTCTAAAACCCTAAGCGCGTCAGGAAACCGTTGCTGGATCATGGAAAACCGTGGCCTAAACAATATTCGTAGCTAATTCAAAATACACATGCAAATTTCGTAGCTAAACTCAAGCAGAACCCTAGCCATTCTGGAAACGCATGAAGCTCATGAAGATCATGAAGATCTTCATCTGGATTTTCCAGATTTTCACAAAATGTTCCAGAAATGAAAAACAACTATACCAATCGGTTCATCATGCTACACACATCAAGGATCCATGATTACTTTGCATTAAAACACCATAACAAAGCCAAATCGAAGAAAATCAAAATCAACATCAAAACTTCAATTGAACATAACTCCATGGATATAGCATAATTTCACTCAATTTTTTTACCAGTATCATCACCATTCAAGGATCTACAAGAACATCATAACAATTTGCAAAATAAAAGAGGTCGAATTCTGACCTGTTGAAGAACAGCAACTGGAATTGGCTCGTTTCAAGGTTTGTGAAGGTCCAGGAATCTTCTATGATGCTTGTAGATGTGATTGGTGATGAATTAGAAGCTCAAATGAACACGAATTCAGTTCAATTTTCCAATGCCATGGATGCTTCAAGCTTTGAATCTAGCTCAATATGCCACGATTTTCTCTGAATCCACGTCCAATTCTACTCAACAACACCTCAGGAACATGAATCAACCAATAGAAAGTGCTTTGGTTTGAAGAAATTTGGAAAAAGTTTGAGAGAAAATTTTGATGATTTTCTTGAATCCAGATCCGAAATGTTGCTAATGATAAAAAAACAGTTATGATTAAGTATATATACTTCCTACTAATCATGTTTAAAACCAACTTAAGCCTAATGCAAATGTGATTAGTAAGTTGGAAGGTGTTTGTGCAAAAATGAGTTTTTCACTTAATGCACCCCATGCACGTGAACAGTACTCTTTCAAGGCCCAAATCCACTTAAAATGAGTTCATGCAAGGTTTTGGATTGGTTTTGTATGCTCATGATCAACCAAAAAGATGTTATGCAATTTTCTTCCAAAAACTTCATGAGTGAGAACATGCCTATGCAAATGAAATTCATGTCAAGTAATGGTATGCTTGGAAAGTACATGTTATAAGGATCAAAATGCAAAAAGAACCACTCATTTTGGAGTTTTGGTTTCAAAGTTATGCTCATTTGAACTTTGAAACACACTTTGCCATGATTGGACCATTTCTCCTCAACCACACATGAGAAATCCATGATCTTGGACTTTTTGGAAATGGGAGAGAAAGATCTTCAACTTTCATGTTGGACAAAATTTTATGTGAAGCTTTCTTGATGATGTAATCTTGAGTTGAAGTTGGTCCAAAACCTTTCCATTTTTGGAAATTTCAAATTACAAGTCACCTGCTATTTTTGGAAAGTCTTGATCTGACTTCAAATCCTTCAATGTTGATGTTTGAAATGTCAAATGAGACTTGTTTGAACATGAATGAGGCATCTCTAACCCCTTCCCACCTTCAAATCCACAGTTGACTTTGCAGTTGACTTCTGTTGACTTTTGTGGGCCTCAGATGATTTGCACATGGACTGATGAGTTCTGAGCCTTCAACACTTGGCCAAACCACTTCAAAATGATCCTTGAATCATGTGAACTCATGGGAATCACCCTAGGGCTTTGATCTCATGGAAAATGCTCTTGTTGCCTTGCACAGTTGAATCTCCTGACCAGTCTTGCCTGATGACATGTAATGGACTATGCAATGACAATGCAATGTTAATGACCTAAGAATGAAATGTATATACAAATGGGAGGTGCAAATTTGAGGTGCTACAGCTGCCCCTATTCAATCAACTGGGAACCTGAACGGATGAGAGCAAAGGCTGTCAGACCTTCAAGGTAAACAGGGATTGAATACCAAAGAACCGTAGAAATTTGCACTCTGCGGGAGATGATACAGGATATTTGCAACCGTAACCAGACAAGACGTTTACCGACGACTCTACTTGGGAGTTTGATTTTTTCAACCAGACGTCAACGGACGACTAGGAAAAACTCGACGTTTATCGACACCAACGGAGAGGTGAACAGACATCAACGGATGAATGAGAAAGGATACAACCAGACGTCAACGGACGAATGGGAAAAACTCAACATTTACCGAAACCAACGGAGAGGTGATGACTTCACTGGGGAAGGAAAAGAGATGTTACGAACATCGGAAGATGATGTTTACCGACATCAAAAAGGAATAACCAGACATTTACCGATGACTGGGATGGGACTCGATGTTTATCGACACCGAAACAATGGTGTTTACCGACACCAAAAAAACCCGACCAGACATTTACCGATGACTGGAGTGAGACTCGATGTTTATCGACACCGAAACAATGGTGTTTACCGACACCAAAAAAAGAACACACACGGGTGCAGACATGACACTTACCGGTATCACAAGAATGACATCTTCATACGTCAAGGCAAGGCTAAACACTTGCTGGGGATCTCACTGGGGAGAATCAAGCTTTCCTTTCACGGACGAGGAAATAAACCTCTCTGAGGAGTTATCAATCCTGAATACTGTCAGGAGCAACTGTAGCAAATGTGTCGTACAGATGTTGAACAACGATCCGCCTCTGCCGGGGATATGGTCTGATTAGGTTTCAACACATGAATGCATATGTTTGAATTTTTCTATGGCGTAATGCTCCATATCGAATGGAAATGCTACGCGATTTGAGGATGCAATGATTACTACATGCAAGATGCAGAATGATGAAAACTCCTGCCGAGGAGCAAACGGATTGCTCTGCTGAGCACACAAACTGATGAATTCTCCAACTCTGTGGGGAGACCCTGTCTGAAGAATATGCTCTGTGGGGAAAAAGCACCAACTTCTCACTCATGCCGGGGAATAGCATTGCTGCTGGAGAAAGAATCCAATCTACTTGGGGACTCTGCTAGGGAAACAACTAATGCTCGCCTCTGCTGAGGATGGCTGCCAACCCACAGGTAGAATAGACTCTACTGGGGATAACTTCCACCGAACCTGATCCACTCGGGGAACTTGCTGGAGAAAACCATCAACACAACCCTCTGCCAGGGAGATCTGCTAGGGGAAAACATTCGCAACCCTGATGGGGAAACACATCCACAACCCTGCTGGGGAAAGGCATAACTCTGTTGGGGAAATAATAGACCCGACCACTGGGGATAGACATCCACAACCCTGCCGGGGAAAAGCGTTCACGACCATGCTAGGGATTGCAGTACTTCAAACTAGACTGCTGGGGAATGAAATACCCCACTGACACCTCCGCTGGGGATACAACATCCTTCCAACTCGGTGGGGATTAACGATCTTCAGACTAGCTGGGGACAAACCCACTTCCAGGCCTGCCGGGGAGTTAAAAATCCTTAGGCCTGCTGGGGATAGAATAGCCTTTGATCCTGCTACTGAGGGACACACTATCCACAGACGCCTCTGCATGGGAAAATAGTTCTGATAGCCTTCAGACTTGCTTGGGGAAACAACCTCACTCCTGCTGAGGAATTCTTGATCTTGAATATGCTGGGGAGACAAGCCCTGCACTTGCTTCAACTGCTGGGGAAAGCCCCTCTCACACTATTGGACAGTGTTGACACACCCCTGAACAAACCGTGGCTTATCTGCTTCAGCCAGGAATCAAAGTCGATGACCTGCAAAACAACAAGACATACATGCCCCAGGGGATTGCATGGACAAGATACACCCAAGTGTACTCAACATTCAAAATGATTTTCAAATGTTTTATCTTCCTGCACGTTATTGTCTAGCCTTCATGTTTTTATATGCAATGTTTATCAAAAATTCAGACATTTTTGCAAACAAAACAGTAAAAATAAAAACAAGAGAGCAATTTATCTGAATAACAACTTTTTATTGATTGAAAATGGGCCTGAAAAGGCGAATACATCGGGAAGCAATTCCTAGAAAGAGGTAATTGCGCACAAAAGGAAAAATCTATCCTAATGGCAATGTGAACACGGCATCCACTATTTCCCAATTCTGTTATGACTCACAGATCATCAATTTCTCCCCAAATTCCTTGCTTTCTGAGCAGAATGACTGGACCGATCACATCCTTCGAGATGGTAAACGATGAAGCACGATGAAGTACAGATAACTCAGACTGTAGTCTTCGCTCTAATCCCTCTTTTGCCTGGATCGCCCTTTCGGGTTTTCAATCCACCGGGATACCCATTTTTGCCTAAGCCGCCCTTGCGGGTTTTCGACTTACCGGGTGTACAAATTCTTTTTATCTTTTATCCCTAACTTTTGCCCGAACCTTTTCTTTTTTTTTTTTTGGTTTGCTGGGATGCCCTTTTTTGCCTGGACTTTTTTATTCTTTTTGTCCAGCGGGTCAATTTATGCGAAGTATTTTTTGACTACATCTGAGTTAACAGGGGACGAAAAATCTTCACCATCCATAGTTGTAAGCATCAAGGCTCCACCAGAGAAAACCTTCTTAACAACATATGGACCTTCATAATTAGGAGTCCATTTTCCCCTGTTATCTGTACCGGGAGGAAGAATCCTCTTCAAAACTAGATCACCAGTCTGATAGCTTCGAGGACGCACTTTCTGATCAAAGGCTCTTTTCATCCTTCTCTGATACAACTGCCCATGGCACACAGCCGCTAACCGTCTCTCCTCGATAAGGCTCAACTCATTAAACCTTGTTCGAATCCACTCAGCTTCATCAAGCTTGACGTCCAACAGGACCCTCAGAGAAGGAATCTCTACTTCAACAGGTAGGAATGCTTCCATACCATACACAAGGGAGTAAGGGGTTGCCCCGGTCGACGTACGTACTGAGGTACGGTACCCATGTAAAGCGAAAGGCAGCATCTCATGCCAATCCTTGTACGTCACAACCATCTTCTGCACAATCTTCTTGATATTCTTGTTTGCCGCCTCTACAGCACCATTCATCTTCGGTCTGTAAGGAGAAGAATTGTGATGTTCAATCTTGAAATCTCTGCAAAGCTCTTTCATCATCTTGTTATTGAGATTCGAACCATTATCAGTGATGATTCTCTCAGGAACCCCATAACGACAGATGATTTCCTTCTTAATGAACCAGGCAACCACTTGTTTGGTAACATTAGCATAGGAAGCTGCTTCCACCCACTTGGTGAAATAGTCAATCGCAACCAGGATGAAGCGATGTCCGTTAGAAGCAGTAGGCTCAATCTTCCCAATCATATCAATGCCCCACATCGCGAATGGCCAAGGTGAATTCATGACATTCAGAGGGCTTGGTGGTACATGCACCTTATCAGCATAGATTTGGCATTTATGGCACTTCTGAGCGTACTTGAAACAATCGGATTCCATAGTCATCCAGTAATAACCGGCTCTCAACAATTTCTTGGACATTGCATGACCACCAGCATGGGTACCAAACGATCCTTCATGCACTTCTTGCATCAACATGTCTGCTTCGTGTCTATCCACGCATCTGAGCAGAACCAAGTCAAAATTCCTCTTGTACAACACATCATCCTGATTCAAATAAAAGCTTCCAGCTAGCCTTCTCAGGGTTTTCTTATCATTCTTCGATGCACCTTCAGGATACTCCTGACTCTTGAGGAAGTTCTTGATATCATAGTACCGCGGTTTCTCATTCACAACAGACTCGGCTGCAAACACATATGCAGGCCTCTCGAGTCGATTTACCGCAACATGTGGCACATGATTCCACCAATGAACTTTGATCATAGAAGACAAAGTAGCCAAGGCATCAGCCATTTGATTCTCATCCCGGGGGACATGATATAACTTCACCTTCTTAAAGAACGTCAGTATCCTTCTGGTGTAATCTCTGTAAGGAATCAAATGTGGCTGATTGGTATTCCAATCTCCATTGACCTGATTGATCACTAGAGCGGAATCTCCATATATGTCCAGAGTCTTGATCCTCATATTGATGGCTTCTTCAATCCCCATGATGCAAGCCTCATACTCAGCCTCGTTGTTGGTGACGTCAAAAGTCAATCTGGCAGAAAAAGGTATATGAGCACCTTTAGGATTGATAAGCACTGCCCCAACACCGTTACCATTCACATTCACAGCCCCATCAAACATCAATGTCCACTTGTCATCAGGATCCGGTCCTTCCTCGACAAGAGGCTCTTCACAATCTTTCATCTTCAGATACATGATGTCTTCATCAGGGAATTCAAACATCATCGGCTGATAATCATCAATCGGTTGCTCGGCAAGGTAGTCTGACAGAATACTACCTTTGATGGCCTTCTGTGACGTGTACTGGATATCATACTCTGTTAAGATCATCTGCCAACGAGCAACACGCCCGGTGAGAGCCGGCTTCTCAAAGATGTATTTCACTGGATCCATCTTAGAAATCAACAAGGTAGTATGGTTCAACATATACTGTCTCAGTCGGCGAGCAGCCCAGGCCAAAGCACAACAAGTTTTCTCTAGCTGCGAATATTTGATTTCACAGTCGGTAAACTTTTTGCTAAGGTAGTATATGGCATGCTCTTTTCGACCAGACTCGTCATGCTGTCCCAATACACACCCCATCGAGTTCTCAGTCACTGACAGGTACATTATCAGAGGCCTCCCAGGAACTGGAGGTATGAGGATTGGAGGTTTCTGTAGATACTCTTTTATCTTGTCAAAAGCTTTCTGACAGTCATCATTCCACCTGATTGCTTGATTCTTTCTTAGCAATTTGAATATCGGTTCACACGTGGCAGTTAGGTAAGATACAAACCTTGCAATGTAGTTCAATCTCCCTAAAAACCCACGAACCTGCTTTTCTGTTTTTGGTTCAGGCATCTCTTGTATAGCTTTTACTTTTGCTGGATCAACCTCAATCCCTTTCTCACTGACAATGAAGCCTAACAGCTTACCGGATCTCACCCCAAACGTACACTTGTTCGGATTCAGCCTCAGTTTGAACTTTCTCAGCCTTTCAAACAACTTCTGCAAGTTTACCAGGTGCTCCTCTTCTGTCTGTGACTTCGCAATCATATCATCCACGTACACTTCAATCTCTTTGTGCATCATGTCATGAAAGAGAGTCGTCATAGCCCTCTGATAGGTAGCACCGACATTCTTCAACCCAAATGGCATCACCTTATAGCAGAACGTGCCCCAAGGTGTAATGAATGTCGTCTTTTCCATGTCCTCTGGCGCCATCTTGATCTGATTATAACCAGAAAAGCCATCCATGAAAGAGAAAACCGAGGATTGAGCCGTATTATCAACCAATACATCAATGTGAGGTAATGGGAAATCATCTTTCGGACTGGCTCTATTCAAATCCCGGTAATCGACACACATCCTGACTTTGCCATCCTTCTTCAGCACGGGAACGATGTTGGCCACCCACGGGGGATAAGTAGTAACTGACAGGAAACCTGCGTCCAACTGCTTCTGAACCTCTTCCTTGATCTTAACAGCCATATCAGGACTCGTTCTCCGAAGCTTCTGCTTGACTGAAGAACAATCTTCTCTGAGAGGTAGCCTGTGCACCACGATATCGGTATCCAGCCCAGGCATATCTTGATACGACCAGGCGAATATCTCCACATATTCTCTCAGCATCTCAATCAACCTGTTCTTGACATCTTCTTTCAAAGCAGCCCCGATCTTGATCTCTTTTCTGGCGTCCTCAGTACCAAGATTAATAATCTCCAACTCCTCCTGATGAGGTTGGATGACCCTTTCCTCCTGCTTCAACAATCTGACCAATTCTTTAGGGAGTTCACAGTCTTCCTCACTCTCCTCTTCAGCTTGGTAGATGGGATTATTGAAATCATACTGAGCCATAACAGAACTGTTCATAGTGGAGTTCGTAAGATCAAGTCTGCATGTTTAATGCTTTATTTTAGAAAAAAGAGTTCAAGAAAGTCACAAAAAACAAAAACATTGCCATTTTATTTTTTTGAAAAATGAAAACACAAAAGAAGAAAGACAGGGATCACAAAATTGTTTGCAAAACGTCCTTTATTAATGATATCATTGAAAAACATGATGAGGCCCTACAATGAACCACTACGCCTTGGGCAGAACGTAGGGTTTTGTGCAGAATGAAAAACAAAAGAAAATTACTCTGTTTGAAGAGTAACTTGGACCACTTCTTTTGCTGTCCAATTGTTGATCATCTCCCCTGGTGCACACGGGCGAACCCAGTTGTTCAGATCACAGTCACTGTCCCCGTCTTCACCACCAGTTGCAAAGACGTCACCATGATTCATCAGCCCAGCGCTGGTAAAGGTACTCGGCCCTTTCTGCTCAATCTGCTCTGATTGCAGAGGTTGATAACCAATATCGAACTTGTCTTCTTTGACAGGCAAATCCACCATCTTGCCCCAGCCTTCTGCCTTACTATAGTTGACAACCTCCATAGCCTGTTTGTAGGATGCAATTGAGGCACTTGGCTTCTTCTGCTCAGCAAAAGCCACCCTCTCAAGAGCAACGGCCTCGAATGCCTGACATAGAGTCTCATGGATCTCGCCATCCACCTCTACATACTTGAAAGAGGATAAATGACTCACCAGGATGTCTTCCTCGCCGCACACAGTCACAATCTGACCGTTCCAGACATACTTCAGCTTCTGATGGAGAGTCGACGAAACTGCCCCAGCCCATGTATCCAAGGACGCCCCAATAAGCAACTATATGCTGGCTGAATATCCATCACATAGAAGACAATGCTGAACACCTCCGGGCCAATCTTCACTGGCAAAGTGACTTCCCCAAAAACAGACCGTTTGGATCCATCAAATGCTCGGACAATGAGATCACTGGGAGTGAGGACAACCCCTTCAACATCAATATTACTCAGGATCTTCTTGGGCAACACATTCAAAGACGAGCCAGTATCCACCAACACATGTGACAATACTGCGCCTTTGCACTCCATAGTGATATGCAGGGCCTTGTTATGGTTACGACCTTCAGGCGTCAGATCTAAATCTGTAAACCCCAAATCGTGCTTGTTACTTACATTAGCAATGACACCCTCTAACTGGTTGACAGAGATCTCTTGAGGCACGTAAGCCAAATTCAACATCTTCAACAAGGCATTACGGTGTGCCTCAGAGCATAACAGCAATGAGAGTATAGAAATCTTGGGCGGAGTCTGATTCAGCTGATCTACAATCTTGTAGTCACTCTTCTTAATAATCTTCATAAACTCCTCCACATATTTCTCAAACGAACCCTCAGGTGCTTCCTTCTGAACAGGTTCTTCATCAACCGCAGCTTGTTTGCCCTTAGCCTTGGTGAGAGCCTCAGCATTGTTATCCCTCAAAAGCTGCGGAGCAAACAGACGACCGCTTCTTGTAAAACCTCCTGGTCCCCCAACATTGTCCACCACCGGACCAACAGTCACAGGAGCTCTACTTGGCAACCCAATAGTCACTGGAGACTGATTCACTGGCCTTGCTTGACTTTCAGCCCTTCTGTTGCTACGGTAAGCATTGTCGTACTTCCACGGTGTAACACCTCAAAATTTGCCCTCCTCTCTTGGGACTAGCTTAACATATGGCATATCATTTTGTAGGTCATTAGGCATAGCATATTTGTATATCATGTGGCTACATTGAGCAAGTTATCCTCTTAAGTCTTGGTCAGAAGATAGGAGGTTGAGATTCTAGCCTGAGGGTTTATGGATTGATCATTAATCATCTGAGGAATGGGCTATAAATTAGGGTTTCATGTTCTTCAAGGAGATTGGTCTTCATCTTGGTTGAAATGATACATCATCATCATCATGGTCTTGATATCATCCAAGAGGTTCAAGTGATTCATCAGATACCTTGAGATTAGGGTTTTGACCACTGGTCAACCCTAATCATCTGCATTGGGCCAATCAGGGCATAGCAAGGAGATGAGGTCTACAATGGATATGGGGATCATCATGTGATTGTATTGAGATTATGGAAGCTAAGGTTTCATCATTAAGCCATTTCATCAGGAGTTGGAGGCTCAGCTTGATCAATGCACAGCCAAATTCATCTATCAATCAGAAAAGTCAACTGTGGTCAACTGTGCTTGATTTTATGGATTTTGAGGTGGGAGAGAGTTGGATACACTTCATTCATGTTGAAACAAGTTTCATTTGACATTTCAAACATCAAGAATGAAGAAAATAAAATCAGGAGAAAAGTTGCCAAAAATAGAAAGTGACTTGTAATGAAAGTTTCCAAAAATGGAAAGTTTTTCACCACAAAATTACATGTCCAAAAAGGCTTCAAATGAAATTTTGTTCAACATGAAAGTTGTATATCTTGCTCTCACCTTTCCAAAAAGTCCAAGAACTTGAATTTCTCATGTATGGTTGACAAGTTATGGTCCAATCATTTTCCAAAAATGCCTAAATTCAAAGTGGCATAACTTTCACATGGAATGGCCAATTTGGGTGATCTTTCTTTGAGCAAACCCCATTTCACATGTACTTTCATGATGCATGGTCAAAATTCATCAAAAATGGTCAAGGCAAAAAGTCATTTTTTAAGTGACTTCTTTTGAATTTTTGGTGTGAACATGTGAATTTGAGATTTACAAGGCCTATGCATATGAAACCACTTCCAACACACTCCAAATAGCAAATATGACTTGTTGGAACTGTCATGGTACTGTTATATTGCCAATTTGAAAAGGTCATTTTTGGACTTTCACTTAAAACCACATTAACACTAATTCACTTGGATTTGCTAATTATGATTAAGAGATGGATTAAGAAGTTGGTATAAAGCCTTAACTGTAACAGAATTGCTAATCATACTCACATTCTCCAAGATTGCAACAAACTTTTTCATCAAAACCTCGCAAATTCTCTCAAAACTTCATCACTTTTTTTTCACATTTCTTCATGAATTCTTCATCATCTTGGTTGATTCTTCGTGGATCCATGCTCTACATGTAATTGTGAGTAACTGTTTTGCAAAATTCGTGGCCAAATATTCAAGAATTCCAACTGTCCAAAGCTTGTACAACAATGGCATCTTCATGATTCTTGCACTTGGAGCTGTTTCGAGCCAAGCTGATCACTCCAATCAACTTACATAACCTTAATCTCCATCTGTTTGGACCTTTTGCGCGTGGAAGAGCACAAATCAACTTCTGCCATCATTCACAAGGTGATTTTTCGAAATTCTTCATCGCTCAAATTGTTATATGGCTTGTGTAGGTCTTTGATTGTAGATTAACATGATGCTCATAGTTTTTGATTTGGTTGAGTGTAGTGAGAGAAATCTGAGTTTGAAGTTTGATGTGCATATCTTTATCTGCTCGATCCGGTCGATAGGTTGAGACTTAGGTTAAACAAGTTACATATCCATGATGTACGTGTTGAGACGGTTCTTTTGATGTATAGTTTGTCAATTTTGGTTGAGATTTGTTGTTCATCAATTTCTGGATTTTCTGGTGATGTTCTTGGTGAAGAACATGATGAATTGCGCGTTTGATCTTTAATTTCCATGGCCTGCTTTCAAATTGTGTTTCCCGCCGTCCTCTGGCCAATGAGCGAGCGCCATGACATCTAATTGAAACGCCGTCGTTTTGCCTGTGCGTTTAAAAATTACGCTTATGCCATTTCTGAGTTGAATTTGTTTTATTTCTTTTTCTTTTTGCAATGTTCATTTCATTTTGATGCTTGATCTTGTAAAATTCATAGATTCTTCATTATTTGTCCAAAATTAATGAGACTTTTTGCATTGTTCTCCTTGTAATGTTTATATTTTAATGATGATTTTTATTATTTTTGTGCACGTGTAAAAAATTAAAATGCCTAGGGTTTGCTTGGTAGTGTCACATTTGTACATGCTTTGCCTTATCTTTCATAAAATGATGATGCTTTCAAAGAAATGGATGAAATTTTTTGTGCATATTCTGGACACTTTGATGGTGATTTGGATGTAGAGTTTGTAATTTTTGGATCCCTGGTTGATGAGATATGAATTTTTGAATAGAGGTGTGACAATTTGTGTCACACCAAGCTTGATGAACTTCATGATTTTATTTGATGTGCTTAGGGATGTTGAATTGAGCCAATTTTTTGTATGATTGAGAATATGTATGTTGAGATCACATGTGAATTTTTATGGATTTATTGATAGCATTTCCTAATTGATTGGAATTTTTCCCTCTGTTTGGTCATTTTGTGATTTTTTGTGACACATGTTACCATTTGATTTGTGAAATTCTGATCATTGATTGTATGAGTGTGAAATTTGGTGGAGTGATTCTAGACACATTATAGGTCATCATGGTTTTGATCCCATTCATTTCTCATATGTTGTCACTGTTTTATGATTTATGGAAGTTGATACTTGTTTGGATACCATGTGTTGGCTTGCTTGAACTTGTCTGAACTTCTTGATTTTCATTGACCTACTTCCTTTTGTCCAATTGAGCTGAAATTTGACATGCTATCCATTGAATGTGTTCTGTTTAGACTTGAATTTTTGTGGAATTAATTGAATTGTTTTGGTATGCTTTTGATTGATATCTTTCTGTTTGGTCTTTTGAAGTTGCAAATTGCATGTTTGGTGCTATTTTGTGCATAAAATGATAATGGTGATTGATATGAGCATGGGACCAATGGGATTTGTTTCTAATTTGTTTGATTGTGGTTTTGATTAATTTTCGCTTGCTGTTTTGGGTTTTTCATCTCCTTTGGACCCTAGGCTTGGCCTAGTGGTCTTGTTTCTCACTTTTGAGTTGTGTTTCAGGTTGAGATGCAAATGCTTTAAGGAGAAAAATGCAAGTTGATTAAATTGAGTTTGGTTGCTTGTTGTAAACTAACTTGATTTATTTTGTAGGATGCTTGGCTCACTTGAGTTGATTGTGCTTTGCACTTTGCATTGTTTTTGTACATAGTCTGTTGATTCTTAACTTGTCTGTTTTGACTGTGTGACGGGTATACTGACTGTATTAGATTGATTTCAGGTACCATAGTCGCTTTAGTTCTTTAAGAACTTGTTGTGCTGCTGCTTGGTTGTATAAACCAGTTGAGGTAGACTCTCTTGTCTCCATGTAGTCTGGAAGACCTGGCTTGTTATTTAGCCAGGCAACTGTCTGAAGTCCTCCTTAAGAGGCGATGTTTGTGATTGTTTGCTTTTGTCCCCAAGCAGGTAAAGACCTCTATGAGGCAATTGGCGGAACCCAAGAGATATGCAATCTATCTCCCGTTATTCTGTTGAGTCGTCCCTCTGCTCACACCACTGTGTTGATGCATTGGGACACAAACCCAAGATCTTGTACAATTGTACAGTCGAGTCAGAGTCTTGAGCGTAGAAGGGTTCCTCCTTTCTGGACCCACGCTCCTTTGTCTGAAGCTCTCCCTGGCCAGGGATAAGAGCTGTGAAGTCTAATCTTCACTTACCTTTCATCTGCTTCACCCTGACTCTCAATGTCAGGGTTAAGAGCGAACACTACCCTGTACAATTGACTTGCCTCGGCAGTCCACCTTTGTTTGAGCCTCACTTGACTGGATATAGTGTGTGCTATGTGAATGTTTGCTTTATTTTGATTGAGCATGTGTGTTTGCTTTTCCTGGTTAGGATTAGCTTGATGTTGAGCAAGTTAGGATAGAAACCATAACATAGGGCAATGATGCATGATAACACTAGGCTCGAGTACAGCTCCCTAGTAGTGTGTCTCCCCTTGGTTTCTGGCTAGAATTCCTTTCCCTTTCAGGGGAACTACGTCGCCCTGATCCTCATACCAGATGAGGTACGTAGGCAGGAGACCGTGCGAGGTCTCTCCGGGCACTTTTCTTTCTTTTTGTGTGTGTGCTTGACAGTTATAGGCTCGAGGTCCCGACTCCCTATTAACTTGTTGGTTGTTGTGTGCTTGGAAGCTGATGTAAGTCCATCGAGTGGCATTCGGGTTCCAGTGTGCGTGTGTTTTGGTTCGGATGCTGATGTAAGTCCAGTGATTGGCTTTCGGGCTCCACGTTTGCCTTTTTGTGTGTGTTTTGGTTCGGATGCTGATGTAAGTCCAGTGATTGGCATTCAGGCTCCATGTTTGCCTGTGTTTGTGTTTGTTTGTTTGGCGTGCGTGAGCCGAACTACGGCAGCTCTGATTCTCGTTCCAGACGAGATACGTAGGCATAGGATGCGATGTCCTAGCGAGCCCTCTTCCTCTTAACCCCACCTGTATTGTTTCGGTGTGTGTGTGATGTGTTTTGTTGTAGCAACCTTTTCTTTCTTTTAGAGCGTGGATCCCGTCGAGTACGACGGACGTGAGGGGTGCTAATACCTTCCCCTTGCGTAACCGACTCCTGATCCCATTCTCTTTGGTCGCGAGACCATGTCTTTCCCAGGTTTACTCTGAGTGTTTCCTTTCCCTCTTTTGGGATAAATAACGCACAGTGGCGGCTCTGTGTTGTTTTGTTTTAGCCTGCCGGTTGTTTTTCGCGGATGCGACACACGACACAACCTTACTATTCTCAACAGCTCTTCTTCCTGAAGCAACGATAGTAGTGGGAGCACTTATAGTTACCGGAGCAGAAATGGTAACAGGAGTACCAACAGTTGTGGGTGCACTAACAATTCTCTGGCCACGTCCCTCAGACGGTTTGAAATAAATGGTGACAGTTGACACCATACCACGATCTTTCACGGCCCGACTAAACTGCAGACAACCCTTATCCATCAGACTCTGGATACCAAACCTCAACTTATCACAACCATTCGCTGAACCTTCACATTCTGAACAGCCCTGATCACAGCCCGGGAACACTCCCCCACTCAACAGACGATTCTTCACAACATCCAACGGAGTCTGAATCTCATCAACACTGACCACCAGGTCAACAGCTTCTTCACCTTCCACATTGTTCACCCTATGCGTACCCTGCTGAGGCATAGGATTATTCACAACATTAGGCACAGGAGCAAAATTGATTGTTTTGGCGTCAATTAAGTATTGGACCTTATGATGAAAAGCCCGACAATTCTCAATATGGTACCCCGGTGCACTAGAGTGGAAGTCACAACGAACGTTGGCATCATACCCAGGTGGTATGTTTGTCAACGGAGCCATAGTACGCAGTTCAACAAACCCCAATCTGAGCAATTCGGGCAGCAATTCGGCGTATGTCATTGGCAACGGGTCGAAACATCGATCCGACATTCTCTGTCTAGGCTGATACGGACGTTGCTGTTGTTGTTGTGGTGGTGGTGGTGGTTGTTGAACTCTCTGTTGTTGTTGTTGACGCGGTTGAGGTGCTGGAATGGTTACAGCGGCAACCTGGCGGTATTGGCCTCTGTTCACATTTCTTCTACTGTGCACAACATTAGTCTCACCCTCCCTCCTGCGAGGTGCCCCAGAAAATGGCTTCTTCGAAGATGAAGAACCGGCATCCTGAATCTTCCCAGCTTTGATAAGGCTCTCTGTCCTCTCCCCACAGATTACAACATCTGAAAAGCTACCGAACGAGCAACTCCCCATCCGGTCCATGAATACACCTTGTAATGTCCCGATAAACATATCGGTCAATTCCCTCTCCAGCATAGGGGGTTGCACTCTTGCGGCCAACTCACGCCATCTCTGGGCATACTCCTTGAAACTCTCTCCAGATTTTTGACATAGACTCTGCAACTGAGTCCGGCTCAGCGCCATGTCCATATTATGTTTGTATTGCCTCAAGAAGGCTTCACCCAGATCTCTCCAACTTCGAATGGATTCTCTTTTCAGCTCCATGTACCAGTCCAAGGAAGCTCCAGACAAGCTATCCTGGAAGAAGTACATCCACATCTTTTCGTCATCTGTGTAGGCAGAGATCTTCCTGTAATAAGCCTGCACATGGGTGCGAGGGCAAGAAGTACCGTTGTATTTGTCAAAGGAAGGCGCTTTGAACTTATAAGGAATTCTCAACCCTTCTACCAAGCCCATATTAGTAACATCAAACCCCAGAGAGTTCTAACACTCCATGGCTCTGATCTTCTCAGCTAGGGCATCAACCTTTCGATCCCTCTCTTCAACTCTTACAACATCATCATCTTCACTGAGCAATGTGAACATGTCCTCCTGCCTGTCAACCAACGGAGCAGGATGGCGAACCGGAGCACGAGTAGCTCTGACATTAACAGTCTCTGCAGCAAGAGGCTGTCCATTAATTCTAATTCCTCTCAAATCATCCCCCACGGCGTAATCATTGACGGGAGCAACAACAGCAACATTATCATTCACAGGTGCACCCACTGGTGAAGCACGACTAGGAGGTGGGAGCACAACTTCCTGTCTCTGGGCTAAGGCACGCAGCTCCTCTTGCCCTTGAACGACCCCTTGCATCATTGTCATGAATTGGGCCATGTTAGCCCTCATCTCAGCCAACTTTGCCTGAACTTGGTCCATGTTCCTCTGTTGATTCAATCTGGTTGCGTAGCGGTGCGGACGTTGATCAGCAATCCTGCCTAAAACAGGAACCAGAGTGAGAAGTCTCGATCAAGAACACCTGTAATGCAAAATGATATGTGTATGATGCTTATGATGCGTATGATGCACATGATATGTTCATTTCTCAGGCATTCAAAAGCCCAATTCATCTTTCAAGAAATGGCAACCTGCAACAAGAATAACACAGAAACAACATACACAGGAGTATGAGCACAAGGTGAAACATCAACAACCTCATCTATAGACATGAGCAACAAGGATCATACAACAATATTCAGATAAAGATCCAAGTGATCAGAGTACAACAATGAATCCCATCCAACAAGCCTGGAGGTGATTCTCAACATAAACATCAAATACAAGCTTGTAACACCCAAAAATTTGCCCTCCTCATTCATGCATTCACTTTTTAGGTCATTTAGCATTTCATACCACATTGCATCATGTCAATCGGAATTAGCTCCAAGAAGCTCGGACATCATCCAGGACACTTTGTGGGTTCTATTTAGATGGTCAGTCAACACAAGGAAAAGACTTGAGGTACTACCAACAGGTCCAAATGGGGCCCATTCACCGTGCAAATCACCAAGTCTGAAGAAGCAAGAATCTGCTGCTGAGCTGTCTTGCTCGCTAGGCGAGCAGATGTTTCGCCTAGCGAAGAGTACTGTCATGCTCGCTAGGCGAGCAGATCCTTCGCTAGGCGAAGGGCGCGTATTGCAGAACATAACAAAAAAGTTTTGGGCTTGAGCTGTCCTCATTCAAAGCCCACAAGCTGCGAAATTTGGTCTATAAATACCAGAGTGGTCAATGAAATAAACCCTGAACACTGGCTGAACAGAAAAGACCAGAGACTGGAGAAAGAGACCTAGGAACTACTCTGCAGCAACCTTCAGGCAGCTCTGAGAAGTTCACTCCACCTCACACAAACCCTAGTATTACTTTGCAAATCCAGCCGTACCATTCAATCTTAATCAGTCTCTCTCATCAGGTATGCCTTTGTTCCTATTACTTTACGCCTTGAATTTGAATATTATGAATGTATGAGGTAATATCAGGTTTTGCCCACGGGTTCGAATAAGCATGAATGTGTAACAATACCTTGAATGTTTTAATCGTTTTCGTTTATGAGATGGATACCACAGGGTTTCGGATCATAGAGATCGAACTGTTATCAAGGAGGAATCCAAAACCCGCAGGCCTTCGCTAGCCGCTTCGCTAGGCGAGCCTGTAATGAAGCTTCGCTAAGCCTTCGCTAGGAGAAGCAGTCGCGAACGTGACAGTATTTGCTTTTTGTTCTGTTTTGCTCTAACCTGTCTTGTGCTTCCATGGCATTGTTTTTCCTTGGATTTCATCTTGTTTGTCTAACCTTTCTGTTGAGTTTTCGTGAGGGCTCATATACTCTTGCAGGGATACCATCCGGAGGTTTATTCTGATTACTCGTATTGACTGATTTTCTTTGATGGTCTAGCTGGAGAGATCTCAGGGTTGCTAATCCTTTAATTGCTGTAACTTCGGATCTTTATCCGTGTGGTAATTTTTTCCCTTTTCTCGTACTTTATCGCTTTCTCAGCTGGAAGACCTCGATAGGAGGCAATGTTTGAGCCCCTTGGTGGCATTTTACTTTAAGATACATGTTTTGTGTGGTGTGATCGCTTCCCCATAGGACACGAGGCTTCAGATAGTCTCCCGTTTGCATGCCAGTTAAGGTAGCACTGTTCCTTCGCCTAGGACTTCCTTTTTGCATGTGCGTTCCTACAACGCGAACAAACCCTAAAACCCAAAGCAACATGTTATCTCCTTCTACTACAGGCGAGTAAGTCTCCAAAGGTCGAGCATCCGGTAGATTGCGTAGTAACGTTGTTCGTCCAAAACCCAATCCATAACCCCGTAGTTAGCCGAACTACGGCTTGCTCTGATTCTCATTCCAGATAAGATACGTAGGCATAAGACGCGATGTCTTGGCGAGCATACATCCCCCCAACCCATAGGTCAGCCGAGCTACGAAGACTCTGATTCTCATATTCAGATGAGATACGTATGCAGTGGATGCGACATCCGCGCGAGTCATTTCTCTTACCCTTTTTTTAGTAAATAAACACATTAGGTAAACCCACACCCTTTAGACAAGAACCACAGAAGTGGATCCCGTAGAGTACTACGGATGCGTAGGGGTGCTAATACCTTCCCTTCGCATAACCGACTCCCGAACCCAAGATTTGGTTGCGAGACCCCGTCTTGTCCTTTCCTTTTTCAGTTTTACTTCGAGCGTTTCCTTTCCCTCCTTTGGGATAAATAACGCACGGTGGCGACTCTTCTGTCATTTTCTTTCGCCGGTTATTTTTTTCACGCACTGTGTTTTTCAGGTTGCGACAGCTGGCGACTCTGCTGGGGACTGTAGAAGTTGACCTCTTGCTGGTCCATCTTCCCTAAGCGAGTCCCTCCTAGCTTTTGTGATTTCTGGTTCATTGGGTGTTCATGCTTTTGTACATTTATTTACTTACTTGCTTGCATTCATCTGCTGTATCTGTTGGAGCTGTTGTTTGTTTGTTGGCACGGGATGTTCTACGAGAGATAAGCCCATTACCTAGGCTTGAGTGTACACACAGGTTTTAGAGTGGATAATCACGAGGCTTGCGTGGCATGTTGCTACGTTAAGTCGTTCGTGAAGAACCACACCCAGACGAGGTTTCTTTTGGATATATTATGTCCTACGGATGTTCCGTAACGACATGATGTTCATTTAGAAATCGTCGACTCTGGTGACCATTTCCCGAGAACTCAGTCGAGGCCTCTCCTCCGAGACGTGATTATGTTAGCTCTGGTGGGCGCATTCTCGCTGATCAATCCGAGGACCCCGAGACTGGGAACTTGCTTTAGGATGTCCTGTTGAGGGGAGTCAGTGGAGGTCTTTTATCCCGTAATAATGCCAAACCTTCAGTGGTAAACGTATTATTCGCGACTGAAGGGCTGAAGTTGACGAACTTCTGTTCTTAGAACCTACCAGTGAGGGGCGAGCTAAATTTAGGAAACCTTAACCTCCAACCAACCCGGTTTTCTGGAGCAGAGCTTTGATCTTGTATTAGATTCCTCAGTGGTTTTCTCTTCAGACAGTGTAACCCGACAGATGTTCAAGCAGATACAGCAATCCTGATTGACATGCCACTGCATTGCATTCACATCATCACTTCATTTGCATTCATATCATTTAACACATGTTTATCCATTTTAAGGGGGTTTACATCTTCTTCTTGATTCCAGTCGGAGTTTTTCTGGTTCTCTTAAGATGGATATTGGCAGAAAGAGACTTGTCGCCTACAAGTTTCCGGTGGTCTGTCTGGAGCCCATTCAATGGTTGATGAAGTTAATGGATCCTGGTTCTCTAGAAGGATTCCGAGAGGATTACGGTCTGATTCTAAGTTTCGTCACAGTTCTTTCCAAAGATCAACATGACGCTCTATTCACACTGCTACAGTTCTATGACCCTCCACTGAGATGTTTCACTTTCCCGGATTATATTTTGGTCCCTACTCTGGAGGAGATTGCCATTTTTCTCAGAGTTCCTATCAGGTCACAGTTATTGTTCTACAGTTCTGAGTTTCTGCCCGATCTCAGCATGGTTGCTTCAACCACATATTTTGAGGAATCAGTCTGGAAGGCTAATATGTGTCAGAAGGGAGAAGTTAGTGGTTTTCATCTGAGTTTCTTACTGGGAGAAGCAAAGAAGAAGCTGGAAGACGGTAACCAGAGGGGTTTCAATGCTGTGTTGGCTCTTTGTGTGTATGGGATTGTCTTGTTCCCTAATGTTGCCAAATTTGTGGACATGGACGCAATACGCCTCTTCGTGTTGAGAAATCCAGTACCGACCTTGCTAGGAGATTTCTTTCATTCAGTGCACCACAGAAATAAGAATAGAAAAGGGGGATTGTTGAATTGTTGTGCGCCTTTGTTTTATAAGTGGTTCAGTTCTCACCTACCCAAATCAGGAATGCTCGTTGATGTCAAGGACTCGTTGAGTTGGTCGAAGAGTTTGATGGGGTTGAGAGCTGAAGATATTTCTTGGTGGTTCGACCGGAGCTTGCTTCGGGCAGATATTATTCATAGTTGTGGGAACTTCCCAAATGTTCCGTTGGTAGGAAGAAGAGGAGGAATCAACTATAATCCTTCTCTAGCAGTTAGACAGTTTGGATATGCTTTAAGAACTCCTCCTTTGGAAAAGGATGTGGAAGAATCTCTGTTTTTCCATTCTTCGTCTGATTTGACGGTATCCCGTAAGGCAGCTGAGGCCTGGCTCAAGGTGATCAAGAGAGGAAGAACCGTCCTTGGAATAGGAGATTGTAGAACTTACCCTCGGTATGAAGAGTGGCTTCAAGGAAGAGTCGAAGAGTTTGGTCTGCCGTTCCCTATTGAAGAACCTTTGTATCCACCTACTCCTGAGCAGTCAACAATGGTGAGCCGAGAGGAGTACGACAAGTTGAAGAGTGCCATGGAGGGACTTCAAACCAAGAACTCAGAGTTAAGTGAGAAGTTGCAAGACTGTATGCATCAATTCCATGAGGCAGAATATCAGAAGGGGAAAGCCGTCAGAATGCAAAAGGAAGCAGAGAGGAAATTTACTGTGGAGGTGGACTTCTTCAGGAAGACAGACGAAGCCTTGAGATCATGCAGTTCTGAGTTGAGGCGAGTCAAGCAGCAGTTAGTAGATGCTCATGGTAAATTAGCTGGGTGGCAGGAGCAATGGGATGCAATTTCAACTTCTCGGAAGGCAAAGGAGGAGGAGACAGTAGTCAAACTGACTGGTCAGATAGAGAAATTGACGACTTTGTTGAAGGGGAGAACAATGAGCTTCTGTGCGCCCGTTCTACTAATGGCTACATCACAGATCAACTCAATGAGGCTCAAGGACAGATTGAAGAACTCAAGGTGTTGGCAGGTTTGAAGAAATCCAGACTTGAAGAGGTATTCGGAGAAGATGATGGGAATTACTACAAAGAGCACATCAACGAACTGGATGGGATCATTCACAAGAGGAATCTGCTTATCCGACATTTGACAGAATCTCCAGATCATCTCGACACGGTGGCATTACTGGACGAAGTGAGGAGCAATCCTTATGGGTTGTATACAGGAGGTTGATTCCTGGTTTATGTTCTTCCCTTTACTTTTTGTTTTGTTGCTGTGTAGTGATAATCCACAGGCTTGTTGTGGGGATCCTCTTTTGATGTACTTTTGGATAAGGCCTCTTTCCTGGAACTCATTTGTATATTGGTTTCCCTTTGTTGCATCTTGATCTCAGAAGTTTATCCCTGACTCAGTCTTCTTGCACTATTCGCCTGATGTGAGACTGGAATCAAGGGGGTAGAATACGTTTTGGATTTGATAAACATGGCATTGCATTTACATATTCATTGTCATATCTTGCATAACAGGTACCGCTGCAGTGTTCTCATATTGTTTGGTGTCCCACTAGCAGGATAGCTGACTCAGGCATTCACCGATACGGTACCCAAAGGAATCAACAGAGAGCGATGGAGAGCCTACAAGCAGAGCTCGCCGAGATGAAGATTCGCATGAATCAATTCATGGATTTGGTTCAAGGGGTGGCTCAAGGACAGCAGGAGCTTAGATTGTTGGTACAGAGGGATCCCCCTATTACTCAACCGGAGACGTTGGCTGATCCTCCAGCTGCAGAGGCTAATGGTCCCAATGGACCAGGGCCTATCCCGATCCCGCGTGTCAACCTAGATCAACAACCCATTCAGGATGGTCAGGATGATCAGTTCCCCTTGCTTCAGGAAGACTTTGGCATGGACCCCATGTTTAGAAGATTGGAAGAGAGGTTGAAAGCAGTGGAAGGACAGAATCCTTTGGGAGTAGATGTTGCTGACTTGGGGCTGGTCCCAGGTGTGAGAGTGCCACCGAAATTCAAGGTCCCGATATTTGACAAATACAATGGCAGCTCTTGCCCCAAAACTCACGTGCAAGCCTATTTCCGTAAGATGGTTGCATACTCTGATGACGAGAAGCTACTTATGTACTTCTTCCAAGACAGCCTGGCTGGGGCATCCTTGGAATGGTATATGAGGCTGGACAGAGCCCACATCCGTTGCTGGAGGGATTTGGCAGAGGCTTTCGTAAAGCAGTATCAGTATAATGCAGACATGGCTCCGGACAGAACTCAACTTCAGAATCTGTCTCTTAAAAGCAATGAGTGCTTCAGGGAGTACGCTCAACGCTGGAGGGAGACAGCTTCCCGTGTTCAGCCTCCGATGTTGGAAAAGGAAATGGCCAACATGTTCATGAACACTCTGCCCGGACCCTACTTGGAGCGTCTGGTAGGTTGCAATGCTTCCAACTTTGCTGATGTGGTCTCTACTGGAGAAAGGGTGGAGAATTACCTAAAGACCTATAAGAGCCAGAGTGGAGGTGGATCCTCATCAGGGGTGAAGAAGCCGTTCATTCAGGGACAGAAGAGGAGAGAAGGGGATGCAAATGCCATATCTTCTTATCAGAACAGGGATAACCGGAGGAATAACTTTCAGAATTATCATCCGCAACCGTATTTTACGGCTGTGACCATTCCAGCTGCAGCACCACTACAACAACAACAACCACAACGTCAACCAGCTCAGTATCAACAGCAGCAGCAACCGGGTAACAGACCCGCTTATCAACAGAGGCAAAGGATGATGGACCGGCGTTTCGACACCCTTCCAATGTCGTACGCTCAGTTGCTTTCTAGTCTTCAACAACTACAACTTGTGCAACTGTGCACTCTGGCTCCTCCTGTTGGTAGACTTCCGGTGGGTTACGACGCCAACGCTAGGTGTAGCTTCCACTCTGGGGCACCTGGCCACAATATTGAGAACTGCAAAGCTTTTAAGCACGTAGTTCAGGACCCCATAGATTCAAAGGCCATCGACCTTGCACCGGCTCCGAATGTCGTTAACAATCCCATGCCCCAGCATGGTGGTGCGAACGTTAACATGATAGAGGGAAAAGCCAAGTCCATTAAGGATGTGTTGAAGTTAAAGACTCCATTGTTGGATATCAAAGGATGCTTGCTGAAGGCCGATGTTTTCCCCGGTTGTGGGAAGGGTTGTTTGGATTGTGCCACTCAGAGTGGAGGTTGTTTGAAGCTACATCAGGGTATCCAGGCCTTGCTCGACAAAGGTATCCTCCAGGTTGAAGATTTGTCTGTCCAAGAGTTTGTGGAAGGGGTTGAGGAAGAAGGGTTTGAAGATGCCACTGATGAATTCGCAGATGTTGTTTCTACTGATTCTGTAATCCATGATGATGTATTTATTTTTTCCAATGTGGATGATCCTGATGTGATTGAACTTGATCCCGATGTTTCGGATGCTTGCATTTCAATGAATGAGATTTCCGAGTACGACTGCGATATTGCTACTATCATTATTTTCTACCCAACTAATCAGATCAGTGTGCCAGAAGCGCAACCCGTGCCACCAGTGCGACGATCTACTATGACCATCACAACCTCTGGTCCTTTACCTTTCACCAGTGAAAGGGCCATTCCGTGGCATTATGGGGGAGCGTGTATACGCACGATCATAGGGTGGAACAACCACTGAAAGTAGAAGAGGGTCAGAAGCCTGAACTTGACGGTCCCGTAGTGGATAATGTCGGTGGAATCGGCCGATTCACCAGGAGTGGTAGATTGTTCTCACCACCGGTTACCCAAGCTGATAATGCTGATGCTGTGGCGAAAACCAAAGGCAAGCAAGTCGTGAATGAGGGTACCTCTGCACCCCAGGATGGTTCTGAGCCCACTTTTGCAAAGGATGTGGACGAGCTTCTGAGAATCATAAAGAAAAGCGACTACAAGGTAGTCGATCAGTTGATTCAGACTCCGTTCAAGATATCCATTCTCTCACTCCTGTTGTGTTAGGAGGCACACAGAGAGGCACTTCTGAAGGTTCTTAATGCTGCATATGTACCTCAAGAAATCTCGGTAAACCAACTAGAAGGGATCGTCGCCAATGTGCATGCAAGCAACGGGTTGGGTTTTACCGATTCTGACTTGACACCAGTCGGACGCACTCATAACAAGGCTCTGCACATCTCGATGGAATGCAGAGACACCGTGCTGTCGCATGTTCTGGTGGATACAGGCTCCTCTCTCAATGTGCTACCCAAGAGAGCCCTGTCGAAGTTAGAAGTAAAAGGTTTGGTCTTGAAACCTTCAGATCTTATTGTGAGAGCCTTCGATGGTTCTAAGAGATCGGTGTTTGGAGAGGTAGAATTGCCAATTCTGATTGGATCACAAACCTTCAACACTGTCTTCTACGTGATGGATATCAGTCCTTCCTACAGTTGCCTGCTGGGTCGTCCTTGGATCCATAATGCTGGGGCAGTCTCTTCAACTCTACATCAGAAGATTAAGTTTCCGGTCAACGGACGAATTATCACCGTCTGTGGCGAGGAGGACATCCTGGTCAATAACCTGTCTACATTCAAGTATGTAGAAGTAGAAGGTGAAATTCATGAGACTCTGTGTCAGGCCTTTGAGTCAGTTCAAGTCAAGGATGCAGCTCCGGTGGAAGAGGTTAAGGCGGGTGCCTCTATCTCATCCTTTAAGCAGGCACGGGCCGTGGTGGATTCAGGTGTTGCTCCCGGTTGGGGGCGTCTGTTGGAATTACCAATGAAAGAAGATAAGTTCGGGATTGGGTATCAGCCAGTTTTGACTTCTACAACTTCAACACTTCAGGGGGCGATCACTTTCTCCAGTGCTGGCATCATTCAGTATGGCCAGGTCTCTGTGGTCAACGAAGAAGATGGGGATAGTGTTTGTGACATTGACAACTGGGTGCGTCCAAGGATCCCGGGTGAAATCATCAATAATTGGTCTTCTGAAGAGATTATCCAAGTCACTCTTCTTGAAGAGTAATTTTCTTTGTTTATTCATGCATATCCAAGTCTTACGTTCCGCCCAGGGCGTAATGACTCATTGTAGGGCTCATCTATGTGACACTTGCATTTTTATCATAAATAAAGGACGTATTTTTGCATTCAAATATTTCGTTCCCTGTCTTTCTATTTTTGCAGTTTTTCAAGATAAAAAATGGCAATGTTTTGTTTAGTTTCCACTTCTTGTTCACACTCATAAGCACATACCATCACTCATGCAGATGCACATCACCGGATCCTATTGATAACGTTTCTGCTACGGCTCGTTTCGACTTTGAAAATCCAATCTTTCAAGCTGAAGAAGGGGGTGATGAAGACTGTGAACTCCCTGAAGAGCTTACCAGGTTATTAAAACAAGAGGAAAGGGTTATTCAACCGCATCGAGAGTCTGTTGAAGTGATTAATCTCGGCACCGAGGACGCCAAGAGAGAAATCAAGATAGGGGTTGCTTTAGAAGACAATGTGAAGAAGGGGTTGATTGAATTGCTGCAAGAATACGTTGACATCTTCGCCTGGTCTTATCAGAACATGCCTGGGCTGGACACGGACATCGTGGTACACCGCTTGCCTCTCAAAGAAGGTTGTCCTCCGGTCAAGCAGAAGCTCAGAAGAACAAGACCAGAGATGGCTGTCAAGATAAAGGAAGAAGTGCAAAAGCAGTTGGATGCAGGGTTTCTAGCAGTCACCAATTATCCGCCATGGGTTGCAAACATCGTCCCAGTACCTAAGAAGGATGGAAAGGTACGGATGTGTGTCGACTACCGGGATCTGAACAGAGCTAGCCCTAAAGATGATTTCCCATTACCTCACATCGACGTTTTGGTGGATAATACAGCTCAGTTCTCGGTATTCTCCTTCATGGATGGCTTTTCTGGCTATAACCAAATCAAGATGGCACCAGAAGACATGGAAAAGACAACTTTCATAACCCCGTGGGGCACCTTCTGCTACAAGGTGATGCCGTTTGGTCTGAAAAATGCCGGAGCAACATATCAACGAGCTATGGTGATTCTGTTCCATGATATGATTCATCATGAAATCGAGGTTTATGTGGACGATATGATTGCCAAATCTCAGACAGAAGAAGAACATTTGGTGAATTTGCAGAAACTGTTTGAGCGTTTGAGGAAATTTAAACTGAGACTTAATCCAAACAAGTGCACTTTCGGGGTGAGATCGGGAAAATTGCTGGGTTTTATTGTTAGCGGAAAAGGGATTGAGGTGGATCCTGACAAAGTGAAAGCAATATAGGAAATTCTAGAGCCAAGAACGGAGAAGCAAGTCCGTAGTTTCTTAGGAAGGTTGAACTACATTGCAAGGTTCATCTCTCACCTAACAACCACGTGTGAGCCAATTTTCAAATTGCTGAGGAAAGATCAGGCTATCAGGTGGAATGAAGATTGCCAAAGGGCTTTCGAGAAGATAAAAGAGTATCTACAGAAACCTCCAATCCTTATACCTCCAGTTCCTGGGAGACCTCTGATAATGTACTTGTCAGTGACTGAGAACTCGATGGGGTGTGTATTGGGACAGCATGACGAGTCTGGTCGAAAAGAGCATGCCATATACTACCTTAGCAAAAAGTTTACCGACTGTGAAATCAAATATTCGCAGCTTGAGAAAACTTGCTGTGCTTTGGCCTGGGCAGCTCGCCGACTGAGGCAGTATATGTTGAACCATACTACCTTGTTGATTTCTAAGATGGATCCAGTCAAATACATATTCGAGAAGCCAGCTCTCACCGGAAGGGTGGCTCGTTGGCAAATGGTACTGACAGAGTACGATATCCAGTATACATCCCAGAAAGCCATCAAAGGGAGTATTCTGTCGGACTATCTTGCTCAGTAACCGATTGATGATTATGAGCCGATGAAGTTTGATTTTCCAGATGAAGACATCATGTTCCTCAAGATGAAAGACTGTGAAGAGCCAGTTGTTGAGGAGGGACCTGATCCAAACAAAAAGTGGACTTTGTTGTTTGATGGGGCTGTCAACGCCAGATGAAGTGGGATTGGTGCTGTCATTACAACTCCGAAAGGTGCCCACATACCTTTCACCGCTCGTTTGACTTTTGAGTGCACAAATAATGAAGCTGAGTACGAGGCCTGTATTTTGGGTATTGAGCAAGCCATTGATCTGAGAATCAAGACTCTGGACATCTTCGGAGATTCAGCTCTGGTGATCAATCAAGTGAATGGTGATTGGAATACTCTCCATCCCACTCTGGTCCCCTACAGAGACTACGCGAGAAGACTGTTGACTTTCTTCACAACAGTAAAATTGTATCATATACCTCGTGATGAGAACCAGATGGCAGACGCACTTGCTACTCTATCCTCCATGATCAAGGTAATTCGTTGGAACCATGCTCCCAGGATCGATGTGATGCGCCTTGACAGGGCCGCATATGTGTTTGTTGTTGAACTGGTAGTCGACGACAAGCCTTGGTATCACGATATCAAGTGCTTTCTGAAGAATCAAGAGTACCCTGCAGGGGTATCCAACAACGACAGAAAGACTTTAAGAAGATTGGCAGGCAGTTTCTTCTTGAACAAAGACAATGTGCTGTATAAGAGGAACTTCGACATGGTTTTGCTCAGATGCGTGGACAGACACGAGGCGGACATGTTAATGCAGGAAGTTCATGAAGGTTCCTTCGGTACTCATGTCGGCGGACATGCAATGGCTAAGAAATTGTTGAGAGCGGGTTATTATTGGATGACCATGGAATCATATTGCTTCAAATATGCTCGGAAGTGTCATAAATGCCAGATTTATGCTGATAAGGTGCATGTGCCGCCAAATTCTCTGAATGTGATGACTTCGCCGTGGCCGTTTGCTATTGGGGCATTGACATGATTGGAAAGATTGAGCCGATTGCTTCCAATGGGCATCGCTTCATCCTTGTTGCCATCGACTATTTCACCAAGTGGGTCGAAGCAGCGTCGTTCGCGAATGTCACCAGACATGTGGTTGCCCGTTTCATCAAGAAAGAAATCATTTGTCGCTATGGGATTCCCGAATGAATCATTACTGATAATGGTTCTAATCTCAACAACAAAATGATGAAGGAGTTGTGTCAGAACTTCAATATTCAGCATCACAATTCTTCCCCTTACCACCCTAAGATGAACGGCGTTGTTGAGGCGGCAAATAAGAACATAAAGAAGATTGTGCAGAAGATGGTCGTCATGTACAGAGATTGGCATGAGATGCTACCCTTCGCCTTGCATGGGTACCGTACTTCAGTACGTACGTCGATTGGGGCAACCCCTTACTCCCTGGTGTATGGTATGGAAGCAGTCCTACCTGTTGAAGTGGAGATTCCTTCTCTAAGAGTCCTGTTGGATGTCAAGTTAGACGAAGCCGAATGGATTCGGACAAGGTTCAATGAGTTGAGTCTTATCGAAGAGAAGCGAATGGCAGCAATTTGTCATGGGCAGTTGTATCAGAGTCGGATGAAGAGAGCCTTTGATCAGAAAGTGCGTCCTCGTTGTTTCCAAGTCGGAGATTTAGTGTTGAAAAGGATCCTTCCTCCTCAGACAGATCACAGGGGCAAGTGGACTCCTAACTATGATGGACCGTATATTGTCACCAAGGTTTTTGATGGTGGGGCCTTAATGCTTGCAACTATGGATGGTGAAAACTTCACTTCCCCTGTGAACTCAGACGCAGTTAAAAAATACTTCGCATAAAATAGACCCGCTGGACAGTAAAAAGAATAGTCCAGGCAAAAATGGGCATCCCGACGAACCAAGAAAATGAAAAGGTTCGGGCAAAAATTAGGGATTAAAAATGAAAAGATCGTACACCCGGTAAGTTGAAAACCTGAAAAGGCAACTTAGGCAAAAATGGGTATCCCGGTGGATTGCAAACCCGAAAAGGGCGATCCAGGCAAAAATTAGGGATTAAGCGAATGACTGCGTTCTGAGTTAGTTCTGAATCTCATCTCATGTCGATGACTGGAAATTTTCGAAAGGTAGGAAACAGTCCAATCACCTTTTCAGAAGGCTGATCATCTGGAGGATCTTGAAGACGGGCAAGTCATAGCAGAATTGGAACCCAATAGAAATCCATTTCACATTGCCATTAGATTAATTTCTGTTTTTATCTTTTGTGCGATTACCTCTTTCAGGGATTGCTTCCTGATGTAAATGCCTATTCAGAGGCCATTCAATCAATAAAATCATGTTATTCAGCATATCTCTGTTTCCATTTTCATTTTACTGTTTTGTTTGCAAAAATGATGTCCGAATTTTTGATAAACATTGCATCATGACACATAAGGGCTTTACAGGTACATGCTTAATAAACATTTAAAATTGCTGTAAATTTTAAGTGCTTTGGATCGTCTATTCAGAACAGATACCCTCGGGGCATTTCATTAAAATCCCCTGCAGATGATCGTGAATATCTTCTCCAGTGAAGTCGCCAACAGACGAATCTGGTGTCTTATCCCTGCAGAGCTGATCAGAATGTTGGATTCTTCAATCCCCAGCAGGTTCTCACCACTGTACTTCCCTTAGCGTTTGTTTCATACACTCCCCAGTAGAGTTGACAGTGCCGGATTGTATATCCCCAGCGGAGTTGACAGTGCCAGACTGTATCTTCCCAACAGAAGTGGCTGCTCCTTAGAGTTCGAGGCCAGATCGATAATCCCAATGCCAGATCCATGGTTTCTTTCCTTGAAGTAGAACCTCGGTACCGTATCAGTGTTTGCTTCCCCTGCTGAGTCATCTCTCGTAGATCGTGGTTTCCAGAACCATTATCGCTTTCCCCAACAATAGGTTTTCAGTGTCGTTCTCTCCCCAGTCAGAATCTCGGCGTTTCATCATTGCTAGAACACCGTGTGGCGGGTCATTTCCCCACATATTTCTTTGCATTGTGCATCTCCAGCAGCCTTGCTAGAGCCCAAAGGATGGTGATCATTTCCCCAGCAGATCCCCTTGCCTCAGCTTGACATTCTACCCAGCATTTCGCATCCCTGCATGTAGAATCATATTGCATTGCATCCTTCCAAATCGCGTAGCATTTCCATTTTCATGGAGCATTACGCCATTGAAAAGTTCAAACATACGCATGTAAGCATAGAACATTCTCGGTATCCCAAGTGATAAGCTAAAAGTTGTTTCCAGTACTCAGACTGAAGATTGTTCATGACCCACCTTGGTTATCCCCAGCAAGTGTCATTGGCCCATACACCGCCTCTATTATCCTTCCCTATTTCTGCCGATGCTGACGGGCATGAAGTGTTCCGGTATCCAGACCGAAGTGGCATTCAGGCCAGTGTTCCGGTATCCAGACCGAAGTGGCGTTCAGGCCAGTGTTCCGATATTCAGATCGAAGTGGCATTCAGGCCAATGTTCCGGTATCCAGACCGAAGTGGCATTCAGGCCAGTGTTCCGATATTCAGATCGAAGTGGCGTTCAGGCCAGTGTTCCGATATTCAGATCGAAGTAGCGTTCAGGCCAGTGTTCCGATATTCAGATCGAAGCAGCGTTCAGGCCAGTGTTCCGACGTTCAGATCGAAGTCCTTTCTAGTATTCAGACTAATGAGCGGCATTCAGGCCATGGTTATTTCTGTGTTACCATTTATTTTGGTATCCAGTTTAACATTCCTTGTCGGTATTCAGACGGACTTTCACCGTACCAGACAGATTCTTCTTTCAAGACCACCTCTTTGCCGATTCTGACAGACATTGTTACTTCACTTCACTTCAGTGCAAATTTTTGGGCTTTTATTGTATTCAATCCCTTGACACCTGAAAGCACGAAAGCCGCTGCTATCTTCTTTCCAGGTCTCCAGTCGATTGAATAGGGGCAGCTGTAACACCCAAAAATTTGCCCTCCTCATTCATGCATTCACTTTTTAGGTCATTTAGCATTTCATACCACATTGCATCATGTCAATCGGAATTAGCTCCAAGAAGCTCGGACATCATCCAGGACACTTTGTGGGTTCTATTTAGATGGTCAGTCAACATAAGGAAAAGACTTGAGGTACTACCAACAGGTCCAAATGGGGCCCATTCACCGTGCAAATCACCAAGTCTGAAGAAGCAAGAATCTGCTGCTGAGCTGTCATGCTCGCTAGGCGAGCAGATGTTTCGCCTAGCGAAGAGTACTGTCATGCTCGCTAGGCGAGCAGATCCTTCGCTAGGCGAAGGGCGCGTATTGCAGAACATAACAAAAAAGTTTTGGGCTTGAGCTGTCCTCATTCAAAGCCCACAAGCTGCGAAATTTGGTCTATAAATACCAGAGTGGTCAATGAAATAAACCCTGAACACTGGCTGAACAGAAAAGACCAGAGACTGGAGAAAGAGATCTAAGAACTACTCTGCAGCAACCTTCAGGCAGCTCTGAGAAGTTCACTCCGCCTCACACAAACCCTAGTATTACTTTGCAGATCCAGCCGTACCATTCAATCTTAATCAGTCTCTCTCATCAGGTATGCCTTTGTTCCTATTACTTTACGCCTTGAATTTGAATATTATGAATGTATGAGGTAATATCAGGTTTTGCCCACGGGTTCGAATAAGCATGAATGTGTAACAATACCTTGAATGTTTTAATCGTTTTCGTTTATGAGATGGATACCACAGGGTTTCGGATCATAGAGATCGAACTGTTATCAAGGAGGAATCCAAAACTCGCAGGCCTTCGCTAGCCGCTTCGCTAGGCGAGCCTGTAGCGAAGCTTCGCTAAGCCTTCGCTAGGCGAAGCAGTCGCGAACGTGACAGTATTTGCTTTTTGTTCTGTTTTGCTCTAACCTGTCTTGTGCTTCCATGGCATTGTTTTTCCTTGGATTTCATCTTGTTTGTCTAACCTTTCTGTTGAGTTTTCGTGAGGGCTCATATACTCTTGCAGGGATACCATCCGGAGGTTTATTCTGATTACTCGTATTGACTGATTTTCTTTGATGGTATAGCTGGAGAGATCTCAGGGTTGCTAATCCTTTAATTGTTGTAACTTCAGATCTTTATCCGTGTGGTAATTTTTTCCCTTTTCTCATACTTTATCGCTTTCTCAGCTGGAAGACCTCGATAGGAGGCAATGTTTGAGCCCCTTGGTGGCATTTTACTTTAAGATACATGTTTTGTGTGGTGTGATCGCTTCCCTATAGGACACGAGGCTTCAGATAGTCTCCCGTTTGCATGCCAGTTAAGGTAGCACTGTTCCTTCGCCTAGGACTTCCTTTTTGCATGTGCGTTCCTACAACGCGAACAAACCCTAAAACCCAAAGCAACATGTTATCTCCTTCTACTACAGGCGAGTAAGTCTCCAAAGGTCGAGCATCCGGTAGATTGCGTAGTAACGTTGTTCGTCCAAAACCCAATCCATAACCCCGTAGTTAGCCGAACTACGGCTTGCTCTGATTCTCATTCCAGATGAGATACGTAGGCATAAGACGCGATGTCTTGGCGAGCACACATCCCCCAACCCATAGGTCAGCCGAGCTACGAAGACTCTGATTCTCATATTCAGATGAGATACGTATGCAGTGGATGTGACATCCGCGCGAGTCATTTCTTTTACCCTTTTTTTAGTAAATAAACACATTAGGTAAACCCACACCCTTTAGACAAGAACCACAGAAGTGGATCCCGTAGAGTACTACGGATGCGTAGGGGTGCTAATACCTTCCCTTCGCATAACCGACTCCCGAACCCAAGATTTGGTTGCGAGACCCCGTCTTGTCCTTTCCTTTTTCAGGTTTACTTCGAGCGTTTCCTTTCCCTCCTTTGGGATAAATAACGCACGGTGGCGACTCTTCTGTCATTTTCTTTCGCCGGTTGTTTTTTCGCGCACTGTGTTTTTCAGGTTGCGACAAAGCTAAGACAAATGGCTTCCAGGAATGAGAGTCTTTAGGTACTGACACTGGTCTATCAACAAGTCACATTCTGAACATTCTGGCAGGGGAGTGAGCTTCTCCTTTAGTTATCTTCTGAGCTCTCCAACTTCTCCTCTAAGCTGGCTCTCTGATGCATGTCTCAAGTCTACCTCCTTCTTCAACTGGATGTCTTTGTCTCTGAGTTGCTTCTCCAAGTCCCTTATCTTCTTCTGATAATTGGCTTCAGCTCTCTGCAACCTCAAGCATTCCCGATGTTCTGTGTTCAACAAGGTCTCCATCTCCTTATAGGATCTCTTCTTGCTCTTCAATCTAGCAACATCTTCACCCTGCATGTCTTTGAGTTGATGAGCCAAGTTCAACTTGTCAGCTTTGGCTTTATAAAGCTCCATCTGGGTATCTTGTTCCTTCTCTTTCAACCGACGATTCTCCATCAGGGCTTGCTTGTACTGCTCAGCAGGCACACTCTCAGCAAGGATCAAAGGTGGTTGCTCTTGCAAAGACTCCATCCTATCATAGGGAAATAGCAAAGTCTCAACTCTCTTCTTCACCCAATCAAGGTAATCAGGCATAGCAACGACAAACTTCTTCCCCAGAATAGCTCCATCCTTGACACCAATGGTCTTCCAAGCTCTTCTTACTTGCTCCAATCTAGCAGGGTCACTCCGCTTCTCAAAATACACACTTTCAGCTATCTCAGCATCAAGTGGTCTTCCATTCATCACAAACCCCAACTGGCGAAGAGAAAGAACCGGGTTGTAATTGATGCAACCCTTAGTCCCTACAAGTGACACATTACGAAACTCTCCACAACTCATGATGACATTACGCACATCCATCCGGTAAGATTGCCACCTGATATCATAAGAGGTAAGAGACATAACCCTCTGAGTCCACTTATGAGTGTTCTGAGCATCCACAAAAGGTCCACTGACTGGCAGGAGAGACAAGAACCATCTGAGCAATAAAGGGAGACAACATCTGATAGCTCCACCCTTACCATGCCTGTTGTGAATAGCATAGTAAGTGTCAGCTAACCGAGTAGGAACTGGATTTCCTCCAATGAAGATAGTGACTGCAGCAAAGTCCACAAAGTTGGGCATACTCGGGAACAACACAATCCCATAAATCATGATAGCTAACTGGGCATGAAAAGCTTCCCAATTTCCCTTCTTTGCTTCCTCTTTAGCCATCCTCAACAGGAACTTCAAAGGCAAACCCACAACATCACCACTGGATTTCCAATTGTCACTCACTTCCTTGATACTCAAATGAAGAGCTCTGGCAATGACTCTGAAATCAACTTCCTTTGGAACATCCAAGAAAGGAACCTGATACCGGATCGGGACGTTCAGCAGAATGGAGTACTCCTCAAGAGTGGGCGCTAGCTGATAATCCTGGAAGGTGAAACAACGGAGCTCTGGGTCATAGAACTAGAGAAGAGTCTGCAACGGTACTGGATCTACCACCATCTTCAACAGTGTCAACAAATCCCCATACTGATCAGCAAACACCTTCTGATTACCGCCGGTCACAAGGTTGCTCAACTCTATCAAAGACGTCAAAGGCTCACGGTGAAAACTGTAGGAACAAGTCTTCCGCTTCAATTCTGGAACGGCTGCCATCTCTCACAGTGAATAGACTCCTGAATGAACCTGAGAAATGATATGCATGAGGAGATTAGCTTTTTTCTTTCTTTTCTTTCTTTTTTTATTGCATTATTTTTTGAAAATAAACATGCTATGATGCAAATGATGCAGACACGACTGGTTGGCTGTGCATCTCGGAGCACAGGTTCAAAGCTTCGGCTTGAATTCAGAACCACAAATCATCTGAGACCCAAAGTCATCTGATATCCAATCTGTAGAACCAAGTCACCAACAGGACTCAAGAGTCACCGACAAGTCACCAACAAGTCACCAACGGTACCTGTAATAATGATCATTCCCTCCCCACTCACGGGTGTCATCTAGGCCAGGGTAAGGTCAAGAGAAACACAGGATAAGCAACCCTTTCATAGAATATCATCATGTACACACCAGATGTATGTACCGATAATACCCCATCAGAATCTGAACTGCTCGTGATATCAAGTTCCGCTAAGTGGCGCAATACCACCCGCTTCCCATGAATCACTCTATTCCTAGGTGTCCTAGAGTCCACTCATAGCCTGGGTATTGGGCCTTTTACCTCATGTAACTCCCACCCCAACAGAGAGACAAACACAGCACAACCAGCACAGATGAATATATGATGAATGCAAACATAAATGCAAACATAAATGCAAACATAAACAAATAAATGCAATAAATGAAACAGCAAAAGCAACCAAACCCTATTCTACAGAGCGCTAGGAGAGACTCGCTTAGGGAAGATGGACCAGGAAGAGGTCAACTTCTCTAGTCCCCAGCAGAGTCGCCAGCTGTCGCATTATGCGAAAAACCGGCGGGAAAACGAAACAACAGAGCCGCCACCGTGCGTTATTTATCCCAAAAGAGGGAAAGGAAACGCTCGAAGTAAACCTGGAAAGAACATGGTCTCGCGACTAGAGAGAGATGGGATCGGGAGTCGGTTATACGAAGGGAAGGTATTAGCACCCCTATGCATCCGTCGTACTCGACGGAATCGACGCACAAAAGAAAGGATAAGGTTGCTAAAACTGCTCACAAACTGCACACAAGGCTGGAAGGAAACACAGAAAACGGAAGAAACGGGACTCGGTAGGATATCGCATCCTGGGCCTACGTAGTCTGTCAAGCACAGACATCAGAGTCGACGTAGTTCGGGACAGGGGAAACGTGCTCGCTAGGATGTCGCATCCTATGCATACGTATCTTCTCTGACCGGAGAAGAATCAGAGCACTCGTAGCTCGGCTAACGCACGCCAAACAAAACACAAACAGGAAACCGACTGCCAATCGCTGGACTTACGTCAGACTCCACACAAACAGGCAAACATGGAAACCGAATGCCAATCGCTGGACTTACATCAGACTCCGAACCAACAAACACACACACAGGAAACCGACTGCCAATCGCTGGACTTATGTCAGACTCCAACAAGCAAACAAGACACAGGAAACCAACTGCCAATCGCTGGACTTACGTCGGACTCCAAACACACACAAAGGGTTGAAAAAGAAAAAGGACGCCCGGAGAGATCAGCTCATCTCCTGCCTACGTACCTCATCTGGTATGAGGATCAGGGCGACGTAGTTCCCCTACGCAGGGAAAGAACTTCTAACCTAACCAGAGACTGGGAAATGACAAACTATAAGGGAGCCTGACTCGAGCCTAATAGTTATCATGTAATCCACAATGGTCCTAGGTTGAGGTTTCTATCTAACTTGCACAGGGAGCAAGCTATCCTAAACAGCACAATCAAACAAACACAAGCACAATAAACAGGCACACACACTGTATGCAAACAGTTTGGTCTCATACAAGGCTAGGCTGCAAAAGCAAGCCAACTGGAATGGGGTGTAGTTAGCTCTTAACCCTAACATTGAGAGTTAGGGTGAAGCAGATGAAATAGGAAGTGATGGTAAGACCTCACAGCTCGTATCCCTGGCCTGGGAGAGCTTGACTCAAAATAGAAAGTGTGGGAGTTCAGAATGTAGGAACTCTTCTCCACAGATGACTGACACAACAAGATCTTGGGTTATTATCCACAATGCATCAACACAAGGTGTGTGAGCAAAGTGAATGACACACTGAGTAGCAGGAGATGGATTGCACATCTCTTTTATCTGCCAATTGCCTCCTAAGAGGTCTTTACCTGCTTGGCACAAAAATAAACATTCACAAGCATTGCCTCTTAAGGAGGGCTTCAGACAGGTGCCTGCCCACATAACAGGACAGGTCTTCCAGACTACATGAAGTCAAAGGAGCTATACCTCAGTGGTTAAGCAACCAAGCAAAGCAAAGCAAGTTCAAAGGAACTCAAAGCAACTTAGGTACCTGTGAAAAATCTAAACCAATCAGTTCAACTGTACAGACAAACAATCAACAGGCAATAACAAACAGACAGACAATATTCACAATGTGCAAGCCACAAGGCAAACTCAAATGAGTTAGCATCAACCTAAAAAACACACAAGTGTTAGTAATCAAGAGCAAACATCAATGCCCAAATGAGGAAGCATCATCAACTATGGACTTGGATGTTTAAACCTGAAATCAAAGCCCACATGTAAGCCACAAACCACTAGGTCAAAGCCTAGGGTCAAAGATGGAGAAAAAAGTCAAAACAGAACCTCAAATTTAACATGAATCAACCTTATCCAATCAAGAACAAATCTCAAATAGTCCCACATCAAAATCATTAAGCATATTCATTCCATGAGCAAAACATGGCAAGGTATGCAAATGGTAATCATATTGAGACATCAGAAGAAACAAATTCACATCAAATCAAAAATGACTCAAATAATCTTGGCAAAATTCATGAGTAAACAGGACATATAACATGATCATCACACAAAAAATCAGAGGCATTGGACATCATTAGGCATGACAATCACATAGCATAATTCAAACAATCCCATGTGTGACACAAATTGTCACACCAAACTAGCATGAGCATAAAACAGAATAGGAGCATGGGAAAAATCTCAAACCAAAGCCAAAATGTCACTCAACATGTCTAGAATACACACACAAAATTTCAGAAGCATTGGATAAGGAACAAGCATTTTATGATGAATGGAACAAGACAAGGTCAAACATGCATATGCATTCAATCACCCTAGGACAAATCATTTTTTCAGCCAAGCACAATTTGCAATTTAATGATCATTGAAAAATAGACATGATAAGGAACATAATGCAAAAAATTGGAGATCAATTGGAGCATTTTTCATTTTTATATGATATTTTGAAGTTGGGGAAAAATTTAAAAATGGAAGTGGAGCCAAACATGAAAATGTGGAGGGAAAAGAAGAAAATGCATTGCAATTGAAAATGTCTCTCGCCCGGATTCGAACTTGGCACAAATTCAAACCTGGCGCGCGCCTAAAACGACTGTGTTTTGCTTCTAAAACCCTAAGCGCGTTAGGAAACCGTTGCTGGATCATGGAAAACCGTGGCCTAAACAATATTCGTAGCTAATTCAAAATACACATGCAAATTTCGTAGCTAAACTCAAGCAGAACCCTAGCCATTCTGGAAACGCATGAAGCTCATGAAGATCATGAAGATCTTCATCTGGATTTTCCAGATTTTCACAAAATGTTCCAGAAATGAAAAACAACTATACCAATCGGTTCATCATGCTACACACATCAAGGATCCATGATTACTTTGCATTAAAACACCATAACAAAGCCAAATCGAAGAAAATCAAAATCAACATCAAAACTTCAATTGAACATAACTCCATGGATATAGCATCATTTCACTCGATTTTTTCACCAGTATCATCACCATTCAAGGATCTACAAGAACATCATAACAATTTGCAAAATAAAAGAGGTCGAATTCTGACCTGTTGAAGAATAGCAACTGGAATTGGCTCGTTTCAAGGTTTGTGAAGGTCCAGGAATCTTCTATGATGCTTGTAGGTGTGATTGGTGATGAATTAGAAGCTCAAATGCACACGAATTCAATTCAATTTTCCAATGCCATGGATGCTTCAAGCTTTGAATCTAGCTCAATATGCCACGATTTTCTCTGAATCCACGTCCAATTCTACTCAACAACACCTCAGGAACATGAATCAACCAATAGAAAGTGCTTTGGTTTGAAGAAATTTGGAAAAAGTTTGAGAGAAAATTTTGATGATTTTCTTGAATCCAGATCTGAAATGTTGCTAATGATCAAAAACAGTTATGATTAAGTATATATACTTCCTACTAATCATGTTTAAAACCAACTTAAGCCTAATGCAAATGTGATTAGTAAGTTGGAAGGTGTTTGTGCAAAAATGAGTTTTTCACTTCATGCACCCCATGCACGTGAACAGTACTCTTTCAAGGCCCAAATCCACTTAAAATGAGTTCATGCAAGGTTTTGGATTGGTTTTGTATGCTCATGATCAACCAAAAAGATGTTATGCAATTTTCTTCCAAAAACTTCATGATGGAGCACATGCCTATGCAAATGAAATTCATGTCAAGTAATGGTATGCTTGGAAAGTACATGTTATAAGGATCAAAATGCAAAAAGAACCACTCATTTTGGAGTTTTGGTTTCAAAGTTATGCTCATTTGAACTTTGAAACACACTTTGCCATGATCTTGGACTTTTTGAAAATGGGAGAGAAAGATATTCAACTTTCATGTTGGACAAAATTTTATTTGAAGCTTTCTTGATGATGTAATCTTGAGTTGAAGTTGGTCCAAAACCTTTCCATTTTTGGAAATTTCAAATTACAGGTCACCTGCTATTTTTGGAAAGTCTTGATCTGACTTCAAATCCTTCAATGTTGATGTTTGAAATGTCAAATGAGACTTGTTTGAACATGAATGAGGCATCTCTAACCCCTTCCCACCTTCAAATCCACAATTGACTTTGCAGTTGACTTCTGTTGACTTTTGTGGGCCTCAGATGATTTGCACATGGACTGATGAGTTCTAAGCCTTCAACACTTGGCCAAACCACTTCAAAATGATCCTTGAATCATGTGAACTCATGGGAATCACCCTAGGGCTTTGATCTCATGGAAAATGCTCTTGTTGCCTTGCACAGTTGAATCTCCTGACCAGTCTTGCCTCATGACATGTAATGGACTATGCAATGACAATGCAATGTTAATGACCTAAGAATGAAATGTATATACAAATGGGAGGTGCAAATTTGAGGTGCTACAGGCGTTCAACAGAATCATCATTAGTTTGAGGCTTTGAGGGTGTTGAAAATATACGACCGCTGCGGGTAAAACCGCTAACATCGGCAATATTAACAACACATGAGGATGGCAAGGACACCTCTTTCCCATTTTCTACTATGACAGCATTGTAGCGATAGGGAACCGCTTTTTCGGAAGAGTATGGTACTGGTCCGGCTGGCTTGATGGTTAATGCAGGAGAAACCTTCTGCTTGCTACCATCATACTTGATGATAACAAGCTCGGGGATCCGGAATACTGGAGAAATTACGTTGACCTCATCAACATCTTCGTCAACATTTCTGTTTTGAAGGATCTCAATAACTCCTTCATCCAACATTTCTTGAACATCTTTGCGCACCTGGTGACAACCTCTTTGATTGACAGAACAAACTCGGCATCTGTCGTGGTCATGCTCATAATGATTGTACTCACATAGCAAACGATGCATCTCGACCAGAGATTGTCGAATATGACTGACATATTTGACTTTGTACTTGCCAAGGCAGCCCTGGACCATGTTGACAGATTTCCCCTGCTCGGGCAATGGGTTCTTCTTCACGTTAGGACCTACGTCCTCGAAACACAGAATGCCACACCTCACAAGGTCTTGAACCTTGGTCTTCAAAGGGTAACAATTCTCCACGTCATGGCTGGGAGCACCTGAATGGTAAACACAGTGTAATTCGGGCTTATACCACCATTGGGGGTTAGTAGGTATAGCCGGTGGGTCTCGCGGAGTAATCAACTTTCTCTCTATCAAAGAGGGATATAACTCTGCATACGTCATCGGAATAGGATCGAAGGTGACCCTTTTTCTCTCGTAACTCGTGCTGGTTTGGTTACTATTTTGAGGCTGGTAGGCCTGCTGTTGCGGACGGTGCTGTTGATGTTGATATTGCGGATGTGGTTGCTGATTGTTATTATGTTGCTGGTACTGTTGGTTATCTCTGAAGACAGGTGCTATATGAGCCACCTGGTGCTGGTTACCGACGGGACGCACGGTCTTCCTCCTCACAGAGGGTCTTCTTGGTTTCACATGGGAGGTCACATCATGTGCCTATCCATCTTTCTTCTTTGCAAACGACCCATAACATTTGGCAGAAGAGCCTTCTTCTCTGGTCAGACGTCCTTCTCTAACCCCTTCTTCTAGACGCATCCCCATATTCACCATCTCGGTGAAGTCAGAAGGAGCGCTAGCGATCATCCGCTCATAATAAAAAGAACTTAAGGTCTTCAAAAATATCTTAGTCATCTCTTTCTCTTCTAGCGGAGGCACGATCTGTGCTGCTAACTCTCGCCACCTTTGGGCGTATTCTTTGAACGTTTCCTTGTCCTTCTGGGACATGACCCTCAATTGATCCCTATCGGGAGCCATATCCACATTGTACTTTTATTGCTTGACGAAGGCCTCGCCAAGATCGTTGAAGGATCGGATGTTCGCACTGTCTAAACCCATATACCAACGCAGAGCAGCACCGGACAAACTGTTCTGAAAGTAGTGGATGAGCAATTGGTCATTGTTGGTCTGAGTCGACATTTTCCTAGCATACATGACCAGGTGGCTGAGAGGGCAAGTATTTCCCTTGTACTTTTCAAAGTCAGGGACCTTGAATTTCACGGGGATCTTCACATTAGGAACCAAACAGAGTTCGACAGCAGACTTGCCGAAAAGATCCTTTCCTCTGAGAGTTTTCAATTCCTTGCGAAGCTCAAGAAATTGATCGTTCATAGCATCCATCTTCTCATAGACATCTGGGCCCTCAGACGGCTCAGAATGGTAGATGGTGTCGTCTACTCTGGGCATAGTATGCACGACAGGAGGAGGAACAGCAAGGACCGAGCTACATGTCGGCATAGAAGCAAAGGTGGGAGCAGGACCCTCGAGCATGAAATTGGGAGGCATCCCCCACGGGAATCCGATTGGCATGGCCGTTGGAGCAAAGTGTGCACTGGCTGCAGGCACAGTCGAGGAGACAATCTCAGATATGACTGTCCTCTGGGGAGGAGTTAAAGGTGTTGGAGAAGACTGACTCTGGGCAGCCATGAATGACTCCATCAAGGCACTTAATCTGGCAACTTCCTCTTTCAGCTCGCGGTTCTCTTGTTCCATATGATCCATCAGTCTTGAAATGTTGGCTCTGGTGTAGTACCAGTGAGTCAGCTTGTCTTCAAAATAAATGAAGAACACAAAGTTAGACCATAGGACAAGAAGCCGGGAACAAAACCTGCTTATGCACATGATGCATGCAATGCTTGTGCATATGATTTGTTTTTTATTTCAAAGGAATTTTAGGGTTCTATTTGCAAATTTTGGAAATATTAAACACTTTTATATGGAAACATAATATCTGGGAAATATTTTTCACCAAAGAAATACAGCATTGGTAACCATATACAAGAGAAAAGGAAAATAATCATCCTATGGATCGCTAGAAACAATCATCTAAAGCTCGGGACACAGGAAGATAGGATGCACGAAGTCTCTTCACCTCTCTCTCGTAGGCTGCCTCCATATATGTGTCGCATCACGCGAAAAACCGGCGGGAAAACAAGAACAACAGAGCCGCCACCGTGCGTTATTTATCCCAAAAGAGGGAAAGGAAACGCTCAGAGTAAACCTGGGAAAGAACATGGTCTAGCGACCAAAGAGAATGGGTTCGGGAGTCGGTTATGCGAAGGGAAGGTATTAGCACCCCTACGCATCCGTAGTACTCTACGGGATCCACGCACAAAAGAAAGGAAAATTGGTTGCTAAACACTGCTCAAATACTCACACACACTAGCTGAAAGAGACACAAGAAAACAGACTGAAACTGACTCGGCAGGATATCGTATCCTGGGCCTACTTAGTCTATCAGGCATAGACATCAGAGTCGAAGTAGTTCGGACTGGGGAAACGACACATGCTCGCTAGGATATCGCATCCCATGCATACGTATCTTCTCGGACGAGAGAAGAATCAGAGCATTCGTAGCTCGGCTGACACGCACACAAACAAACACAGGCAAAGGCAAACATGGAGCCCGAAAGCCAATCACTGGACTTACATCAGCATCCGAACCAAAACACACGCACACTGGAACCCAAATGCCACTCGATGGACTTACATCAGCTTCCAAGCACACAACAAGACAAAACAAAGACACAGGCGCCCGGAGAGATCTGCTCATCTCCTGCCTACGTACCTCATCTGGCATGAGGATCAGGGCGACGTAGTTCCCCTACGGAGGGATAAAGGACTAGCCTAACCAGATAACAGAGGGAGACACAACTAGGGAGACTACGACTCGAGCCTAGATGTTATCATGCAAATCAACCCTAAGTTAAGGTTTCTAGCTAAATGGCACAAGGGCCAACCTATCCTAAGCATGGCTCACACAGGAAGCAAGCCACACACACTTAACTTGCACAGGAAGCAAGCCAAGCAAAACCTAACTTGCACAGGAAGCAAGTCTAAACTAATCCTAACTTGCACAGGAAGCAAGTCAAACAATCCTAACTTGCACAGGAAGCAAGTCAAACAATCCTACAAGCACAGATAACACACACTATATACGAGCAAGTGGCTCAAACAAGGCTAGGTTTTAGTCGAGGGGTCATATCAACCTCAACAAACAAACCTCTGGAACGGGGTGAATGTTGCTCTTAACCTTGCCATTGCGGGGCTAAGGTGAAGCAGATGAAAGGAGATGAGGGGTGTGCCTCATTGCTTCTATCCCTGGCCTGGGAGAGCATTTGACAAGAATGTGTGGGTTCAGAAAGTGGGAACCCTTCTACACATTTGAAACTGACTCAACTGTACAATTGTACAAGATCTTGGGTTTGTATCTGAAATGCATCAACACAGTGGTGTGAGCAAAGCAGATGACACACTGAATAGTGGGGGATAGATTGCATATCCCTACCTTCCACCAATTGCCTCTTCACTTAGGAGGACTTTGACTCTATGCAAGGACAAAAGTAAACATCCACAAACATTGCCTCTTAAGGAGGACTTCAGACAGTTGCCTGGCCAAGTAACAGGCCAGGTCTTCCAGACTACATGAAGGCAAAGAGACATACCTCAATGCAAATTGCTTATACAAGCAAAGCAAAGCAAAAGTTCACAAGGAACTAAAAGCAACTAAAGTACCTGAAATCAGTCAAGCACAGTTAGTATACAAGTCAGAGTTAAATCAAAATGAAACAGACATCAACCAGTCAACACAAGCTAGTGAATGTGCAAGGCACAAAACTTAAAGCATGTGAGCCAAGCTACCTACAAGACAAAGAGGTTAGACAATGATATTTAAGCAAGCTCAATCAAAAGAATTGGTCTCAATGGCCATTTGATGGTCAACCTGAAAACACAAGCTCAAAGGTGAGTAACAGGACCACTAGGGCAAGCCTAGGGTCAAAAGAGAATAAGAAAAGTCAAAACAGCATGGGTTAAGTATCCAAAATCATGTTCACACAATCAAGAAACAAAACCAATTGGGTCCACATTCATATCAATCACTATCATCATTTCATGATCAAATTAGGTCAAAACATGGCATTTAGAAGCTCACAGAAGTCAACAGCAAGACTTGAATCAAAAGCAATCCTAAACATTTCCAAAAATCACCAAATAAATCATGATCAATCACAACCCATAGCATGGTATGCATGTCAAATTTCATCTCATTTGGACAAGTGGAAGGCAGTCAAAGAAAATCAGAAAGTCAAAGCAATTTTGAACATGCTCAAAGAAGTCAACCAAACATGCATCAACTTAGAAAAATCATAAGTCAGAGATGGTGTATGATAAATGAATGGGACCAAAACCATGGCAAAGATGAGGATGTCTAGTTATCTCATGTAAAATTTCATGTCCATCCAATAAAGTATGAGAATTTCACAAATGAAAAGGGAACATGTGTCACACAAAGTCAACATTTGACTAACCAGGGGAGAAAATCTCAAACAATTAGGAAATACCACAAATAATTCCAAGAAAATTCTCATGTAAACTAGACATACAAGAGTAGGTTCATGCAAAACTTCAATCCATTTTGAGGTCAAGAAGCATGGCTATGAAAATCATGAAGTTGGACATCAATGGTGTGACACAAATTGTCACACCCTAATTCAAAAAATCATAACTCACAAACCACAAATGATAAATTCACAAACTTTACACCAAAATCACCATGAGCGTGTCTAGTTTGAGCACAAAAAATTTGGGAGCCAATGGATGCAACATGAGTATTTCACAATAGAAATGGCAAAGGGTACAATTTTTAGTCACATAACAAAAACCCTAGAGCCAATTAATATCCAATGATCAGAAAAAATATTAAAAATCATGGTAAAATACTAGACATCCAACAGGTCACAATGCAAAAAATCCCATAATTTTTGGAGTTGAAATGAATTAGATATGAATTATGGAAGTTGATGAACATTTTGGATTAAACATGAACAAAAAGGATGAAGGAATGGTCAAACAAGGGTTGACCAGTGGCAATGCTGTAAATACGCACTTCACTTATCAAAGTGCTGCGTTTTGGCCACAGAAACCAAATAATTTGATTGGTTGGATTTCAATAGAACAGTACACACGCAGGAAATTCAAACCAACCAACCAATCCAAGTTCAAGTTCTGGGCAGGCTAGGGTTTAAGTCACATTGTTAGGGTTTTAGCAGCATACAGCATGGATCATACATCTTCATGCAATCAATTAAAAAACGAAATCCAACAACAGCACAAAAACAGCAGGGCATTGGCACAGTAGGCTCATGCAACAACACACAAACAATAAAATCCAAACATGATTCATGTAAATTCTGGATATGCTAGGGTTTAACACAACAGGGTACATTCATCATCAACATCTAAACATGAGCAAAAATCAAAGTGCCCAGAACTCGAAATTAACCATGGCAATAGCATCAGTAAGCATCAAGCAGCATAAATCCGTCATCAATTTTCCATGAAACACGACGAGGTCCATGAATCAAGCAGAAGAACATCAATCATCAAACATATGGTCATGCATGAAACTTTCCAGAAATGGTTAGGGAGCATATCAATAGAAGCATTGAAGCATGGTGATGACAAATCCAAGCATGGTTTTCAGTATAACACAGCATGGAGTGAGATTCGAACAAAAATACATATGAGCACAAAACTTAAATCTCAGATTTCTTACAACCTAGTCAACCAATTCATATGAGACAAAGTGCATCAGCTTCAGCATGTTAAGACCTATACTAAACATGTGGTAGTTTGGCAAATGAAGGAAATCGATACTTACTTGATTCTGAAGAAAATCCAAGATGCAGTGATGTTTTGTATGTTCCAAGCTCCAACAGATGCTCGCAAGGCTTTGGAATGAAGGAAACTTGAGGTAAATTAGCTCAATGATGCCTGGAAGCTCCCAAAATTTGAATTGCCATTGTTGGTTCTTCTGAAAACAGAGCTTGAAGATGGCCGTCCAGTTGATGAACTGTGCTTGCAAAAGGCTCCAGATGATGTCCAGATGATGGCACACTGCAGAAAGGCTCGAGGGTTTGAAGCTCTTTTACAGAAATTTGATTTTTGCCAAAATGCAATTTGAGAGAAAAGGGAGAGTTGTGATGCTTGGAGGCTGTAGCTCTACTTTTTTCATTTTTTGACAGAAAAATGAAGTGAAGTTTTTTCTGTTTTTGAGGTTGCTTCTATTTTTAACAGGATTTTGCAATTTTGAGAAGAAAAATGCCAAATGAGAAAGTGATCATTTTTTTGTGGTTAGAGGCTGCTGCTACCAGTGCTCTCCATGACAGAAAATGTGTTTGATATGGTCTCAAGCAAGGCCAGGCTTCTTTTCTCTTGGAAATTTCTTTTTGGACAGAAAATCATACCTGCACCCAAGATGAAGTTTGAGAGAATGTCAAGTTTTGGTCTGCTGTTGGTTGGCAAGGCAGGGTTGGTCTTTTGTGTTTGGACAGAAAAATGACAAATGTAATGAGCAAGGTCAATGCAGTTTTTTCTAGGATGAGTGAGCCATGGCTCTGTGCCTGTTGGTTAGGTTATGCTTTTCACTGTGGGAGTCTTGACAGCTTTTAGCCAAATGCCAAGCAAGGTCCATTCTTGAGGGAGTGGATTTTTTGTATGCTTGATGTGTTTGATGGATGTTGATTGTGTTTCAAAAAGTGACAGAACAAAATGATCCAAAGCCCTGCCGTTTTGTGTTGCTGGTGGTTTTAAACAGCACTTGCAATCTTGACAAAATGCCAAGCAAATCAGTTTTTGCATCAGTTGAAATTGGTTGGTCTGCTAGTAGGGTTTTTTCATGACAGAAAAATGAGGTTTGGATATTGTGTCAAGCAGGGCCAGGCTAGGTTCATTGGAAGTTTGGACAGAAAATTCTGAAAGTGCCAAAGTGAGTTTCTCATGAGTGAAGTTGGTTATGTTCCTCTGTTATGTTGGCTGCTGTTGCTGCTACTGTCCTCCAATGACAGAAAAAGAATAATGGAAAAAGCCTGCTGTTGTGGTTTTAAGTTTTGACAGTTTTTTCACATCTGCCAATAGCAAGGTGAATCAAGATGAGTGAAAGATTGGTTGGTCTGTTGTTAGTTTACCATGGCAGGGCATGAGGTTCTTGACTGGTTTTTTTGAAATGGCAAAGTTTTGTTTTTTGAGAGAATGAATGAGGTTGGTTGTGTTATGGCTGCAAGTAGTGACTGCTCATGACAGAAAATGATGAACAAGACTGCTATGTGCAGTACCAAGCATGGCAAGGTTTTCTGTCCTTTTGGAAATTCTTTTGACAGCTCTTTTAAATGCAACAGCAGGGTGAGATTTTGAGAGAGTGAACCATGCTTCTTCTGCTGTCAAATGGCTGCTATTAGGATTGGTTTGACAGAAAATCATGGTCAAAGTCTGCTGTCTTGTGGTAAAAGCATGGCTTATGGGATGTGGTTTGGTGAAACTTGTACTTTCTTTCCAAAAATCAAGCAAACTAGCATGGGCTGTATGTACTTCATAATTTGACTTGGCAAACATGTTTTAAATGATATTTCTGAGCTGTTCCAATTGGCCAAATGTTAGAAAAATGTTTATATCAAAAAGTCAAACATTGGTCAAACTTGCATTTAAATGAGATAGGTCAAAAAATGCCATTTTGATTGGTGAAGTTTTGGCTTATGAAATTTATATTTTTGGAAAGAGGGGATCAAATGTGACTTGTAGGAAAAAACCCCACCAAATTTGGCCAAACGGTTTGAGAGATATGGCCCTTTGAAGTTCAAGATTTTCTGAAATCGATTCGATCATAACTTGCCAACCACACATGGGAATTAAGAGTTCTTGGACTTTTTGGAAATGGGAGAACAAGATCTTCAACTTTCATGTTGGGAAAAAATTCATTTGAAGCTTGTATCATGATGTAAGTTTGAGGATCAAAACTTTCCATTTTTGGTAAGTTTCAGTTATAGGCCCAGTTTCCATTTTTGGAAATTTTTGATCTGGCTTCAAATTCTTCCATGATGGTGTTTGGCATGATATATGATGACTATTTGGACATGAATGAACTCTCACAAACCAATTCCAATCATCAAATCACTGATTAAATGGACAGTTGACCAACAGTTGACTTTTAGGGTTTCCGACTAATTGTGCATTGACTGATGACTTCCAAACCCTAATTCCTTGAGAACTTGACTTCAAATGATGTCCCAAGTTGTATGAACTCTTGATTATTGATCATGGTGCCCAAATTCCACAAGAATGGTCACCATCCACTGCCTTGACTGACTGTTGACTTTCTAGGGTTTTCTGACTGTCTGTGTATGAACTGATGACCTCTGAGCCTTCAATCCTTGACCAAAATACTTCAAATGGACCTCCAAGTCATGTGAACTTGTTGGACCAACCCCAAGGCCTTGGCTCCTTGAGAATCGTGCTTGCTTGCTTGGTTGACTGATCTCCTGATCAGTTTGACCTAATTTCTTGATTGGCTTGCACTTGAGGCAAGAGAGGCAATGCAATGCTATGCAATGGACCATGATATGCTATGACCTAATATGAAAATGTATGCATAATGATAGGTGCAAATTTGAGGTGCTACAATATGCCTTCTCTTTGGCGAGTCGATCGTACTTCCTTTTCCAAAACTTGGAAGACTGAGGAAGTAGAGAAATCCATGCATCATTAGGATCATCAATAACCTGATGTTCGAGGAACTCTATCAAAGCATCCTTCTCCTTGATCTGCTGAAGCAACTCTTCTCTTTCACGGATCCAAGCACGTGAGCGGTCTTCGTCTCTCAACTCCTCTACTCCTTGGTCAGGGAGGGTTGAAGGCCCAACCACTACCAAAGGTGTAGGTCTTGGATACTCGTAAGGCATGAGATACTCAGACGCTCTCTTTCTAACCCAAGCAGTGTAAGGCTCCATAGCAACACAATTCTTAGGACCGAACTCTTTTCTTCCTTTCCTATGAATCTTGCGCCAAGCGTGGACCATTCTGCCCTTCAAGCCTTGGGGATCTTTACCCTCCTGAAAGAACACACCCTCTAACAGAATGTTATTGGGTTTATCCTTTGGGGGGAACCCAAGCTGACGATGTGCCAAAACAGGGTTGTAGTTAATCCCACCGCATGTACCAAGAAGAGGTACATTGGAGAATTCACCACAAGAGTCGATAATCTGCACACCATCATACACACGGTTATACCAAGAGATATCATCATTAGTGAGAGACATGAGTCTCGTGGACCACCGTAGACATCCCTTGTTCTCCTTGAAGGCGACCGTCTGCGGTAAGTGAGAAATAAACCACTTGTACAACAGAGGCAAACAACACACAATGGCACCACCACCCTTTGCATTCCTCATATGCAAAGAAAAATAGGTGTCACTCAACAGAGTCGGAACGGGATTAAGAGTAGAGAAAATCCTAATAGCGTTCACATCCACAAATTTGTCGATGTTAGGGAACAATACCAACCCATAGATGAGAAGTACAAATAGGGCCTCAAAGGCATCCTCACTCATGGCCTTCCCATACATAGCAGCTTGAGCAATGAGGAACTCAGAAGAGAGACCTTGAATTCCACCTTTGGTAGTCATATGAGCACCAACCAGAGATTCATCTATGTGCAACATGTCAACTATCTCTTGAGAAGTAGGAATACTCTCCAAGCCACTGAACAACAACTGGTCTAGAATAGGTATACCCACAAGGTAGGTATACTCCTCAAGTGTAGGTGTAACACCCCAAAATTTGCCCTCCTCATTCATGCATTCATTTAGCATTTCATATTGCATTTCATCATGTCAATCAGAATTAGATCCGAAAAAAAAAAAACGAAAAAAAAAGAAAAGAAAAAAAAAAAATTTACAAAAAAATAAATAAATAAAAATAATAATAAATAAATAAATAAAATATAATAAATTTTTTTGGACTTGGACCTTTCTCAAAAGCCCACTAAGCTACCAATATTAGCCTATAAATACTAGAGTTTCATTGAAACAAAGGCCACACAGAAGAGGAGAAGAAGGAAGAGAAGCAAAATACTCTGAGGTTTCCTTGGAACAAAACCCTGAGGAAAAAGATAGTGAGAGAAGACCTAACGGAGTTCAGAGCAGCCTCCAAACCCCGAAGGGAACTCAGCTACACAGAATCGCCTCTGCCTCACATAAACCCTGAAGATTGTTTTGTAAACCTCACGGGTGCAACTCAATTTCAATCAAGCTCTCCAATCAGGTTTGCCTTTATTCCCATTACCTTTTGCTTTGAAGTTGAATACTCTGAATGTATGAGGTATGATGGATGAATTTCATTAGGTTTTTCGCCCATGGGTTTAATATGTATATGAATGTATAAACAATGCCTCGAATGTTTAACCGTTTAATTTTTGAGTGTATGCCACAGGGTTTGAGGTTTCTGAAACCATACTGTTATTCATGAAAAAAATGCTTATGGTGTTTCACTAACCCTTTTGTTGAGTTTTTGTGAGGGCTCACATGACTTTTGCAGGGATAACTTACGTGGTTTCCCACTTTATTTGTGGGATAACCCCTGGAGGTTCATTCCGATCACCTGTACTGACTCACTTTTCTTTGATGGCATTAGCTTGGAAGGATCTCAGGGTTTCCCATTCCTCTAATTGCTGTTACTTCGGATCTTTATCCGCATGGTACTTTTACATTTTTCCGCATTTTACTGCTTTCCTAGCTGGAAGACCTCGATAGGAGGCAACGTTTGAGCCCCTTGGTGGCATTTTACTTTGAGATACATGTTTTGTGTTTTGTATTCATATCCCTGCAGGTAGCGCGGTTCCTTCATCAAGGACTGCCTTTTTGCCCTCGAGCATCCCAAACCCTAAAACCCAAAGCAACACGTTAACTCCTTCTACTACAGGCGAGTAAGTCTCCAAAGGTCGAGCATCCGGTAGATTGCGTAGTGACGTCGTTCGTCCAAAACCCAATCCATAACCCCGTAGTTAGCCGAACTACGTTTTGCTCTGATTCTCAGGCCAGATGAGATACGTAGGCATAAGACGCGATGTCTTAGCGAGCACACATCCCAACCCATAGGTCAGCCGAGCTACGAAGACTCTGATTCTCATATTCAGATGAGATACGTATGCAGTGAATGCGACATCCGCGCGAGTCATTTTCATTTAACCCTTTTTTTTTGGCAAACAGCACAAGATAAACCCACACCCTTTAGACGAAAACTACAAAAGTGGATCCCGTAGAGTACTACGGATGCGTAGGGGTGCTAATACCTTCCCTTCGCATAACCGACTCCCGAACCCAAGATTTGGTTGCGAGACCCCGTCTTGTCCTTTCCTTTTTCAGGTTTACTTCGAGCGTTTCCTTTCCCTCCTTTGGGATGAATAACGCACGGTGGCGACTCTTCTGTCTTTTTCTTTCGCCGGTTTTTTTTTTTGCGCACTGTATTTTTCAGGTTGCGACAGCTGGCGACTCTGCTGGGGATATGTAGAAGTTGACCTCTTGCTGGTCCATCTTCCCTAAGCGAGTCCCTCCTAGCTTTTGTAGTTTGTTTATTGGGTGTTCATGCTTTTGTACAGTTATTTATTTACCTGATTTACCTTATTACATTGTGTACATATCATTGCTGTTTCTGTTGGCTGGCTGCTTGGTGATCTTTGTGAGATGAGTTCTATACCCGAACTCGAGTGCACTTAGGATAGGAGAATGGCATAGTCCTGTCGACTTGTGTGGAGTTATTCCTTAGCGAGTCGACTTGCAAGCCCATTCACTTGGTGAAGGTCATGTTGAGATCAATAATGTCACATAAGTAAGTTGTGGTTAGACATTACTTGTTCCAATATAGACCTAAGAAGCCGAGGACCTTAGTTTACCAAACCCATCTTGGCCTATTCGTAGGACGTAGTGTGAAAGTCGTTCAAATGTAAGATTTGAGACGATTGTTACGCGATACTACACTCATAAGAGTCTCTCTTGAGAATATTTTTGGAATACGAGTAGTCGTTCCTCTGAAAATATCTGAAAGATGGGATTATGACTATGGGAACCTTTTGTAGAACATGTTTCGCAGGTTTAAACCTTAGTACACTCCTTTTGGGTGGTTCTTAACCTAAACTCCATGCTCGTGACTTGCAACAAACCCTTGATTCATGGTTAATCCGATCAGGTATCCTTAATATCAATGAAACTCGGGTGTTGATAAGGTGTAAACCATAATCCACCAAAATGGGTGGTTGATATTAAGGATAACATGATCCATCCCATGACCTTTGTTTGGTGTGCTCTTAATTTCTCTCCAGACAGTGCAACCTGATAGATGTTCAAGCGGATCCATCAATTCTGATTGACATGCCTTTGCATTGCATAACATCATCTGCATATTTGCATCCAACATCTCATGCTTATTCATTTGCAGGGTATTCCCTTTCAAAACGGGGGTGCCTTAAAACTGAACAAGCAGTGCATCGCATACCATGCATATTAACCCTTGTCTGTTTTGCAGGTGTCACCGCAGTGTCTAATGTTTGTTCCCTGTATCAGGCAGTTATTGGTACCAAGCAAGTTCATAGATACCCGACAAAGGAAAACCGTCCACGACTAGCGATGGACCAAGTACAGATAGAGCTGGCTGATATGCGTGAAAGGATGGATCAGTTCATGACATTGATGGCTGGTATGGCAGAAGGCTAGGAAAAGCTGAGGGAATTGGTTGAGCAACCGAGACACGATCCGGAGGTGGAGATACCAAATGTTGAGGGAAACCCTGGTAACCCTGGGAACGCTGATAACCCTGTGAACACTGGTAACGCGGGTAACGCAAATGTTGATGGAAACCCGGGTAATGTTGGCAACACAGGGAATGTTGGAAATGATATTGGCGGAAGGTACAATGTGAATCAAGGAATTCGGATTAACGGGCACCCCGTTACTGAAGATTGTCAGTATGATCAATTTTCTTTGCACGACGAAGCCCTCGAGACCACTCGCCGTATGGATGAGCTTGCTGAGAAGCTCAAATCTTTGGAGTCTCAAAATTCCTTAGGTTTTGATGTCACAAATCTTGGTCTGGTTCAGGGAGTAAGGATTCCTCACAAGTTCAAACCCCCTAATTTTGAGAAATACAACGAGGCTTCTTGCCCACGCACTCATCTCCAATCTTATCTGGGAAGGTTGGGAGCTCACACGGAAGATGAAAAGCTGTGGATGTACTATTTTGAAGACAGTCTAACTGGAGCTTCTCGTGAATGGTATTCTCATTTGTCTCGTACTACCATCAAGAGCTGGAAAGACTTGGCAGAGGCTTTTATCAAGCAATATCAATACAACTTGGACATGGCTCCAAATCGGACCTTGTTGCAAGGTATGTCTCAGACTGCCAAGGAAACCTTTAGAGAGTATGCTCAGCGTTGGAGACAGATTGCTGCGTCCGTCCAACCCCCTATGTCTGAAAGGGAGATGGCGGACATGTTCATGAACACTCTTCAAGGCAATTATATTGAGAGATTGGCTGCTTGCCCGTCAATCAGCTTTGCAGAGATAGTAATTGCTGGAGAAAGAATCGAGAGTCTGTTGAAGATGGGCCGAATTCAAGATAATAGTGCTTCCAACTCATCAGATCCCAAGAGACCGTTTGTTGGTAACGGTCAGCGAAGAAAAGAAGGCGAGACAAGTGTTGTGTATGCCAGCAAAGGCAGGGGCAGAGGACGCCCTAATTACTATCAAGATCAAGTGGCCGCAGTCACCATTCCAACACCTGTTCCTCAACCGCAATATCATCCGCAACAACAACCCAGGTACAACAATCAACAACAAGGAGGTAATCCGGGTCAGCAGAGACATTATCAACAACGTCCAAGGCAGACGGACCGGGTCATCGAGCCAATCCCAATGCCTTATTCAGTATTACTTCCCAAGCTGATTGACATGAATCTAGTTACGTTGAGAACTCTGGCTCCACCAATCGATCCCAATAATTTGCCTAGAGGTTATGATGTCAACGCCAGATGTGCTTTTCACTCCAACGCACCTGGCCATACTACAGATAATTGCAAGGCTCTCCAGTTAAAGGTACAAGATTTGAGAGATGCCCAGGCTATCAATTTTGCTCCGGTGCCTAATGTTATCCAGAACCCGATGCCGGCTCACGGCGGGCAGGGAATTAATGCTGTCGAAGTGGTTAAAGCTGGTAATGCCCAAGGCTGGGGAAAATTTGTGGAGCCAGTCATCAAAGAAGACAAGTTTGGATTGGGGTATGCTCCGGGATCTCAGAAGAATGAAACCGGTACTCTCTCCAGCGGGGGTTTGGTTTCTCCCCACGTCGTCAATGCTGCAGATGAAGACAAGGCTGACAGCGACTGTGACTTAGATAGCTGGATTCGCCCGTGTGTCCCAGGAGAAAAGCTCGACAATTGGTCGTCCGAAAAACCGTCCGGGTTATTCTGCTGAAAGAGTGATTTTTATTGTTTTCCTTTTATTACATGCATAATAAAGTCTTACACTTTGCCCAAGGTGTAATGACTCATTTGTAGGGCCATCCATTCAGTTACATTTCGCAATTATTTTTATCATCAATAAAGGACGGCTTTTGCAAACAATTTTGTGTTCTCTTTCTTTCAGTTTTTTCTACTTTTACAAAAAAAATGGCAATGTTTCTTTTTTCGTTTTTCCTTTCTGTAGCGGTGTATTCGTCGCTATATGATCTATTGGTTAAATCATAAGCAAAGTATACAATAAACATAGAGTCGCCACCGCACTTTTATTTATCCTAAGGACTGGCTAAAAAGCGAACAAAAGCCTAAGAAGTTTTACTCGTAGAAAACCAATGAAAAGATCAGAGATCGGGGTAAGGGGTAAATTACGCAAAGGGAAGGTGTTAGGCACCCAATGCGTCCTAGGTACTCCTAGGGAGCCCTTTTCACACTTTGTTGTTTGAAAAATTTTTATTTGTCATGACATAAGTATTGTGCAAACATGATTGGGATGATGAGGAAAGAATGTACAAATTAATTATTTTTGTGTTTGAACGGATGAACCCGTTGCCTACGTACCTTCCATCAAAGGTAAGGATCAAAACGCCGTAGTTCGGCTAAAAAACTTCCAAAAGTTAGTGGATTCAATTTTAAAACACAAGCTCAAAGGTCTTACGTTACCCACGGGAGAAAACTCAACCTTAAGAAACAACAAGTCCACCATGTGAGAAAAGCTTCAACTTGCTAGAGAGGGGTTAACCCTATAATAAGCAAGGAAGACTTACAATTCAATCAACTAAGGACAAATAGGTGAGATTAATATCAACCAACTAGGGTAAATCAAACCTATAGCTGATGTATGAAAACTTAACAAACATGGACAAAGCCACAAAATCATTTGAATGGGTGAAGTTATTTGGATTATTTACAAAAAGTCAAAGTATGATTAAAGTCAATTCAAAATGAAGTATTTACAAAAATGAAGTTTGGAAAATCATGGACTTAAGGTCCAAGTTTCTAATTTGGGAAAGAAGGTGAGAATGTTTGCACAACATATATATACAAGTTTTGAAACATGTGTGAAAAGTTTAGGACACAATGGGGTGAATGGAATAGAAGAGTAAATGTAAAACTTCTTAGGAGGGTCCACCTCTTGAAATCATATAGAAGATTATTCAAGTGGGTCCTTAGGAATAGGCTACAAATGAGCAATAATATGAACATGGTAACAGATGAAAGTAAATAAAAGCGGATACTGGATGCCACTCAATGGTCTTATACCTGTCTCCTAAAACAAGTAAGGATATCAGAGGCCACTCTATGGACTTACACTAATCTCCATCAAAATAAAACAAAAAACAAAACAGGGAAGTCAACTGCCAATCTATCTGGACTTATGTTAATCTCCACAGTATGATCCTAGGAATACAAATGCCACATCACAGGGACTTACAATGAATCCTCACATACAACAACAATGCTCAAACAAAGAGCAAAGAAGATATGAGTGACCAATGAGGTCTTACACTCTATCTCTTCCATGTCATAGGAACAAAAGCCAATCAATATGGACTTACAATTGTCCTCAATGGGAAAACATCAATGTCACAAGGACAAAAGAAATGATCATGCACTAATGGCAAACAAAGATGATAAATGCACAACGGCAATCAATGATAGTAAATGCACAATGGCAATCAAGTAATCATGTATAAATGAATCAAGTAATCAATCACATAAATTCAAGTAGCACACACTATAACCATTCAATGAGGCTCAAGCAAAGGGTGAGGCATTAAAGCCAACTGTAATAGGGTTCAAGTTGCTCTTAACCTTGCCATTGAGGGGCTAAGGTGAAGCAGATGAAAGGATATGAGGGGTGTGCCTCATCACTCTTATCTCTGGTCAGAGAGAGTATTGAATATCAGAAGGTGTGGGAGTTCAGAAAGATGGAACTCTCTCCACATTTTATTGACTCGATAGATCTTGGGTTGGGATCTCAATGCTACAACCATGTAATGGGAGCAAGGAGAAGACTCACAGAATAGTGGGAGATAGGCTACATATCTCTTATATCCACCAATTGCCTCAAGTGAGGACTTTTCCTGCTTGGGACAAACATAAACAATCACAAACATTGCCTCTTAAGGAGGACTTCAGACAGTTTGCCCGGCCAAATAACAGGCCGGGTCTCCAGACTACATGAAGAATAGAGAGTCTACCTCAATGCAAATTGCTATTTAAGCAAAGCAATGCAAGTTCTTAAGAGAACTGAGCAACTAAGGGTACCTGCAATCAATCAAGTATCATCAGTACTCAGACAGACAACAATAAACAGCAAATGTTAATCAGTCAGACTATACAAACAACACAAGCACATAAATGCAAGCTACAAGCTCAAGCTCAAGCTTCACAACCTACAAAACAAAGTTATGTTAGTTCTCCACATCAAACAAACTCAATTTTATTGACTTGGTTCAATCTCCTTTATGCATTATGCATTTCATCCTGAAAAAATCAAGCAAATGTGAGAAACAAGACCACTAGGCCAAGCCTAGGGTCCAAAAGTGAGAAAAAATTCTAAACAGCAAGTGATTCTCAACTAAAATCAAGCTAAAGCAATTCAAAAGCAAGAGCAATTGATCCCATGTTTATATCATTTACTATAATCATTTCATGACCAAAACAAGTCAAATTAGGTCAAATGCAACATCAAAAGTCCCAACAGAATGAATTCCATCAACAGCATATTAAATCAATTCCAAAAATCCTCAAATAATTCACACCTAAACAGGACATATTCAAGGTGTAGCATGTCAATTTTCAGCTCAATTGGACAAAAGGAACTATGTCAATAAAAATCTAGAAATCCAGACACAATTATTCAAGCCAAACCAAAGCATCAACATATGCATTCACTTCAAAAATTCATAAGTCAATGAAAACAATTAAGAAATGAATGGGACCAAAACAGGGATGTCCTACAATGTGTCTACAACCAGCATACCAAATTTCATGTTCATCTAAAACCATATGAGGATTTCACACAAGATATACCAACATATGTCACACAAGCTTGCATATTTGACCAACAGAGATGAAAAATATCAATCAAATTGAAAATGCCAAATAAAAATCCAGAAATATTCACATAGCATCTCAACATGTTAATGATCACACATATAAAATTTCAAGTCATTTCAACAAGCCTAGGTCATGAAAATAAATCCAGAAAGTTGACCTAGCTAGGTGTGACACAAATTGTCACACCTAGATTCTAAAATTCATAACTCAATCACCAGGTATCCAAAATTCACAAAATTTATATGTAAATCACTATCAGCATGTCTAGAATCACCACAAAAATTTTCAAGCATTTCTTTTAAGGCATGAGGATTTCACATCAAAAATGGCAAAATGTGCACAGAAATGACCTAAGTCAAACATCTCTAAGTAAAACCAATTATTCACCATGCACAATTTGCAAAATCATACTCATAAAAAACTAGAGACAAAATGGAAACTCTAGAAAAAATCCTCACATTTTTCTGATCATTAATTATTTTTTTATGAATTTTTTAATGTTATATATGATTTTTAAATAATTATTGAATGTGTTATAATTAATTAAATGAAATAATGGCAGAACTGTAATTATCTCGTCCAGGTCCAAAACACAGTCGTTTCACTAATTGAAGTGGAGGAACGCGATTGGCTAGATTCGCGCGGCAAACAGATTTCAAAATTTGGCCTGGCAAAAATTGGATCAAACAGTAAAATATTCCAGAAATTTCATCTTCTTCTTCGCACACTCAATCTCATCCATGTCCAAACTATGTTTTGCTCAAATCTTAATGAAAACTCACAAATGAATAACCGTTGGAAAGGTCTCACTCTCAGGATCTCAAATATCATCATGATTTCACCTAATTGTCTCTAAATCTCACGGATCGAAGGAATTAGGGTTTGGCAACATAACTTCTAATCAAGATAACTCGAGCCACAGTTCACTATTTCCAAAACTAATTACATCACGATGCTCTACATCAAACAAACTATAAAACGCACATAATCATTCACCAATCCATGAGATTCGATTTCTAACCTTGATTCGAAGGCAGTGTTGAAATTGGAGCTTTCAAGGTGTTTTGATGCGAAACAGATGGAGAACAAGCTTCAAGAAGTTGACTGGAATGCTCAGGATCAATTGCAATGGCTTCTAGAAGAAGAAATCTTGATTCACCATTGATGGACCTTGCATGGACAGTCGCGAATGGATGCTCCTTTCAATCCAATGTTCCAAAACAGTTGCAGATGATGATGAGTGGAAGTTGCAGCAAGAAGAATTTCGCAAATTGATCAAGAATTGAGAGAGTTTTGATCAATTGAAGTTCTATATGGTTCTTGAGAATTTGGGAGAATTTGAAGAATTTGAGATTGATTTTGGGGAATTGTGAAATCTGTTATGAATTAGTTAGAATTAGGATTATATATCTCCTCTTAATCCATGCTTAATCACTCTAATTAGCAAAATACAAAGTGATTAGCAAATGTGTCATTTTCAAGCCAAGGGCAAAATAGTAACTTCACATGCCAGCCAATGCCAGCTCATTGACAGCTCACACAAACCCTAAACACCTGTCATGAGCTGTTGCCACTTGTTTCATGTTCATTGGATGAGTATTTTGCATTTTCCACATGTGATGGCACTTTGTTCATTTTTCCAAGTTCATTTCAAAAGTGAAATCTCAAACCATGAGGCCTTGGCATGTTATGATGATTCCAACCATTTTCAAATGTCATTTGTGAGGTGTTGCAAAAATCCCCATTCAAAAATTCACATTATTTCTCAAGTTGGACAATTTTGCCCTTGGACTTTTAATTGTACAGTTGAAATTTGACTTTTTGCATTGACCATTTTTGATGAAATCCAATTATGCACCATGAAAGTACATGTCAAATGGAGTTTGTGCATAAAAAGATCACCCCATTTGGACACTCCATGTGGAAGTTATGCCCCTCTGATTATGGGTCATTTTTGAAATTGAATGGACCATAACTTGCCAACCATACATGGGAAATTCAAGTTCTTGGACTTTTTGGAAAGGTGAGACCAAGATCTACAACTTTCATGTTGAACAACTTTTCATTTGAAGCTTCCTTGGACATGTAATATTTGGGAGAAAAACTTTCCATTTTGGGCAGGTGAGAATTACAGGTCATTTCCATTTTGGGAAACTTTTTGTCTGACTTCAAATCCTTCAATCCTTGATCTTTGAAATGTCAAATGAGACTTGTATGGACATGAATGAGGTCTTTCTAACCATCTCACACCCTCCAATCCCTGATTAAATGCACAGTTGACCACAGTTGACTTTTGTTGACTTTTGGTTGACTGGGCCATGTTCTGATGAATTCCAAGCCTCTTTCTCTTGAGATCTTGCTTCCAAATGATATCACAAGTTATATGAACTCTTTATGAATGATCGTGGTGTCCAAATTCTTCAAGAATGGCTACCATCTATTGCTCAAGGCCTGATTTGACTGATTGACTGATGATTGCTTCAGCTGCAAGAAACAAGGTTAGATGACAATATTTTTGTACTTTTGGTTAGCAAACATATGAAAAGCAATGATATACAAGTGCAATACATGCTTGGTGATCAAGAACCACACTCACAAAGTATCCCACCCACTAGGAGGGCAGCTAGGGTATGCAATGATCCTTGAGGCCATGATATGAGATGTTATGGGCCATGAGGGATCTTAGGGCCAAAATTAGGGTCTTACAGATGCCCCTATTTAAGGTCATTCTAGCCGGAGAGGTGAAGTTTAGAAATCTTCATCTCGACGCGGTAGAATGGGCTTAAATAATAGTGATGAGACGAATTTTGGTCCCTAAGAGACCTCATGATGCAGATGTATGCATGCAAAAGCAAATTCTGTGGGGAATATATGGTTCACACAGAAGAAAATACGATCCATCGGAGTAATTCACTCACCAGGAACAGAGACTCTAATAAGACTCTTGTGGGGATAATAAAGAAAAAAGAATGCGTGAGCAGAACACGACTTTGAGTTGGGGAAAACAAAACTGACACGACGTGCGCGAGGCACGACTCTGATTAGTATAACAGAAATCAGACTGGAGACCTCACTGGGTAAGTGAAAGGACTCACACTGGGGAGAGAAGGAAATTCCAAAGGAACACAATCCATTGGAAAGACTCAAGCTGACCCACAAAATGCACGTACTGGGGATAACACCAATACAGCAACACCAATAGCAACACAACTCCGCTGGGGACATCTAGAAAAAGACTCTCCATGGGAAGCCAAGGATGAGATGTTACCGGTATAAGGGTAACAAACTCAGGAAGAATGAATATCTAAGACCGGTATAAGGGTGAGAGATATCAATCGACCAATCATCTGAGAAAGACCTGAAAAAGGTGCATAAACTCAGGAAAATCTGACTCCACAGGGGACCAAAGTCATAATAGGGAGTAGACAGGAAGGAACACCAGGGATACCGAGGTATATAATAGGTGACCGACCGAAACGTGAATTGGTATATATGCCAAAACACTCATCATCCAAAAGGAGGGCTTGAAAAAGCAAATCAACTTACAGGATGGACATTCGAATCCACAACGGGAAAACGAATCTTACTCAACTGGGGACACAAACCCAAAGAGTGCATGAGATATAATATCCATTACTGGAAAACCGTGGATAAGAATACTCGCATGAGATATATTATCTATTACCGTCAGAACGTAGATAATAAACTCGCATGGTAAGAAGCACCAGAGATACCGAAGCATATAATAGGTGATCTACCGAAAACGTGAATTGGTATATATGCCAAAACACACATCCGAAACACAAACAGGTTAAAGGATGAATATTCGATTCTACAAAGAATACGAATCTTGCTCAGTTGGGGAAAATCAACAAAGGATTCCAACTAAAGAGCGCATGAGAAATATTATTCATTACCGGCAGACCGTGAATAATATACTCGAAAGGAAAAGACACCAGAGATACCGGGGTATATAATAGGTGACTAACCAAAAAAAGAGAGACAATCGATACCAAGCATCCGGGTAAACGAAAGACAACTCAAAGGATAAATTGCAAGCATCCGGCAATTACCCAACAACAAAAAACATTCGACTCCGCAAAGGGAAATAACGAATCTTACTCGATCAGGGAAACACAAAAGGCTTCGACTGAAGGGTGCATGAGATATATTATTCATTACCGTCAGAACGTGAATAATACACTCGCATGGAAGATTATCCACAACCGGTTACTGGGTTAATAAAGGATAAATCGACCGAAAAGAAAGGCATCGGGATACCAACTAGGTATATAAAGATGACCAATCAAAAAGCAACAATCATTACCAAGCAAACGGGTAAATGAGAGACGATCCGCTGGGGATAAATTGCAAGCATCCGGCAATTATCCGCAGGGACTGGCTGGGGATGTATTGAGAATCAATCAATAATCCGGGGAACAAATCACTAGCAAACGGCGAAAAGACCCACTGGCGACTTCAAAAAAAGGATAACATTGCAAGCATACGGCAATGATCCAGAAGATTACTGGGGATATAAGTGCTTACTCAAGAGCAACTACCCAGAAGAAAGGAGGAATATCAACATCGAATAACGAATGAAGATAACCACAAAGAGATTAGGGTTTACGTCTACCGAATACGGGGTAGAACACCAAAAATCTGGCTGAAGAAACAAGAGGTTAACACTACCGACTACTGGGTAGAACCAAAGACCCAGCTGGGATAAAATTGCAAGCAACCAGCAATTATCCAACTGTACCACAAGGTACAAAACTCCGATGGGGAGAACAAAACCACAACATGGGATTTACAACTACCGAATACGGGGTAAAAGACCACACACTCAACTGGGGATAAAAATCACCGCAGGGAGATACCAATTCTGTTAGGGATGAAACCACAACAACAGAAAATTCACCAGTAGTCAGATCGAACCACAAAGGGTTACCTCTGCTAGGGTAAAAGAGATAGGACTCACAACTACCGAATACGGGGTAGAAGCCATACTCTGGTGGGAATAACCACGAATTAGGGTTTACATCTACCGAATACGGGGTAGAAAACCAAAAACTCTGCGTGGGGATAGAATAAATCACGAATCCGCACGAGAAACCAAAATGAGGTTTATAACAGACCACAAACTCTGTTGGAGAGTAAGAAAATATGATTTACGACTACCCACAACTAGGCAGAAAACCAACAACTCTTGCCGAGGAATAAAAGGTATATAACCACCAATTCATCAAAAGGCAAGTAAAATTAGGACTTACAACTACCGGTATCAGGGTAGAGGCCAATCGACTCTTGCTGAGGAATAAAAGGTATATAACCACAAATTCCGCCAAGAGGAAAGGAGGAACAATAGGACTTACAACTACCGGTATCAGGGTAGAGGCCCGAAAACTCCGCTGGGGAACAACCCACTGGGAAGCACAAGATATTTGACAAAAACGCCAATTCGGGAATATTCCGAAAAGACAGACTGAATCAAGACACGTCCTATGAGAGTATAACTCCATAGGAACATCCACCCCAATATATATGTTGGGAGGAAACGAAAGAAACCGTCATCCACGAGGAAGTATCTCAGTGGGGAACTGCAGAATGAAAGACAGACTTTTTCTGCTTATGGGGCTGACTCTATATGGAGAGATTTAAAACCCGACATCCGCTTGGGAAGATCTTTTAGAGAGATCTATGAAACCCATAGCAGAAGACAAACAAACAAGAGATATATGGCAAAATAATGCAACATGAATATATGAATGTTTCATGAATATGCATGAATATGTGTTTTTATGTTTGATGAATGCTGACAAAACAGACATATCTAACACAACAGGTCCAGGAATCAAATGCCCGGTATTATACTTCCAGGGGAAAAACCAGCTGGAAAGCCAATCTGCGGAGATCTAACATGCTATAAAGCAAAGATCTGCGGGTACTGCTGGGGAGCAGCGGATTGGAGATATCAGGATACACCAAATCTCTGAGTAATGAATCAGCGAAAGTCCCAATTAAGGCACAGAAAGTCACAACGGGCGAAACCGCCACCAAGACGAATCTGTTGGGAACAAGAGAAATTCTCAAAACATCTGCAGGGGGTCCCAGTATCAACTGAGAAACAACAGTCATAACAACTCCAAACAAATCCGGGGAATAACCCACTGAAGGAGAATAACATCATCCAAGTAGAATATATCTGCATAAGCAACTCTACTGGGGAAAACCGCCGGCTACTCACTCGGGGAACAACCCACTGAAGGAGAAAACACCTCACAAGTAGATTCTGCAACAAACCACTCTACTCGAGGAGAATATGCATCTGAAGGATCACATCAGTAGATTCTGCAATATAAGCCACCCTACTGAGGATCAAAAGTAATCAGGAAATCAATCCATTCTCTGGATGACAGAGCCGTCAGCTGACCATATTGGGGATTGAAGGAGGTTCAACAGGCAATATTGCCACAACAACCGTTCTGCAGACAAAGCTGAGGAGGGATGGATGAAAAAAAACTGGGATATCAACCCAAACAACCACTGAGTAAAAAATAAATCCCGCTCTGCTGAGGAGAAACAATACTCTGATAGAGAGAAATCAACAAACTCTACTGGCAACTGCACTAGAGAGGGTGACAACAACCTGCTAGCGACCATGATGGGGATATCAATACCCGCTCTACTCGCGACTGCGCTGAGGGGATAGATAAAGTACGGGGATAGCAACCCACTGACTGAATCTTCCAGAAATAACATCCATGCTGGCGAGGAACTGCCGCCGGAGAAAACTGAGTCTTCAACAACACTCTACTTGTGATTATGCTAGGGAACAACCCCACCAGGAATATGAACAAACGTCTTACCTGTTGGGAATCATACCACCCTTGGGAGAGCACTGAGATATCCTCAGGTATCCTTTCAACATCGTGAATATTCACTTTGTTTAAAACAACAGTTTTGAAAAGTTTGATTTGTTTAAAACAATGACATTTTATCAATTAAATCATGCAAAACATTTGTTGAATTGAAACAAATAAGAGTGCAAATAATTGGATAAAAAGCTCAAATTTATTTGATGGAATGGTAGTCTGCAAATGGCAAGGCTCCATAGATCTGTACAAAATTTGAAATCGGTGATATATATTGGAAGAGGGCTACATTGAACATAATGATCCTTTCTCTACCAATTTGAATCTCGATGTATTTGAAGCTCCAGTTGACGACGAATCGAGAATCCTCTGACGAAAAGACAGCTGGTGAACAGAAAGTCTTGTCAGGATGCAGTTACTTGCCGAATCCCTAATTTTGGCCTAGATTGCCCCAGGGTGAGGTACTCAATCTATCGGGATGCAAATATGCTTTTTTCAAGTCTCTGATTTTTTCTGGATTACCCTTGCGGGTTTTCCATTGAGACACTCATTTTTTGCCTAAGCCGCCCTTTCGGGTTTTCAACTTAGCGAGCTATTCTGTTTTTCATTTGCATATACTTTTTTTTTACTAGGCAAAGTATCTCTTAACTGCATCTGAATTCACAGGACGAGTGAAATCCTCCCCATCCATTGTTGTAAGCATCAAAGCACCACCTGAAAAGGCTCTCTTAACAACATATGGACCCTCGTAGTCTGGAGTCCACTTGCCCCTGGAATCGGGCACGAAAGACAAGACTTTCTTGAGTACGAGGTCACCTTCTCGGAACACGCGAGGCTTGACCTTCTTATCGAATGCTTTCTTCATTCTCTGCTGATATAACTGACCATGACACATGGCAGTTAATCTCTTCTCTTCAATCAAATTCAATTGGTCGTAACGACTCTGAATCCATTCAGCATCAGTCAACTAGGGACTTGAGGGTATAATTTTTCTTTTTTCTCTTTAAAAAAAAAATTCCTGATTTTTCACCCTCTTTTTTTCTTTTTTTTTTTTTTTTTTTTTTTTTTTTTTTTTGCAATGCCCCAGTTTGACTGCTTTGCTGATTCTCATGATACAGCTGAATGAGCTTCTTTCGTGCTCAAGAAGGCGGGTACTCTCATCAGGAATCCCCTTCAACATCATCTTCCTCTGCCTCGAATACAAGGAATTCAAATTTGGGAGATGGCGTTGGATCATTATGTTCAATGGGTTTAGAAATCCCTGCATAATGATTCTGGATAATGAAAGCTTTAGAATTTAAACAAGCAAACCATTATGCAGATGAAAAAATGTTGTTTTATTGTTTTTCAGGGTTTTTTTTGTGATCACTGATTTCATGCAAAAAGCAAAAAGTGAAAACAAAGGGAAAAACAAATGTTTAACAATGCATTAATTGAATGAAAACATCATTGTATTAAATGCTGCCAAACAATGTCATCACTTCTCCTTTTGGCACGGGAGAAGGGTTTTAAACAAAGTGAGCACATTTACTCTGATCTGTGGATAACTGTAGGAACATCCACAGCGACCCAATTGTGGCAGACACCACCAGGAATAACAAAATTGCTCATATCCTCTGCATCTTCTTCAATGATAGCAGCAGTTTCCTCTTCAGGCTGATCATCATGGATGAATCCTCCACTCGTGAACAGACCTCGCTCATTATATGCCCCAGAACAGTAGCCAATGCCGGCCCGGGACTTGTTGTCTTCTAGCTCAATCACTTTCCCTAAACCAGCGACTGCACCACATTCAATGGCCAGCTTTGCATCACGGTAGGAAGCAAATGAAGGAGACTTCTTCCCTATAGGTTCATCAATAGATAAAGCTTGGAACGGCGTTCCAACTTCATCCTCTGCATCGACATACGAGAAGGAAGACAGATGGCTAACCAGGAGAGCCTTTTCTCCCCCTACCACAACCAGTTTCTTGTTTTTCACAAACTTCAGCTTCTGGTGTAGGGTGGATGTCACGGCGCCAGCCTCGTGAATCCATGGTCTGCCCAAGAGACAGCTATATGATGGGTGAATGTCCATTACCTGGAAGGTAACTTGGAAATCACTCGGGCCTATCTTGATAGGGAGATCAACTTCCCCAATTACGGTCTTGCGCGACCCATCAAATGCCTTCACAACGACCCCACTCTGCCTCATAGGAGGACCTTGATATGATAATCGAGCGAGTGTGGATTTCGGCAACACATTAAGAGATGATCCAGTGTCCACCAGCACGTTGGACATAGCATCAGATTTGCAATTCAGAGATATGTGTAAGGCCATGTTGTGGTCTCTTCCCTCCTCAGGGAGATCAGCGTCACTGAAACTCAAAGTGTTGCAAGCGGTGATGTTTGCAACTATACTGTCAAATTGCTCAATAGTGACGTCGTGATCAACGTATGCCAGATCAAATACCTTCTGCAGAGCCTCCCTATGGGGTTCTGAATGCATCAGCAAGGATAGTATGGAGATTTTGGAAGGCGTGTGTAGGAGCTGGTCTACAACGTTATACTCGCTTTTCTTGATGAGCCTCAGCATCTCATCAGATTCTTCGTTCGAAATGCCACTTGGGCCAGCTGAAGAAGCAGGAGTTTTTTGTATGGAGGAGGGTCTGGCAACATCACGTGCCGGATTCTGACTATTGACAGCAGTCCCAACTGGACGCTCAGAAGATTCAGAAGCAACAGGGGCCTTAGGAGGCGCAGAGAAAACTCGACCACTCCGGGTCAAGCCGCTTACATCGGCAATATTAGTCACAGCAGTCGAAGGCAAAGGCACTTCCACCCCATCTTGCACAGCAACTGGATTGTACCTGAACGGCACAGCTTTATCAGAGGAATACGGCACAGGGCCGGCTGGCTTAATCACAAGGGAAGGAGAAGTCTTCGGCTTGCTGCTATCGTAGCGAATAACAACAGGCTCTGGCAGCTTGAACACTGGAGATATAACATTAATCTCAGGTTCGTCTTCATCAACATTGCGATTTTGGAGAATCTCAATGGTCCCTTCGTCTAACAGCTCTTGCAATTCTCTTCGGACTTGATTGCACCCCAGACGGTTCACCGAACAGATACGGCACTTATCGTGGTCATGTACCATATGGCTATACTGACACAGCAGGCGATGTAGCTCCACCAACGAACGTCGAATATGACTTACATATTTGACTTTGTATTTCCCAGGGCATCCCTGGACCATATTTACAGACTTCCCATGCGAAGGCAATGGGTTCTTGGTAACATTTGGGCCCGAATCTTCGAAGCTCAAAATCCCACATCTCATCAGGTCTTGAACCTTTGTCTTGAGTGGATAACAGTTCTCGACATTATGGCCAGGGGCACCGGAGTGATAAATGCAGTGTTGATCCGGTTTGTACCACCACTGTGGATTTGCAGGAATAGCAGGGGGATCTCTGGGAGTTATCAATTTTCTCTCCAACAAGGAGGGATAAAGCTCTGCGTATGACATGGGGATAAGATCGAAGCTGATCTTTTTCCGGTCATAACTCAAATTGGCTTGATTTGTTGTGCTTCCACGAGGCTGGTAGGCCTGTTGCTGTGGGCGTTGCTGTTGCTGATACTGTGGTTGCTGATACTGTTGCTGAGGTTGATATTGCTGATGCTGGGCATTGTCTTTGAAGACAGGCGCAATATGGGCCACCTGATGCTGATGACCAGCACGGCGTGCTGGTTTCCTCTGAACGGGAGGTTTCCTTGATTTATGGGACTGCACAGCATGTGCTTCCCCGTCTTTCTTCTTAGCAAATGAGCCGTACCTCTTGCTAGAAGAGCCTTCGTCTTTGGCCAGTCGTCCCTCGCGGACACCCTCTTCAAGTCTCATCCCCATATTCACCATCTCGGTGAAGTCTGAGGGAGCACTAGCCACCATTCGCTCATAATAAAATGAGCTAAGAGTTTTCATAAAAATCTTAGTCATTTCTTTCTCCTCGAGCGGTGGAGTGATCTGAGCTGCCAGCTCTCGCCACCTCTGGGCGTACTCTTTGAAAGTTTCCTTATCCTTTTGCGACATAGACCTGAGTTGATCTCTGTCAGGCGCCATATCGACGTTGTATTTGTATTGTTTGACGAAAGCCTCGCCAAGGTCATTGAAGGATCTAATGTTGGCGCTGTCCAGACTCATATACCAACGAAGCGCAGCACCAGACAAGCTGTCTTGGAAGTAGTGGATCAATAGCTGATCGTTGTCAGTCTGAGTAGACATCTTCCTGGCGTACATAACCAGGTGAGCAAGCGGACAGGTGTTCCCTTTATACTTCTCAAAGTCAGGAACTTTGAATTTGATAGGTATTTTTACCCCTGGAACAAGGCAGAGCTCGGCAGCAGACTTGCCAAATAGGTCTTTACCTCTGAGGGTCCTCAATTCCTTCCTCAGCTCGAGGAACTGGTCATTCATAGCATCCATTTTCTCATTAACGTCCGGGCCCTCAGATGGCTCGGAATGATTGATGGGTTCTTCTACTCTCGGCATCGCATGTACAACAGGAGGAGCAGCAGTAAGGACCGGGCTAGATGCCGGCATGTGAGCAAACGTTGGAGCTGGGATATCAGGCATGAAACCTGGAGGCATACCCCACGGGAACCCGGCTGGCATAGCATTGGGCATATAAGGAACACTGGCGGCAGGCACAGCGGAAGTAGCAACCTTAGAGATCCCAGTCCTCTGGACAGGAGTTGCAGGCGGTAGAGCAGGCTGATTCTGGGCAGCGAGAAGTTGCTCCATCAGGGCGCCAAGTCTGGCGACTTCATCCCTCAGTTCACGGTTCTCTTGTTCTAGCTGATCCATTACTCTTGCAGAATTGGCTCGGGTGTAATACCGGTGAATCAGCTTGTCTTCAAAATAAATGAAGAACACCGAGTTAGGACTGGGAGACCAGAAATAAGGGTACCTGCTTATGCAACATGATGCATGAAATGCTTGTGCAGATGCTCTGTTTTATTTTCAAGGAACCCTTAGGGTATTATTTGCAATATTTTGAGTATTTAAGCATTTTGAATTTCACATGGAGAAATATCTCGTTCAATATATCGGACAAAGAAGTACATCAATTTGATTCAATTACAAGGAGAAAAGGAAAATAACATCCTATGGATCCCTATTAGCTCGGGATGCTGGAAGACGAGAAGTGCACAGCTTCTTGATCTCTCTCTCATAAGCAGCCTCCATATCTGCTTTCGCCTTAGCAAGCTGATCATACTTCCTCTTCCAAAACCTGGAAGACTGAGGAAGCAAAGAAGTCCAAGTGTCGTTTGGGTCGTCAATCACTTTATGCTCGAGAAACTCAATCAGAGCATCTTTCTCCTTAAGCTGCTGCAATAATTCCTCTCTTTCGCGGATCCAAGCACGCGAAAGGTCTTCCTCTCTCAACTCCTCTACACGTTGGGTAGGGAGGGTTGAAGGCCCAGCCACATCCAAAGGTGTAGGTCTCGGATGATTGTATGGCATCAGATAAGTGGCAGCTCTCTGTCTGACCCAGGAGGTATAAGGCTCCAAAGCAATACAATTCTTCGGGCCTAACTCGTTCCTACTCTTCCTGCGAATACTGCGCCAAGCACGGACGAATCTGGCTTTCAAGCCTTGGGGATCTTTACCCTCCTGGAAGAATACACCTTCTAACAGAATGTTATGAGGTTTATCCTTTAGGGGGAACCCAAGCTGACGACGTGCAAGTATAGGATTGTAGCTGATCCCACCACATGTACCAAGAAGAGGCACATTCGGGAATTCACCACAATAGTCAATGATCTGAACAGTATCATACACGCGATCGTACCAAGAGATATCATCATTAGTGAGAGACATGAGCCTCTGGGACCACCGTAGACATCCCTTGTTCTCCTTAAAAGCAATGGTCTGCGGCAAGTGCGAAATAAACCACTTGTACAGCAAAGGTAGACAGCAGACAATAACTCCACTACCCTTCATATTCCTCAGGTGCAGAGAGAAATAGGCATCGCCCAACAAAGTCGGAACTGGATTAAGAACTGAGAAGATCCTAATAGCATTCATGTCCACGAACTTGTCGAAGTTGGGAAACAGCACTAATCCATAGATGAGTAATACAAACAAAGCCTCAAAGGCATCCTCACTCCTGGCCTCACCATAGAAGGTAGCTTGAGCGACAAGGAACTCGGAAGGAAAACCCTTAATCCCACCTTTGGTAATCAGATTAGCTTTGATCAAAGCTTCATCTATATGCAACAGACTAGCAATCTCTCTAGCAGATGGAATACTCTCTAGGCCACTGAACGGCACCTGATCCAGAATCGGGATCCCAATAATGTGAGAGTACTCTTCCAAGGTAGGCAATAGCTGGAAGTCCGGAAAGGAGAAGCAGTGATGCAGCGGATCATAGAACTGAGCAAGAGTGCTCATCAGACCCTCATCAACCTGAGTAGTCAGCAAAGGCAGAAGCTTCCCATACCGAGCTTTGAAACCCAAGGGATCTAGTACATAAGATGTCAGATTCCTTAACTCTTTTACATCTGGTTGTCTGAAACTGTACTTCTTTGTATGCCTTTTTGGTCTTTCCATGTCTGAAAATTTTGCAAATAAACCCTTTTAAGTTCCTTGAAAATTTTCTCTTTTTCTGATGACATGAAATGCAGATGAATGCATGAATGTATGAATGCAACAATCACACTCAAGGATCAAGCAAAGCACACCAAACAAAGGTCATGGGAAAGCTCATTGTATCCCTAATATCAATCATCCATTTTGGTGGATTTAGGTTTTCACCTTATCGACACCCAAGTTCCATTGATATTAACGGTACATGAACCGGCTCGAACACCCTTAATATCAACCAGCCGCTTTGGTGGATTTTAGGTTTTACACCTGATCCGGGATCCATTGATATTAACGGTGTCTGAACGACTCAACCATGAATCACGGGTTTGCGGAGAGTCACGAGCATGGAGTCTTGGTTAAGAACCACCCAAAGGGAGTGTACTAGGGTTTAAACCTGCCAGACATGTTCTATCAGAGGTTCCCATAATCATCGTCCCATCTCTCGGATATTATCGGAGGAACGAATACTCGTATTCCAAAAATATTCTCAAGAGAGACTCTTATGAGTGTAGTATCGCGTGACAATCGCATCAGATCTGACATCTGAACGACCTCCGCACTACGTCCTAAAAATAGGCCAATATGGGTTTGGTAACTAAGGTCCTTGGCTTCTAAGGCACATGATTGAAAGAATAATGCCTAACCACAAATGACTTGTGTGACATTATCAATCCAACATGACCTCCACCAAGTGAATGGACTCGCAAGTCAACTGGCTAAGGAATACTCCACACCAGTCGACAAGACTACGCCATTCTCCTATCCTAGAGTGCACTCGAGTTCGGGTATAGAACTCATCTCACAGAGATCACCAAAGCAAACAGCATTTGTATATCAAGCAATTCAAACATTACAATCAATACAGTTATCCCAAATTGTACAAAAATATGTCAAATAACAAATAATAATATATCACACAACAATGATGAAAAGTAGGCAATACCACCAAGGATTATGTATCTCCCCAGTGAAGTCGCCACTTTTCTGTAGCGGTGTATTCGTCGCTATATGATCTATTGGTTAAATCATAAGCAAAGTATACAATAAACATAGAGTCGCCACCGCACTTTTATTTATCCTAAGGACTGGCTAAAAAGCGAACAAAAGCCTAAGAAGTTTTACTCGTAGAAAACCAATGAAAAGATCAGAGATCGGGGTAAGGGGTAAATTACGCAAAGGGAAGGTGTTAGGCACCCAATGCGTCCTAGGTACTCCTAGGGAGCCCTTTTCACACTTTGTTGTTTGAAAAATTATTATTTGTCATGACATAAGTATTGTGCAAACATGATTGGGATGATGAGGAAAGAATGTACAAATTAATTATTTTTGTGTTTGAACGGATGAACCCGTTGCCTACGTACCTTCCATCAAAGGTAAGGATCAAAACGCCGTAGTTCGGCTAAAAAACTTCCAAAAGTTAGTGGATTCAATTTTAAAACACAAGCTCAAAGGTCTTACGTTACCCACGGGAGAAAACTCAACCTTAAGAAACAACAAGTCCACCATGTGAGAAAAGCTTCAACTTGCTAGAGAGGGGTTAACCCTATAATAAGCAAGGAAGACTTACAATTCAATCAACTAAGGACAAATAGGTGAGATTAATATCAACCAACTAGGGTAAATCAAACCTATAGCTGATGTATGAAAACTTAACAAACATGGACAAAGCCACAAAATCATTTGAATGGGTGAAGTTATTTGGATTATTTACAAAAAGTCAAAGTATGATTAAAGTCAATTCAAAATGAAGTATTTACAAAAATGAAGTTTGGAAAATCATGGACTTAAGGTCCAAGTTTCTAATTTGGGAAAGAAGGTGAGAATGTTTGCACAACATATATATACAAGTTTTGAAACATGTGTGAAAAGTTTAGGACACAATGGGGTGAATGGAATAGAAGAGTAAATGTAAAACTTCTTAGGAGGGTCCACCTCTTGAAATCATATAGAAGATGATTCAAGTGGGTCCTTAGGAATAGGCTACAAATGAGCAATAATATGAACATGGTAACAGATGAAAGTAAATAAAAGCGGATACTGGATGCCACTCAATGGTCTTATACCTGTCTCCTAAAATAAGTAAGGATATCAGAGGCCACTCTATGGACTTACACTAATCTCCATCAAAATAAAACAAAAAACAAAACAGGGAAGTCAACTGCCAATCTATCTGGACTTATGTTAATCTCCACAGTATGATCCTAGGAATACAAATGCCACATCACAGGGACTTACAATGAATCCTCACATACAACAACAATGCTCAAACAAAGAGCAAAGAAGATATGAGTGACCAATGAGGTCTTACACTCTATCTCTTCCATGTCATAGGAACAAAAGCCAATCAATATGGACTTACAATTGTCCTCAATGGGAAAACATCAATGTCACAAGGACAAAAGAAATGATCATGCACTAATGGCAAACAAAGATGATAAATGCACAACGGCAATCAATGATAGTAAATGCACAATGGCAATCAAGTAATCATGTATAAATGAATCAAGTAATCAATCACATAAATTCAAGTAGCACACACTATAACCATTCAATGAGGCTCAAGCAAAGGGTGAGGCATTAAAGCCAACTGTAATAGGGTTCAAGTTGCTCTTAACCTTGCCATTGAGGGGCTAAGGTGAAGCAGATGAAAGGATATGAGGGGTGTGCCTCATCACTCTTATCTCTGGTCAGAGAGAGTATTGAATATCAGAAGGTGTGGGAGTTCAGAAAGATGGAACTCTCTCCACATTTTATTGACTCGATAGATCTTGGGTTGGGATCTCAATGCTACAACCATGTAATGGGAGCAAGGAGAAGACTCACAGAATAGTGGGAGATAGGCTACATATCTCTTATATCCACCAATTGCCTCAAGTGAGGACTTTTCCTGCTTGGGACAAACATAAACAATCACAAACATTGCCTCTTAAGGAGGACTTCAGACAGTTTGCCCGGCCAAATAACAGGCCGGGTCTCCAGACTACATGAAGAATAGAGAGTCTACCTCAATGCAAATTGCTATTTAAGCAAAGCAATGCAAGTTCTTAAGAGAACTGAGCAACTAAGGGTACCTGCAATCAATCAAGTATCATCAGTACTCAGACAGACAACAATAAACAGCAAATGTTAATCAGTCAGACTATACAAACAACACAAGCACATAAATGCAAGCTACAAGCTCAAGCTCAAGCTTCACAACCTACAAAACAAAGTTATGTTAGTTCTCCACATCAAACAAACTCAATTTTATTGACTTGGTTCAATCTCCTTTATGCATTATGCATTTCATCCTGAAAAAATCAAGCAAATGTGAGAAACAAGACCACTAGGCCAAGCCTAGGGTCCAAAAGTGAGAAAAAATTCTAAACAGCAAGTGATTCTCAACTAAAATCAAGCTAAAGCAATTCAAAAGCAAGAGCAATTGATCCCATGTTTATATCATTTACTATAATCATTTCATGACCAAAACAAGTCAAATTAGGTCAAATGCAACATCAAAAGTCCCAACAGAATGAATTCCATCAACAGCATATTAAATCAATTCCAAAAATCCTCAAATAATTCACACCTAAACAGGACATATTCAAGGTGTAGCATGTCAATTTTCAGCTCAATTGGACAAAAGGAACTATGTCAATAAAAATCTAGAAATCCAGACACAATTATTCAAGCCAAACCAAAGCATCAACATATGCATTCACTTCAAAAATTCATAAGTCAATGAAAACAATTAAGAAATGAATGGGACCAAAACAGGGATGTCCTACAATGTGTCTACAACCAGCATACCAAATTTCATGTTCATCTAAAACCATATGAGGATTTCACACAAGATATACCAACATATGTCACACAAGCTTGCATATTTGACCAACAGAGATGAAAAATATCAATCAAATTTAAAATGCCAAATAAAAATCCAGAAATATTCACATAGCATCTCAACATGTTAGTGATCACACATATAAAATTTCAAGTCATTTCAACAAGCCTAGGTCATGAAAATAAATCCAGAAAGTTGACCTAGCTAGGTGTGACACAAATTGTCACACCTAGATTCAAAAATTCATAACTCAATCACCAGGTATCCAAAATTCACAAAATTTATATGTAAATCACTATCAGCATGTCTAGAATCACCACAAAAATTTTCAAGCATTTCTTTTAAGGCATGAGGATTTCACATCAAAAATGGCAAAATGTGCACAAAAATGACCTAAGTCAAACATCTCTAAGTCAAACCAATTATTCACCATGCACAATTTGCAAAATCATACTCATAAAAAACTAGAGACAAAATGGAAACTCTAGAAAAAATCCTCACATTTTTCTGATCATTAATTATTTTTTTATGAATTTTTTAATGTTATATATGATTTTTAAATAATTATTGAATGTGTTATAATTAATTAAATGAAATAATGGCAGAACTGTAATTATCTCGTCCAGGTCCAAAACACAGTCGTTTCACTAATTGAAGTGGAGGCACGCGATTGGCTAGATTCGCGCGGCAAACAGATTTCAAAATTTGGCCTGGCAAAAATTGGATCAAACAGTAAAATATTCCAGAAATTTCATCTTCTTCTTCGCACACTCAATCTCATCCATGTCCAAACTATGTTTTGCTCAAATCTTAATGAAAACTCACAAATGAATAACCGTTGGAAAGGTCTCACTCTCAGGATCTCAAATATCATCATGATTTCACCTAATTGTCTCTAAATCTCACGGATCGAAGGAATTAGGGTTTGGCAACATAACTTCTAATCAAGATAACTCGAGCCACAGTTCACTATTTCCAAAACTAATTACATCACGATGCTCTACATCAAACAAACTATAAAACGCACATAATCATTCACCAATCCATGAGATTCGATTTCTAACCTTGATTCGAAGGCAGTGTTGAAATTGGAGCTTTCAAGGTGTTTTGATGCGAAACAGATGGAGAACAAGCTTCAAGAAGTTGACTGGAATGCTCAGGATCAATTGCAATGGCTTCTAGAAGAAGAAATCTTGATTCACCATTGATGGACCTTGCATGGACAGTCGCGAATGGATGCTCCTTTCAATCCAATGTTCCAAAACAGTTGCAGATGATGATGAGTGGAAGTTGCAGCAAGAAGAATTTCGCAAATTGATCAAGAATTGAGAGAGTTTTGATCAATTGAAGTTCTATATGGTTCTTGAGAATTTGGGAGAATTTGAAGAATTTGAGATTGATTTTGGGGAATTGTGAAATCTGTTATGAATTAGTTAGAATTAGGATTATATATCTCCTCTTAATCCATGCTTAATCACTCTAATTAGCAAAATACAAAGTGATTAGCAAATGTGTCATTTTCAAGCCAAGGGCAAAATAGTAACTTCACATGCCAGCCAATGCCAGCTCATTGACAGCTCACACAAACCCTAAACACCTGTCATGAGCTGTTGCCACTTGTTTCATGTTCATTGGATGAGTATTTTGCATTTTCCACATGTGATGGCACTTTGTTCATTTTTCCAAGTTCATTTCAAAAGTGAAATCTCAAACCATGAGGCCTTGGCATGTTATGATGATTCCAACCATTTTCAAATGTCATTTGTGAGGTGTTGCAAAAATCCCCATTCAAAAATTCACATTATTTCTCAAGTTGGACAATTTTGCCCCTGGACTTTTAATTGTACAGTTGAAATTTGACTTTTTGCATTGACCATTTTTGATGAAATCCAATTATGCACCATGAAAGTACATGTCAAATGGAGTTTGTGCATAAAAAGATCACCCCATTTGGACACTCCATGTGGAAGTTATGCCCCTCTGATTATGGGTCATTTTTGAAATTGAATGGACCATAACTTGCCAACCATACATGGGAAATTCAAGTCCTTGGACTTTTTGGAAAGGTGAGACCAAGATCTACAACTTTCATGTTGAACAACTTTTCATTTGAAGCTTCCTTGGACATGTAATATTTGGGAGAAAAACTTTCCATTTTGGGCAGGTGAGAATTACAGGTCATTTCCATTTTGGGAAACTTTTTGTCTGACTTCAAATCCTTCAATCCTTGATCTTTGAAATGTCAAATGAGACTTGTATGGACATGAATGAGGTCTTTCTAACCATCTCACACCCTCCAATCCCTGATTAAATGCACAGTTGACCACAGTTGACTTTTGTTGACTTTTGGTTGACTAGGCCATGTTCTGATGAATTCCAAGCCTCTTTCTCTTGAGATCTTGCTTCCAAATGATATCACAAGTTATATGAACTCTTTATGAATGATCGTGGTGTCCAAATTCTTCAAGAATGGCTACCATCTATTGCTCAAGGCCTGATTTGACTGATTGACTGATGATTGCTTCAGCTGCAAGAAACAAGGTTAGATGACAATATTTTTGTACTTTTGGTTAGCAAACATATGAAAAGCAATGATATACAAGTGCAATACATGCTTGGTGATCAAGAACCACACTCACAAAGTATCCCACCCACTAGGAGGGCAGCTAGGGTATGCAATGATCCTTGAGGCCATGATATGAGATGTTATGGGCCATGAGGGATCTTAGGGCCAAAATTAGGGTCTTACACTTTCTTTCAAAAAAAAATCTCTCTCATTCTAAGGTAAAGCATGATCCTCCATCATGCAGAGCCGACCACTCGGATCTCACTGCTAACGACACTGCTATGGCCAAGTATGACTTCGACAATCCTATCTATCAAGCCGAAGAAGGGGCTGAGGAAGATTGTGAATTGCCTGAAGGGTTAGCCAGATTGTTGAAACTGGAGGACCGAGCTATTACACCTTATCAGGAGGTGGTTGAGACCATCAACGTTGGTACCAAAGACGACAAGAAAGGGATCAAGATCGGGGCCAGTCTACAGGCCGAGAGGAAAGACCGTTGATCATGTACTTGACTGTGTTAGAAAGGTCAATGGGTTGTGTGCTCGGTCAGCATGACGAGTCAGGTCGAAAAGAGCATGCAATATACTACCTTAGCAAAAGTTTACCGACTGTGAACAAAGATACTCATTGCTCGAGAAAACTTGCTGCGCTTTGGCATGGGCGGCTCGCCGACTAAGACAGTATATGTTGACTCACACGACTCTATTGATATCAAAAATGGATCCAGTCAAGTATATTTTTGAAAAGCCATCACTTACCGGAAAGGTTACTAGGTGACAAATGATACTGACGGAGTATGACATCCAATACACTTCACAAAAAGCCATCAAGGGAAGTGTCTTGTCAGACTATCTTGCAGAGCAACCGATTGATGATTACCAACCTATGAGGTTTGACTTTCCTGATGAGGACATCCTGTTTCTCAAATCGAAAGATTGAGAGGAACCACTCCCGGAGGAGGGGCCTGACCCTGAATCCAAATGGGTTATGATGTTTGATGGGGCGGTCCACGTCAATGGTCGCGGAGTTGGTGTAGTATTGATCACACCGGAAGGGGGTTCATATGCCATTTGGTGCCAGAATAACTTTTCCCTGCACCAACAATGAAGCCAAATACGAAGCTTGTATCCTAAGACTTGAGGAAGCCGTCAAAATACAGATTAAATCCCTGGATGTATACGGGGACTCAGCTTTGGTCATCAATCAAACCAACGGGAAATGGTGCTATGCTGGAACTACGTACCCAGAATTGACGTATCTCGGTCAGAGACGAATGAAGAAAGCATTTGGTCAGAAAGTGCGCTCTCGGGGGTATCAAATCGGTGAATTGGTACTCAAAAGATTTCTTCCTCCCAACACAGATACAGGGGCAAATGGACACCGAACTATGAGGGTCCGTACGTGGTTAAAAGGATTTTCTATGGCGGAGCTTTGATGCTAACAACCATGGATGGCGAAGGATTCCCGTCCCCTGTCAACTCAGACGCAGTTAAAAAATACTTCGCATAAAATAGACCCGCTGGACGATAAAAAGAATAGTCCAGGCAAAAAAAGGGCATCCCGACGAACCAAAAAAAAAGAATAAAGAGGTTCGGGCAAAAATTAGGGATATATAAAAAAACAAAAAGAGTACACCCGGTGAGTCGAAAACCCAAAAGGGCGGCTCAGGCAAAAATGGGTATCCCGGTGGATTGAAAACCCGAAAAGGGGGCGATCCAGGCAAAAGTTAGGGAATAAGCGAATGACTATGATCTGAGTTCATCAGTGTTATATCACCGTTTCATTCAATCCGGCAATCTTCGAAGGTTAAAGATCGACTAATCATCCACTTCAGAAAGCAAGATGAGCAGAGCGTCTTGAGGACATACGAGCCATAGCAGAGTCGAAACTCAGTGGGACCCCGTTTCCACATTGTCATTAGGATAGTTCTCTTTTTATAGCGATCACCTCTTTTCAGGGATCAGCTTCCTGATACCCTCGCCTATTCCTGGCACAAATTTTCTCCCCAGTAAGAGTCGAATAATTCAGTTAAAGAGCCTCTTTATTTTTCATTTATCAGTTTGTTTGCAAAAATGTCCGAATTTTTGATAAAACATATTGCATATGAACATAATGGTGGCTTTTGCAGATGATTTGCACAGGAAAACATTTAAAATTGCTTTGAATGTGCTTAATCCCGAACGGTGAATTCAAACCGAGTAATTCCCCCCGAGGCATACGTGTATTTTTGGTTGCAGGTCACAGGAACCGGATGCCAAGTCATGAATCCTCATCCCCAAGCGGTTGACAAAGTCTCTCCTCAACAGAGCATGTTCCCCAACAGAGTTGACAGTATCCAGACTGTCTATCCCCAGTAGAGTTGACAGTGTCAGACTGTATCTTCCTAGCAACAGCGGAGTGGTTGCATAACCAACAGATGAGAGGGTGGCGTTCCCAGTGTTCATCTCATTCCCCAGCAGATTATTTCTAACAGATTTGTTCTAATCCCCAGCTTGAGGACGATTAGCAAGTTCATATCCCCAGCAAAGGTCGTTTCCTACGACATTTCCCCAGGAAGTGTTTTCCCCACAGACTCTCCTCACAGAGCCTCGCCGAACAAAGTTTCCATAGTTGATACTCCCCCCGCAAGGTCAACTTTTCAAGCAGCCAATTTATTTTTGGTGGCTCATTGGTCCCGGCAGACGGATCATTCCCCACAGAGCATTCAAGGATTGATACAGCGATCTGTTCCCTACCGGAGTTTGCTTCCCCAAGCAGATTTCTTTTTACACCATGCATAACATTTGCATTTGCATGTATATCATATCAAGCATACACATAAGCTGATAAACAGGTTCTTCCAAGCAGACTGAAGAATTACTTTACAACCAAGGTCATGAGATCCAGCCAGAGGATCAAGCGTGAGTGATCCAGCCTGAGGGTCATTTTGAAGATTAAGTGAGAATCGTTTTCCCGTGATCCAGCATGAGGGTCACTTTTTGAAGATTCAGCCTGAGAATCGTTTTCCCAAGAGTCAGCCTGAGGCTCAATTTGAAGATTCCCCAGTGAAGTCGCCTACAAGCTTTATTTCCCCAGCAAGTCTAATTGAGGAGTCGTTACAACATGTTCTAGCCCGAAGAATATGTACGAAGCCCAAAAGTGGAATATTCTCGAAGCTGTATATCTAATATGAAGGTTGGGTGTAGATTTCAAAAGAGGGTCAACCAGCACATGCCTCAGATGCGGGATCCTAATGACGGGAATTTATCATCAAAACAATCCAGATCTAGCCAGAAGATCGAAGTAGATTCAGCCAGAGAATCGAAATTAAGTTCAGATTCAGCCAGAGGATCGACACTCCAGATCTAGCCAGAAGATCAAAGTCAGGTCTAGCCCGAAGACCGGAAATAGATTCAGCCAGAGAATCGAAACAATTCAGATCTAGCCAGAAGATCGAAGTAGATTCAGCCAGAGAATCAAAGGAAATAGATTCAGCCAGAGAATCGAAACGGAGGAGATCTAGCCAGAAGATCGAAGAAGATCTAGCCAGAAGATCAAATTCGTATCCAGCCCGAGAATCAAAATTAATATCCAACCAGAGGACTAAATTGAGTATAGGTTCAGCCAGAGGATCGACACTCCAGATTAAGCCAGAAGACTGATTCAGATCCAGCCAGAGGATCGGAAGAAAAATAAACAGCGCGGTGTATTTCCGCATTTTTGTGGTGTTCTCGAAGCGCAAATTTTCGGTCTATCTTTGGTATTCAATCACAGCTCACCCCGTTTGTCTGATAAGCCGTTCGCTTTCATCCTACTCGGGTTAGCTGATGATTGAATAGGGGCAGCTGTAACACCCCAAAATTTGCCCTCCTCATTCATGCATTCATTTAGCATTTCATATTGCATTTCATCATGTCAATCAGAATTAGATCCGAAAAAAAAAACGAAAAAAAAAAGCGAAAAAAAAAAAATTACAAAAGAATAAATAAATAAAAATAATAATAAATAAATAAATAAAATATAATAAAATTTTTTGGACTTGGATCTTTCTCAAAAGCCCACTAAGCTACCAATATTAGCCTATAAATACTAGAGTTTCATTGAAACAAAGGCCACACAGAAGAGGAGAAGAAGGAAGAGAAGCAAAATACTCTGAGGTTTCCTTGGAACAAAACCCTGAGGAAAAAGATAGTGAGAGAAGACCTAACGGAGTTCAGAGCAGCCTCCAAACCCCGAAGGGAACTCAGCTACACAGAATCGCCTCTGCCTCACATAAACCCTGAAGATTGTTTTGTAAACCTCACGGGTGCAACTCAATTTCAATCAAGCTCTCCAATCAGGTTTGCCTTTATTCCCATTACCTTTTGCTTTGAAGTTGAATACTCTGAATGTATGAGGTATGATGGATGAATTTCATTAGGTTTTTTGCCCATGGGTTTAATATGTATATGAATGTATAAACAATGCCTTGAATGTTTAACCGTTTAATTTTTGAGTGTATGCCACAGGGTTTGAGGTTTCTGAAACCATACTGTTATTCATGAAAAAAATGCTTATGGTGTTTCACTAACCCTTTTGTTGAGTTTTTGTGAGGGCTCACATGACTTTTGCAGGGATAACTTGCGTGGTTTCCCACTTTATTTGTGGGATAACCCCTGGAGGTTCATTCCGATCACCTGTACTGACTCACTTTTCTTTGATGGCATTAGCTTGGAAGGATCTCAGGGTTTCCCATTCCTCTAATTGCTGTTACTTCGGATCTTTATCCGCATGGTACTTTTACATTTTTCCGCATTTTACTGCTTTCCTAGCTGGAAGACCTCGATAGGAGGCAACGTTTGAGCCCCTTGGTGGCATTTTACTTTGAGATACATGTTTTGTGTTTTGTATTCATATCCCTGCAGGTAGCGCGGTTCCTTCATCAAGGACTGCCTTTTTGCCCTCGAGCATCCCAAACCCTAAAACCCAAAGCAACACGTTAACTCCTTCTACTACAGGCGAGTAAGTCTCCAAAGGTCGAGCATCCGGTAGATTGCGTAGTGACGTCGTTCGTCCAAAACCCAATCCATAACCCCGTAGTTAGCCGAACTACGTTTTGCTCTGATTCTCAGGCCAGATAAGATACGTAGGCATAAGACGCGATGTCTTAGCGAGCACACATCCCAACCCATAGGTCAGCCGAGCTACGAAGACTCTGATTCTCATATTCAGATGAGATACGTATGCAGTGGATGCGACATCCGCGCGAGTCATTTTCATTTAACCCTTTTTTTTTGGCAAACAGCACAAGATAAACCCACACCCTTTAGACAAAAACTACAAAAGTGGATCCCGTAGAGTACTACGGATGCGTAGGGGTGCTAATACCTTCCCTTCGCATAACCGACTCCCGAACCCAAGATTTGGTTGCGAGACCCCGTCTTGTCCTTTCCTTTTTCAGGTTTACTTCGAGCGTTTCCTTTCCCTCCTTTGGGATGAATAACACACGGTGGCGACTCTTCTGTCTTTTTCTTTCGCCGGTTGTTTTTTTTTTTGCGCACTGTATTTTTCAGGTTGCGACAGTAGGCAAAAGCTGGAAATCCGAAAACGTGAAGCAACGGTACAGAGGATCATAAAACTGCACCAATACACTCATCAACCCTTCATCCACCTGAGTAGTCAGAAGGGGAAGAAATTTCCCAAAACGAGCCTTGAAACCCAAGGGATCTAGTACATAGGATGTCAAATTCCTTAGCTCTTTCAAATCTGGTTGCCTGAAACTGTACTTCTTTGTATTCCTTCTTTGTCTTTCCATGTCTGAAAATTTTGCAAATAAACCTTTTAAGTTCCTTGAAAATTTTCTTCATTATTGATGATATGGATGCAAATGGGTGCATGAATGCATGAATGCAACAATCACACTCATGGATCAAGCAAAGCACACCAAACAAAGGTCATGGGATGAATCATATCATCCTTAATATCAATCATCCATTTTGGTGGATTATGGTTTACACCTTATCAACACCCAAGTTCCATTGATATTAAGGATACATGAACGGATCAACCATGAATCAAGGGTTTGTTGCGAGTCACGAGCATGGAGTTTCGGTTAAGAACCACCCAAAGGGAGTGTACTAGGGTTTAAACCTGCCAAACATGTTCTACAAGAGGTTCCCATAGTCATCATCCCATCTTTCGGATATTATCGGAGAAACGACTACTCGTGTTCCAAAAATATTCTCAAGAGAGACTCTTATGAGTGTAGTATCGCGTAACAATCGTATCAAATCTTACATTTGATTGACCTCCGCACTACATCCTAAGAATAGGCCAAGATGGGCTTGGTAAACTAAGGTCCTTAGCTTCTAAGGTCTATATTGGAAAGAGTAATGTCTAACCACAACTACTTGTGTGACATTATTGATCCCAACATGACCTCCACCAAGTGAATGGACTTGCAAGTCAACTTGCTAAGGAATAACTCCACACAAGTCAACAAGACTACGTCATTCTCCTATCCTAAGTGCACTCGAGTCCGGGTATAGAACTCATCTCACAAAGATCACCAAGCATACAAGGAATTAATATCAAGCAAATCAATCATTACATACAATACAGTAATCCCAAATTGCACAAAAATACGTCACAAGACAATACAATACAACAAGTATGAAAAGTTGGCAAAACCTACTAGGCAAATTATCTCCCCAGCAGAGTCGCTACTTTTTTGTAGCGGGGTATTCGTTACCATTAGAGATATAGACTAAATCCAAGGTAAATCATACAAGTCGAGTGGCCACCGCACTTCTATTTATCCAAAGGAATGGTTAGAAAGCGAACAAAAACCTAAAAGTTTTAACAAAAACTAGTAAAAGAGAAACAGAGATCTGGGTAAGGGGGTTGGTTATGTAATGGGAAGGTGTTAGGCACCCAAAACATCCTAGGTACTCCTAGGGAGCCCTTTTCACACTTGTTGTAAAGGTTGTTGTTTTTGTGAAAAATTTGTTTGTGCAAACATGATTGAAGAGATGAGAAGAGAATATACAAGTTTATTTACATTTTGTGTTTGGATGGATAAACCCATTGCCTACGTACCATCTTAAAAAAGATTAGGATCAAAACCTCGTAGTTCGGGGTAAAAATCTTAAAATGAGTTGGTGAATTGATTGGTCCAAAAGCCTTAAGGTCTTTTGTTATCCAAGGGAGAAAACTCAACCTAAAACCACAAATCCACCATGTGAGGATAGCTTCAACATGCTAGTGAGGGGTTAACCCTATAATAAGCATGGAAGACTCATTGTCCATCACTAAGGATATAGGTGAGTATCACATCTACCTCAAGGATAACTCAAACCTAATAGCTAAAGGTTATGGAAAATTTGATTAGGAAAGTGGCCATTGGAACCACAAAAAGACATTTGAATGAGTTATATTTACCGATTAGAAGTATATACAAAAATGGTCAAAGTTGACTTAAAGATTCAATTCAAGATAAGTGTTATGAAAAGAAAGTTTAAAAATCAAAAGCATAAGGCTTAGGTTTCTAATGTTTGAAAGCAAATGTTAAATGTTTGCACAAAAGTTTTGGCTTAGGTTAGAGTGGAGGGAAGAAGAAGAATGGCTAAGTCCTAAGTAAAGCAAAAAGGTGAGGGATAAAGAAACAAAACCACAATGGAGTTCCTCTCTTGAGATCATATTATTGATCCAAGTAGCTCCCATCATTTGGAATAAGCAATCACAATAATAGTAAGCTCAAGCAATCAAACAAGTCTCTTAAGAGATCCTCAATGTATCTTGTGTCTTTCACTTTGGATGAACATGGCAATGGTCCTTCAATTTAAGCTCTCATAGAATCCCCTAGCACAAAAGCACACACATCAAAAGGTTCTATAATAAATTAAGAATGGACAAGAGTGAGTTTAGAGATTTGGTCCTTCTAATCCATCTTCATCATTAAGGTCCTTTTGCTCCAATTTTGCATAGGGAATGTCCTAGAAACTAAGTCCATTTGTCCATTTTTGCATTTGGTCCACAACAATCAAAACAAAACACAAGCACAATAATATATATACAAATATGTGCTCAAGTGAGCAAAAGGCAAATGACATTAATAAAACATGTGCTCAAGTGAGCAAAGGGAAAAGCAAATGGATAATATGTGCAAGAATAGTAAATTGCATAAAAGTAAAAAGCAAAAAGTAAATGTTAATTGTTATTGGTTAGTGTTAGTAGTTAGTGTGCCATAAGGCAGATTTAGTGCTATGTTAAGCAATCGTAATTGGACTTATGTAGAAGTCACAACTATCTGAGACCGGTCAATAATAATGTAGACAACAACATAAGTTAGAAGTCTTGATTAGTGAACCAAGTTCTAACAACTTGCCATGCCAAAAAAGGAAAAGAGAATTGATCTTGTATTGGTTTAAGCCTCTTGCATGATTTAGAAAACAACCTATCCTTAATGCAAAGCCATTCACTTGATCAATTGATCAAGATGAATTAGATTTAAATCAAGGAAGATTAAGTCTCCCTAATCAATGCTAACTTATCAACCTTTAACTCATTGATCAAAAAAGAAAGAAGAAGAAGAAGAAGAAGGAGATGAAGAATGGATAAGGAAATGGAAAGATCAAAATGCATAAGGTCAAATAAAATGTACCAATCCATGTGTATTGACCAAGTGACATTGAAGGTCAAAGTCAAACAATGAGAAAATCAGAAATGAGATGAAGATTGGAGATTAAACAATAAGCAAAAAATATTTTTGGCATTTTCAATATTAAAATAAACTTGAATTAAAAATAAAAGAAAGGTCAAACTTCAAAATCACTTCAAATCAACATTGAAAGGTCCAAGTGATTTATCCCAAGTTCAACAAGGTCAAACAAAGTTTGACAAAAAATTTCAGCATTTTTAAAAGTCAGAAACTATTTTTAATCAATTATAAATGAATAAAAATAACCTAATTGAACTAAAATCTCAAATAAATCTCAAATCAATTAAAAAATTGATGAGAATATTTTTCATAGATCCATCATCATCCAAATAGGTTAGGAAAATATTTTTGTATTTTTTGAATATCAAAAACTATTTAAAATGAATTAAAAATAACCAAAAAGGAGAAAATTCACAAAAAATAACAAATGATGAAATAAAAAATATTAAAAATCAGAATCAGAAACTAGAATTTATTTGGAGAAGAATGCAATTGGTCCCATAATTTTTGGACCAATAATAAAAGAGATATGATTTTTTGAAATAAAAGGGAATTAAAAGAAATAAAGAAAATAGAAATCAAAAATTAAAAAAGGGAAAAAAGGAGAGACGTTGGATCAGGAGCTCATTAATTGAGTTGGCGCATTAAACGGATCATATGCGCGCGCCTACCAAACACTCAAGTCAACCGAGCAACACACTACCATTAAATAAGTCATAATAATGAAGGATCCAGATTAGATCTGGAAAATAGATCGCACGGCTAGGATTTGATCTGGAGTTGGGACGGTGGTGTACACCACCGTCTTCTCCGGCGAGACCTCCAATGCCGTTGAGAGTTGCAGACATGGCAACCTCCATCAAATGCCACGATCTATACAACAATGGAAAGCTGGGGTGATGTACATCACCCCTGTGCCATCTATTTCCACTCTAGACTTCCATGGAGAGAGGAATCAGAGATTGAAAAAAATGGTGTTCGACTGAAACTTGGTGGAATTTGAAAATTAAAAGCATAAATGAATTGCCTCTGATGAGAGGACTTCAGCCAACCCAGTAAATGCAATAAATAAGCTATAAACAAGGAGTTTCGAAGAAAATAAGTTCTGCTATCCACCTTTGAAATGTAGATTTTGAGAGCACAATTCTCCACAACCAAAGCTTGCAGTAAGATCTAGTGATGAAGAGGAAGCAAGGCTGAGGAATTATAGGTCTGAAAATCAACCAAGGTAGTTGAAATTCAGATCTGAATTTTTTAGAAGAAAGTAGAAATTCCTTAAGTGATGGCTATGGAGAGATTCGTGCAACATAACAGGTGCCTTCAGGTTTAAGAATAGTAGAGCTGAGCACACTTATTTATAGCAAATGGCAAGGCAAGCAAGGTGAATTCTCATGTGCATGAATGAGGAGGGCCTCCATGCATGGGCCTGTACAGGCGCATGGAGGGCCCAAATCTTATTGGAATGGCAAGCTGAAGTCAATTTGATATGAAATGGACGTGCATATGTGAGGTAATTGGAGTGTGCAATGAGTTTCCATAAATGCACCAAATATTCCCTTCTTCGAAAATGCCATTTCCAAAAATAAAACATGGCCTTGTGGATAATGGTTGGTAAGGTCTTGACATGAGGATCAATTGCTATGTTGAAGAAAACTCCATTTGAAGTGTGGAAATTAGTGAATTTTGAGTTTAAAGTGTAAGGTGCAAAACATGTCAAGGCAAGGTTTCCAAATTTGGCCAATGTTCAAACCCTTATGTTTTGATGATGCAAGCCTCAAATGAAAAAACCTCCAACATCAAAGTTGTATATCTTTTCAAGAAAATCAAAATGGACTTATATTTTGCATCATTTGGATTTTTGGTGAAAGCGTTATGGGCACTTGAAGTTGGACTTTTTTGCCTTTCAATGCATTTGGCCCAAAATGACCTATAATGTCTTGCATTATCACATGTATTTCCTTTGTGATTTTGAAATTTTGTTCAACATAACATTTGAAGTATACATCTTAAGATTTCCAATGAATTTGATCCCACCTCAAAATCATAAAAAATGAATGAGTTATGTCCTTGGGAAGTTGACCTAAAATTAGGGTTTCAGTCAAAATGACCTATAATGTCTTGGAATGGATGATGGCTTTACAAGCTTCAAATAAAATTTTGATGAACATGAAAGTTGTTCATATTTTTCTTAAGAACATTGTTGCTTTTGGAATCATCTCCATTTGACCAACACATGAAAAGTTAGGTCTCGGTGCATTTCAAAATAGTCAGATGAATTGACTGATCAACTTCTCAAGTCCATGACTCATATCTTGATGAATTGATGATTGAGGATACTCAAATAAGTTCAAATATGCATGAAATGAATTATTAAAGAACTTCCATTGATTGTATTTGACCATGGGCTGAGGTTGCTTCAAGAGCAAGGCATTGTGGTGCACAGATGAATTAGGGTTTCTTTGGAAACAAACCTCAAACCCTTTGATTTGATTTGATCAAAATGATGAATTGAGATGCTAGGGGGGCATATTTGATGGATGAGAGCTTTGGGAACCATTACCATGCTTGCTATCCTCTCCTCTTGACCTTATCATTGTACAAAGGATCTCTTTGATGCTTTGGACCTTGTGATTGCTCAAGCTACAAACAAAAGATGTTACTGACATATTTTTGTGCTTTTGGCTAATAAACAAAATAAGAAAAGCAATGATATACAATTCAAGCATGCCTGGTGATCTCAAACCACTCACAAGAGGTCCCACCCAAAGGCAAAGGGAACCAAGATGCCTATGATCCTTTAGGCAATACAAATGCAATGTTATGATGCCATGAGGGATCTTAGGGACAAAATTGGGGTCTTACACGTATGACCAACGGTGATACCGATCTATTGAAATTATTGTTGCTGCTATTATCAAACTGAATAGCTACCCACTCAAGGGTCTTAAACACTAGCACAATCATATTCATATCAACTCCCATATCCCTCGACTGTTGAATATGAATTACATTCTCATCCATCAACTTTTGGATATCCCTCTTGACGATCATACACCCACGAGGGTTCACACTACAGATTGCACAACCATCATGGTTATGTTCACAGTTACTAATTAAACACAAAGTCTTATCTATCTCCACTAGAGATCTTCAAATACGTCTCACATCAAAAACTCAGAAATTCCCTGGACAATCGTCCACCATGTTGATAGAAGCGTTACCATGAGCAGACAACAAATTGGCTTTTATGTTCAGTGCTTTATCCTCAAAGGACACCATACCACTCTTCATAAGCTTTTGAACTCCATACTTTAGTGGATAACAGTTCTATATATCATGGCCAGAGGCTCCCTGGTGAAAAGCACAATGAAGGTCAGGCTTGAACCACCATGGTAGTGGCTCAAGAATTTGCGGAGGATTTCTTGGCTGAATGATATTTTTGAGGACCAATGACGGGTACAACTCTGCATAAGTCATAGGAATATGCTTAAAGGAGACCTTATTCCTTTCAAAGTTTTGTTGATGATTATTATTGTTGTTGTTGTTGCTGCTGAATTGGAATTGATTGATTAGAATAGTTGGAAGAAAAACGGGATTACTAAGGAAACTTGATGTTGATGTTGGCGGGGTTGAGAACTCTTTCTAACATGAGGCCTCATCTGCCTCCCCACTGACACTGAGTTAATTTCTCCCTCCTTCCTCTTGGAGAAACTCCCACCATATTTCTTGTTGGATGATGCTTCTTCTTTAGACAAACGTCCTTCACGGACTCCTTCTTCTAGCCTCATTCCCATGTTTACCATTTCGATAAAGTCATTGGAGCACTCGCAATCATATGTTCATAATAAAACAAACTCAGCGTCTCCAAGAAGATCTTTGTCATCTCTTTCTCTTCAAGAGGTGGACTTATCTGGGCATCCAATTCTCGCAATCTCTGGGCATACTCTTTGAATGTCTCCTTATCTTTCTGAGACATAGATCTCAACTGGTCTCTATCAGGCTCCATATCCATGTTGTACTTATACTGCTTAACAAAGGCCTTGCCTAGGTTATTGAAAGTATGGATGCTTGCACTCTCCAAACCCATATACCACCTCAAGGCAGCTCCAGTCAAACTGTCTTGGAAATGGTGAATCAGTAACTGATCATTATTAGTTTGAGTAGACATTTTTCTGGCGTACATCACAAGATGGCTTAGAGGGCAAGTATTACCTTTGTACTTTTCAAAGTCGGGGACCTTGAATTTCACCGGGATCTTAACATTGGGGACCAAGCAGAGTTCAGAAGCACTCTTCCCAAACATTTCCCCCTTAGAATCTTCAACTCTTTACGCAACTCGAGGAATTGATCTTTCATTTCATCCATCTTCTCATATACATCTGGGCCCTCAGAAGGCTCAGAATGGTAGATAGTATCCTCAACACGAGGAAGAGTGTGAATGAACGAAGATAGCACTGACATGACCAGGCTAGATCTCGGTAGAGAAACAAACATGGGCGCATACCCTTCTAGCATGAAATTTGATGGCATTCCCGAAGGGAACCCACCAGGCATAGAAGGAATAGATTGACTGGCAACAGCAATAAGAACAGTTGAAGTAGCAACCTCAGAAATGATAGTCCTCTGGAGAGGAGTTGCAGGAGTTGGTGATGACTGGTTCTGGCTAGCAATCACAGATTATATCATAGTCGTTAATCTGAAGATCTCATCCTTCAGCTCTCAGTTCTTTTGCTCTAGATGCTCCATGATATTTGGTTGATTAGCGCGAGTATTGTAACAATGAGTCAGCTTGGCTGATGCATAGAAGAATAACTGATAAGGCATCTGGTGGAAGAAAACCTGTTATGCAAACGATGCATGAAATGTAATGTTTTTTATTTGTTTAATATCCAGGAACATATGAAGTCCACTTTGCAAATATATATTTAAATAATAAAAATAATGACAATTTGACTGACCATAAAATATCTTTTTATTCATAAAATTTGGAAGGATTACACTGAGTACAATTTCAGAAACCAAAACACAAATACAAGAGCAAAGGAAACTATCATCCTAAGGATCTCTAGCAACTACATTAAATGATATGGCTATGGGTGCATACTTCCTACGGATGCGTCGAATCTCGGACTCAAAGGATGTCTTCATCTGAGCCTTCTCAAGGAATAGCTGATCAAGAATCTACTTCCAAGCACCGGAAGGCTGAGGCATACTAGAGGAAGATAGACCCTCTGGCTTTCTCTGTCTCTTCACTGCTCGTTCTTCAAGAATCTCAATAAGCGCATCCTTGTCTTTCGACTCAAGCTGTAATTCTTCATGCTTTCGGCTCAAAGCATGGAACCGCTCTTCCCACATCTCTCTCTTGCTTCATCTTGGCGAGTGCGTCTTCCAACTCCTCTACATCTTGGTTAGGGAGAGTTGATGGCTCGACCATAACCACAGACATATGTCTTTCACAAGCATACGACATCTTCAGCTCCAAAGCTCCTTTCTTCACCCAAATAGTGTAAGCTTCCAAAGCTACATAGTTGCGTGGACCAAGATCGGATCTTCCTTTCCTATGCACATTATGCCAAGCATGTACCATCCTTTTCTTCAAATGTTGGGGACTTTACCCTCTTGATAAAAAATATCCTCTAACCAAGTGTTATTAGGTTTATCTCTCAAGAGGAACCCAAGTTGACGATGAGCCAAAGCAGGATTGTAGTTGGTTCCTCCTTATGTACCAATGAGAGGCACATTAGAGAACTCACCACAACTATCAATAATATCCACACTACTCAATGCAGAATCATACCAAACAATATCATCACTAGTGAGAGACATAAGTCTCTAAGACCACCGTAGACATTGCTTGTTCTCCAAAAAAGCAGGTGTCTGAGGCAAGTGCGAAATAAACCACTTGTACATGAGAGGAGTACAACACACAATAGTCCCACCACCTTTAGAATTTCTCAAATGCAAAGAGAAATACAGGTCACCCTGTAACACCTCAAAATTTGCCCTCCTCTCTTGGGACTAGCTTAACATATTGCATATCATTTATTAGGTCATTAGGCATTGCATATTGCATATCATGTGGAAACTTTGTGCAAGTCATCCTCATAAGTCTTGATCAGAAGATGAAGAGGTTGGGATGCAAGCTAGGGTTTCATTGAATGGACTGGATCATTAGCCATCTGAGGGTGGTGGTTCAAATTAGGGTTTCATGGTTCTCAAAGGAGATTGATCTTCATCTTGGTTGAAATGATACATCATCATCATCATGGTTTTGTCATCATCCCAGAGAGTCAAGAGGTTGATCAGATACCTTGAGATTAGGGTTTTGACCATTGGTCAACCCTAATCATCTGCATAGGGCCAATCAGGGCTTGGCAAGGAGATGGGGTCTACAATGGATATGGGGATCATCATGTGATTATATTGAGCTTATGGAAGCTAGGGTATCATCATTGAGCCATTTCATCAGGAGTTTGAGGCTCAGCTTGATCAGTGCATAGCCAAATTCATCTATTAGTTAGAAAAGTCAACTGTGGTCAACTGTGCTTGAACTGATGGATTTGGAGGTGGGAGAGGGTTGGATATACTTCATTCATGTTGAAACAAGTTTCATTTGACATTTCAAACATCAAGAATGAAGAAAATAAAGTCAGGAGAAAACTTTCCAAAAATAGAAAGTGACTTGTAATGAAAGTTTCCAAAAATGGAAAGTTTTTCACCACAAAATTACATGTCCAAAAATGCTTCAAATGAAATTTTGTTCAACATGAAAGTTGTAGATCTTGCTCTCACCTTTCCAAAGAGTCCAAGAATTTGAATTTCTCATGAATGGTTGGCAAGTTATGATCAAATCATTTTCCAAAAATGCCTAAATTCAAAGTGGCATAACTTTCACATGGAATGGCCAAATTGGGTGATCTTTCTTTGAGAAAACCACATTTCACATGTACTTTCATGATGCATCATCATATTTCATCAAAAATCATCATGGCAAAAAGTCATTTTTCAAGTGATTCCTTTTGTATTTTTGGTGTGGAATGGTGAATTTTCAAATTACAAGGATTTGGCATACAAGACCAATTGCTACACATCACAAATAACATTTAGAACTTGCTCCAACTGATATTACACTGTTACATTGCCTAATTTGCAAAAGGACATTTTGGCATTTTCACTAAAAACTCATTTTCACTAATTCATTTTGATTTTGCTAATTGAGATTAAGAAATGGATTAAGCATTGGTATAAAGTGTTAATTGTAACAGAATTAATAATCACACTTCACATTATTCAAGATTGTAACAGAATTTCCCTCCAAAACCTCTCAATTCTCCAAAATTTCTTCACACATTTTTTATCAATTCTCATCAAGTTCTTCATCAATTTGGTTGATTCTTGTTGGATTCTTACTCCATAAGCATTGGTGCACGACTGTTTCACAAGATCCATGCCAAAAGCTTGCTGAATTTGGACTGTTGCATTCAAGGTCATCAATGGCAATTTCATGATTCTTCAAACTGGTGCTGTTTCGAGCTGAGCTAATCACTTCAAACAACTTCTACATCAAGAAGCTTCATCTGTTTCACATAATTGGAGCCAAAAACACACGAATTCTCATCTGCTTCATCCATAAGGTAAATTCTCGATCTCGACCATTGCTTGAATTGAGATATGGCTTTTGTAGATCTTTCAATGTAGAATGCTATGCTGCTCGTGGTTTAGATTTTGGTTGATTATCGAGAGAGAAATCTTGCTTGGAAGTTTGATGCTCAATCCTTTTTTCGTTCGATCCGATTAGCATGATAGGAATTAGGTCAAACCAATGACATATCCATAATGTACGTGATTAGACGGTGATTTTGGTGTATAGCATGATTATTTTGGTTGAGATTCGTTCATGTTCATTTTCTAGAAAATTGTTCGTGTTCTTGATGAAGAACGAGCTCAAGAACGCGTTTGATCTGAGTTTCTCCATGCCGCGTTTGAATTGTTGTTTACCGCCAGCTCCAACCAATAGCATAGCGCCAGCAAATTAATTGAAACGGCGCGTTTTGGCTGTTCTGAAGCTTAATTACGAATTTGCCATTATTTCAATATTATCCAAATTCATTTCATTTTCTTTTTCAATTTCATTTCACTTTGATGCACGATCTTATAAAATTCATAGGAGATTCATTATTTGTCCAAATTTTGTGAGGTTTTTTGCATGATTCTCCTTATGATGTGTAGTTTTTAATGGTGATTTTTATGATTTTTGTGCACGTATGAAAAAGTAAAATGCTTAGGGTTTGTTTGGATGTATGCTTCATGTGTATGTTTTACCATTTCCTTCATAAAATGATGATGCTGCCATAGAAATTCATGAAATTTTTTGTGCATGTTCTGGACTCTTTGCTGGAGATTTTGATGTATGGTTTGCAATTTTTGGATCCCTGGTTGATGAGATATGAATTTTTGATTAGAGGTGTGACAATTTGTGTCACACCAAGCTTGATGAACTTCATGATTTTATTTGCCTTGCTTAGGGACATTGGATTGAGCCAAATTTTTGCATGATTGAGCATAAGGATGTTGGGATTACATGTGAATTTTTCTGGATTTATTGATGGCATTTCCTATTTGATTGGAATTTTTCCTTCTGCTTGGTCATTTGGTGATTTTTTGTGACACATGTTGGCATTTGGCTTGTGAAATTCTGGTCATTAATTGGATGGATGTGAAATTTGACATGTGAATTCTAGACACATTATAGGTCATTTTGGATTTGATCCCATTCATTTATCATATGTTGTCACTGTTTTATGATTGATGGAAGTTGATGTTTGTTTTGATGCCTTGTGTTGGCTTGTTTGAACTTGTTTGAACTTTCTGATTTTCATTGACCTACTTCCTCTTGGCCAAATGGCATGAAATTTGATATGATGCTCATTGAATGTGTTCTGTTTAGGTTGGAATTTTTGTGGAATTTATTGAAATGTTTTGATGTTGATTTAATTGAGATCATTCTGTTTGGTCCTTTGAGGTTGCAAATGGCATGCTTTGTGATATTTTGTTTATGAAATGATGATAATGAATGATATGAGCATGGGACCAAGTGGATTTGTTTCTAAATTGATTGATTGTGATTTTGGATGATTTTCACTTGCTGTTTTGGATTTTTCATCTCCTTTTGACCCTAGGCTTGTCCTAGTGGTCTTGTTTCTCACATTTGAATATGATTTTCAGGTTGAAGAAGCAAATGCTTTGAAGAGTTTAATTCAAGTTGATTGAGTTTGGTTTATATGCTTGTTATGGACTAACTTGGTTTATTTTGTAGGATGTTTGGCTCGCTTGAGTTGATTGTGCTTTGCACATTGCATAGGATTAGTGTGGTCTCACGTTCCTCATTTGCTTTATCAGCATATTGTTGTAACGTGACATACCACAAGCCGGACGAGGTTCATTTGATAGTGCCCTTCCTTTGTGGAGTATCCACTTTGGTTGTATCACTTCATCTGAACTATTGACTCTGGTGACCGATCATTTCCCGGATCTTTGGTTTAGACGATCTCAGGAGAGCTACAATGGCACACCCGAAAGGGCAAACCCATTGAGTATCTCTGCCCGATTGTCGAGACTATTATCCGCCTTAGGATAACCTGATTAGAATTTACCTGTGAAGGGAGGGTGATTCTTTCAGATGCATGCTCCGATGGTGACTTTTGGTTCCGTTGATCAGAGTCCTGTTTATAAGGCGGATTTATGGCCATTTCTTTCTGAGACGCCGGAGTGCTGTCCGAGTTATTTATCAGTGGGGATCCGTTTATTTCAGGATTCCCCGGGCCGATTCAGAGGATTGTGGTTATCTGCTCAGAGATTGTTTGATGATGATGATGATGTATCTGTCTTCCGTTTATTTCGGAACCCTTGAGTTGGATTTGTGGTTACATATTCCTTCAGATGGTTGTGATCGGTTCAGAGATCAGGGCTGTAACTCAGTGCAACGAATGATCAGATGACTTGGAGGATGGCAATGCATTGCATTCATACATCTGCATCATTCCCATTTTGCATTCATCTGCACCTAAACTACGTCTAGCCATATGGGGAGCATTATTGATTGAGAATCTGGTTGAGAGACATCTTGAATTTCAGAATATGGATGTCAAAATGTTATTTGTCTCGATGAAGCCAGGATCGAGAGACAAAATCTTCCTCGTAGGGATAGGCGTTGCATTCATGCATATTAACCTATTTGCTGTTTTGTAGGTGTCGGGCTCTAACGTGCTTGATTGTGACAGGAATCATTGCTCGCACCCGTAGAGTTGTACCTTTGCACTCAACCCGTCCTCACAGATACTTCACCAGACGCAATACTCCAAGACTGATGGATCTCCCAAATACAGACGTTCTCGAGCTGAAAGATAAAATGAATGAGTTGATCAACATCATGCAGGGTTTTGCAGTTGGTCAGAAAGCTTTGGCTGACAAAGTTGAGAAGCTCGAGCGGGCTTTAGCGGCAAACAGCGGTGTCAACCTGGATGGTGTCTCCAACCAAGGGCTGGGCGGTTCTCGAGATGGTGGCAAAAGAGCAACTGTGGGTATGGTAAATAATAATGCTGGTGGGTTTGGCGCTGCCACAGGTGGTCAACCTGGTCAGAATATGAAGGACAGTCTGTTCCCGCCTTTCTTCGGGGTGGAAGATGATAGAGAGGAAGACAGAGAAGCGGATCAGTTCTCCATGCACAACGAACCTTTCGGTCAATACAGTGCCCCACCACAGAACAAAGAGATTCAGCTGCTGGCTGAGAAGATCCGAGCTTTGGAGAGCTATGCCACTCCTGGGGTGGTCAATATGTCAAACATGGGGCTGGTAGAGGGGATTGTGATCCCGCAGAAATTCAAAGCGCCCACATTTGATCGGTATAATGGGAGTTCCTTCCCCGAGACTCATCTGCAGGCGTTCGTCCGAAAGATTTCTGCATACACCATGGACCAAAAGCTGTGGATGTATTTCTTCCAGGACAGCCTGTCCGGAGGCTCACTGGAGTGGTACACCAAGCTCAAGTCCTCAGATATCAAGAATTGGCAAGATCTTGGGGACGCTTTCTTTAAACAGTATCAGTTCAATGCTGATATGGCTCCGAGTCGTACCCAGCTGCAGGGTATGTCTCAGAAGAATAACGAGGGGTTTAAAGAATATGCTCAGAGGTGGAGGGAGTTGGCTGCCAGAGTGCAACCTCCACTGGTGGACAGGGAGATGTCTGATCTCTTCATGGGTACCCTGCAGGGGGTTTTTGCTGAAAGGATGGTGGGTTGTCCGGTAACCAACTTTGCAGACATTGTGGTGGCCGGAGAAAGAATTGAAAGTTGGCTAAGAATGGGGAAAATACAAGGTAATGCTTCGTCATCAGCATCGAAGAAGCCATTCGGGAACGGTCAGCGCAGGAATGAGGGTGAATCGAGTGCTGTGTATGCCCAAAGGGGACACGGTAGGGATCGTTACTACCAGCACACTGCTGCGGTAACTACCCCTGCTGGTAATCAGTCAGTACGACAGCAACAGCAGTCGCCTCAGCAGAGAGCACAGAGAAATGGGTACCAGGTGAGAGGAAAGGGGATTGATCGCCATTTTGACAGGCCACCCGTGACGTATGCTGTTCTGTTCAAGAAGCTGATGGATCTTGGGTTGGTTCAGCCGAGGACGATGGTTCCGATGAGATCAGATCAAAGGCCTCCCAATTATGATGAGAACACCCAGTGTGAATTCCATTCTGGTACACCAGGGCATAACATTGAGGGCTGTAGAGCATTCAAGCATGTTGTCCAGGATTTGGTAGACTCCAAGGCCATCAATTTTGCACCATCACCGAATGTTAATGCTAATCCCATGCCGGCACATGGTCAGGAGATGGTGAGTGCAATTGTTGAAGATTCGGATCACGCCTGTGCGGTAGGTGAAAGGACTGACAGTGACTGCGAATTTGAGGGTTGGATAAAGCCGTGCATACCAGGGATGGAAGTCCAAAACTGGAAGGCCTAAAAAAGGTCATCACTGTCATTCTACTGGAAGAGTAATTTTTCTGTTTTTGATTTTATTTGCATGAAAGCCATACGTGTTGCCCGACGCGTAATGGTTCATTGTAAGGGCCACCTCATGTTTCATCTTGCAACATTTTGCATCATAAATAAATGGATGTTTTTCAATTAAAAGCGGTGTTCCCTGTTTTTCATTTATTTTTACAGTTTTAAAACAAATAATAATGGCAATGTTTGTTTTCATTTTTCCTCTTTTTGATTTGTCTCGTTCCGACTTCGAAAAATAATTCTCCGGATCTCATTGATAACAATTTGGTTACACCTCATATGACTTCGACGATCTGAGCTATCATGCCAAAGAAGAAGGCGAAGAAGATTGTGATCTGCTGGAAGATTAACCAGGTTGTTGAAACAAGAGGAGAAGGTGATTCAGCCGCACGTGAAGCGAGTTGAGATTGTTATTCCAGGCACCGCCGAGGTCAGAAAGGAAATAAAAGTTGGGGCCGCTTCAGAGGCAAGTCGAGAGCAGAATGGTAGCCCCGTTGAAAGAGCATGTGAATACCTTCGCCTGGTCGTGTCAGGATAAGCCAGGAGCGGATACCGATGCCGTTGTGCACAAGCTACCATGGAGAGGAGACTGTCCTCTAGAGAAGCAGAACGCCGATGCTACTTATCAGAGAGCCATGGTGACTTTGTTTCATGATATGATTCATCATGAAATCGAATGCTATGTTGATGACATGATAGCAAAGTCCCCAAACAGAAGGGGGGCATCTGGCAAATCTGGCCAAGTTGGTCGATCGGTTAAGACAATTCAAACTGAGGTTGAATTCAGATAAGTGCACTATCAGAGTGCGGTCCGGTAAGATGTTGGGGTTCATTATAAGAGAGGAATCGAGGTTGATCCTGCTTTAAAAAAAAAAAAAAAAAAAAAGAAAGAGAAAAAGAAAAAGAAAAACAAGAAGTGCCTGAACCGAGAACAGAAAAAGAGGTTCGTGGTTTCTTAGGTAGATTGAACTACATGTCATGGTTCACATCTCATCTAACAGCCACGTGTGAACCTATATTCAAGCTGTAAAGAAAAATCAAACGGTCAGGTGAAATAATGATTGCCAAGGGGCATTGAAAAATAAAAGAATGACTAGCAGGAACCTCTGACTCTGATGCCTCCTGTGAAAGGAGCAATTGTTAATCTGGTACTTGACGGCCTTCGAGGGGTCTACGAGGTGTATTGGGTCAGCATGACGAGTCTGGTCGAAAAGAGCATGCAATTTACCTTAGCAAAAAGTTTACCGACTGTGAAACAATACATTCACTGTTCGAGAAAACTTGATGTACTTTGGCATAGGCTGCTCGCCGACCGAGACAGTGTATGCTGGTTCATACCACTTTGTGGATTTCGAGATGGATCTGATCAAGTACATATTTGAGAAGCCAGCAGTGATCGGACGGGTTGCAAGAGGGCCAATGATTTTGATTGAATGCGATATTCAGTACACCGCTCAGAAAACAATCAAGGGGAGTGTATTGTCTGATTACCTCGCCCAACAACCCGTGGAGAATTATCAACCGATGAGGTTTGAGTTCCCTGATGAGGACATCTCGAGGTGCTCAAATCGAAAGATTGAGAGTAACCGATCCCGGAGGAGGGGCCTGACCCCGAATCTGAACGGATTCTGATGTCTGATGGGGTTAATGTGGACGAGTTAGTGCTTTGGTTACGCAAAAGGGATCCCAGGTTCCCTTCGTTTCCCGAATAGTATTTGAATGCGCCGACAATGTGGCAAGTACGAAGCTTGTATACCGGGTATCGAACCTCGGTGCATCTACTGGGGCAACGCCTTTCTCGTTGGTGTATGGGATGGAATCGGTGCTACCGGTTGAGGTTCAGATTCCCTCTTTGAGAGTCCTGATGGACGTGAAATTGCAAGAGGTTGAATGGGTTAGGACCCGGTACGAGGAGTTAAGCCTGATTGAAGAAAAGAGGCTGGCAGCCATCTGTCATGGGCAGTTGTACCAGCGACGGATGAAACGTGCTTTTGATAGAAGAGTACGAACTCGGGTATATCACGTAGGTGATATGGTGCTGAAAAGGATCCTTCCTTCTCAAAACGATCGTAGGGGCAAGTGGACACCCAGTCATGAATCCCCAGCATGGTCAAGAAGGTTTTCTCCGACAGAGCCTTGTTGCTGATGACCATGGATGGCGAGGATTTTCCATCCCCTGCAGATGCGGACGCAGTTAAAAAATACTTCGTATAAAAAGACCCGCTGGACGAAAAGAATAAAATAGTCCAGGCAAAAATGGGCATCCCGGCGGACCAAAAAACAGAAAGAAAGGGTTCGGGCAAAAATTAGGGATAAAAAGAAAAAATGTACACCCGGCAAGTCGAAAACCTAAAAAGGCGACTTGGGCAAAAATGGGTATCCCGGTGGACTGAAAACCCGAAAGGGTGGTCCAGGCAAAAGAGGGATTGAAACGAACAACTGCGTCCGGCATGATCGTTTGCGCTTTGGTTAAGGCATCATGGATAATACCCGGTAGGGATCAATCAGAAACGTCTTATTCAGAAGGCAGAAAGCAAGGAGAGTCTGAGGACATATGGGGTGTAACCGAGTTGGAACTCGATGAGATCACGGGTTTCACATTGCCATTAGGATAGATTTTTCCTTTTGTGCGCAATTACCTCTTTTCAGGAATTGCTTCCTTTGTATTGCTCAATTTGAGCCACACGCTTTTCAATCAATAAAATGCATATTCAGTCAAATAATTTGTTTTTGTTTTTCGTTACCGCTTTGATTGCAAAAACATCCGATTATTTTGATAAAGAATCTTGCATTTTAAGACAAACAGGTCCCTTCCAATGCATGCTTATAAGATGGAAGCTTGAAATCTTATTCGGAAGGTTGAGTGACCCAAGTGTTGAAATCTTGACACGCCTGGGGCACAGTTTTATCTAACGATCTCTTTGCAGGTATTGTTAGGTATTTTCACTCACTTGCAGGTTGTGACGTGGAAGCTTTTGACAAAATAATCCCCATGGAGTCCAATCAGGGACGAATGAATTGAAGAGTGATGAAATGACGACGAGGCGTACGACGACCTTTGAAATTAATCAAGAAGACTCTTCAAAATCTGAAAATTGAAAAGTCTGTATAAATCCCAGGAGGTCGTTCTCCGTCGAGCACGGAGCCGTTGGGAATACAAGATGATGGAGCAGAAAAGGTCCGGACGAGTCTGGGAGTTTTCAAAATTGGAAAGATGACAATGGATTTAGATGATAAATGTCATGGTTCGACGAGTCGATGGGTGTTCAGTACCAGACTAACTCCCCAAGCAGAGTCGGAACGGCTAATTCCCCAGCAGATCCAAGGTCTGTGGTTCCCTAGCAGGGTCAGGATGGTTATCCCCAGCAGGTTTGGGATCGATGTTTCCCCAGTCACCAGGCCTGAAGGTTGCTGTTTCCCAACGGAGGTATCTGTGTGGGTTTCCCAAGCAGAGTCAGGATGTATATCCCCAGCAAGTCAAAGACCGGTGTATCCCCACAGAACGTTGGTGGTTCTTATCACCAGCAATTCCCCAAGCGGATCGGGGGCAGAGGAGGCTATTCCCCAGCAAGGTTTGCTTATCCCCAGCAGCGTGGAAATCGGAGTGTTGGCGAGTTCCTCAGCAGAGTGTCTCGAGCTCCCCAGAAGAGTCCCTTGAGGGGGATACTTTTTATACATGCATCATGTAAATAGCATAGCATATTGCATAGAGAATCGCGTAGCATTTCCATAATTATGGAGCATTACGCTGAAAAAAATTAATCATGCATCATTGCAAGCATGAGCTAGTCTCAGACTGTGGTCATCGTTTGAGAGGTGGTTTTGCCCAAAGGTGAAGATGCTACTCCGAGGAGTTTGGTATCGTGACAACAATATTCCCCAGTAGCGCGATACTGGAGGAGACTTTTCCGTCGGGCAGAGATGGGAATGTTACGCGATCAGCGCGACTTGAGCCGTGGTTACCATTCAAGAATGGGTTTTGCCGGTCAGTAAAGATGATACTCCGAGGAGTTCAGCGTTGTGACGTTAGGTCAATGGTATTCCCCAGTAGTGCGATACTGGAGGAAGATTTCTATCGTGCGAGATGGAAGTTGGAAGATGTTACTCTGAGGAGTTCAGCATCGTGATTTTGGAGCAACAGTATTTCCCAGTCATCAGTTAATGTCTGGTCGAGTTTTGTTCGATGTCCTGTAAACATCCTTGTTCGATGTCCAATAAACATCATTGTTCGATGTCCAGTAAACATCATTGTTCGATGTCCAGTAAACATCATTGTTCGATGTCCAGTAAACATCATTGTTCGATGTCCAGTAAACATCATTGTTCGATGTCCTGTAAACATCATTGTTCGGTGTCCTGTAAACATCATTGTTCGGTGTCCTGTAAACATCATTGTTCGATGTCCTGTAAACATCATTGTTCGATGTCAAGTAAACATCATTGTTCGATGTCCAGTAAACATCATTGTTCGATGTCCAGTAAACATCATTGTTCGATGTCCAGTAAACATCATTGTTCGATGTCCAGTAAACGTCGAGTTTCCTCCCAGTCATCAGTAAGTGTCTGGTTGAAGGTGTACCCTCTGATATGTCGCCCTCAGAGTGGTGTTTGGTGTTATTTCCGACGGTGCCAACGGAATTATCACAAGAAATGGAGAAAGGGAAATGTTGAGGCATTTTCTGGAGAGCGGGGTTCAAATGGAGAGAAGGAGACACTGGGTGTTTTCTGGAGAATGGGGTTCACAATGGCGATCGCGAGTTATCGTCAGGCGACTGAGGTTCAAAATGGAGAATGGGGTTCATTATTTTGGCAAACAAGATGTCGGGGTTCAAATGCAGTGATCTGGGATCATTTGAGCGAAAGAAAATTTCGGGGTTCAAGAAAAGAAAAAAGGAAGAAAACGAAAAATTTTGGGGTTCAAGAAAATGAAAAAGAGAAAATTTCGGGGTTCAAGAAAGGCAAAAAATAACAATCCTCAGCGGATGTGGTGTTCAGGCCATGATTATCCCTGCGTTACCATTTATTTTGGTATCCAGGTCGATGTTGTTGTTTCGGTGATCAGGCCGACTTTCTCCGTACCAGACGGATTCTTCTTTCAAGGTTGTTTCTCTGCCGATTCTGACAGGCATTGTTAATTATTTTCCATCAGAGTGCAAATTGTTCGTCTGTTCTTGGTATTCAATCACTATTCACCCTGATCATCTGAAAGCCGAGGCTATTCAAATCGACAGGTTCACAGTGGATTGAATAGGGGCAGCTGTAACACCTCAAAATTTGCCCTCCTCTCTTGGGACTAGCTTAACATATTGCATATCATTTGTTAGGTCATTAGGCATTGCATATTTCATATCATGTGGCAACTTTGTGCAAGTCATCCTCATAAGTCTTGATCAGAAGATGAAGAGGTTGGGATGCAAGCTAGGGTTTCATTGAATGGACTGGATCATTAGCCATCTGAGGGTGGTGGTTCAAATTAGGGTTTCATGGTTCTCAAAGGAGATTGATCTTCATCTTGGTTGAAATGATACATCATCATCATCATCATGGTTTTTTCATCATCCCAGAGAGTCAAGAGGTTGATCAGATACCTTGAGATTAGGGTTTTGACCATTGGTCAACCCTAATCATCTGCATAGGGCCAATCAGGGCTTCGCAAGGAGATGAGGTCTACAATGGATATGGGGATCATCATGTGATTATATTGAGCTTATGGAAGCTAGGGTATCATCATTGAGCCATTTCATCAGGAGTTTGAGGCTCAGCTTGATCAGTGCATAGCCAAATTCATCTATCAGTTAGAAAAGTCAATTGTGGTCAACTGTGCTTGAACTGATGGATTTGGAGGTGGGAGAGGGTTGGATATACTTCATTCATGTTGAAACAAGTTTCATTTGACATTTCAAACATCAAGAATGAAGAAAATAAAGTCAGGAGAAAACTTTCCAAAAATAGAAAGTGACTTGTAATGAAAGTTTCCAAAAATGGAAAGTTTTTCACCACAAAATTACATGTCCAAAAATGCTTCAAATGAAATTTTGTTCAACATGAAAGTTGTAGATCTTGCTCTCACCTTTCCAAAGAGTCCAAGAATTTGAATTTCTCATGAATGGTTGGCAAGTTATGATCAAATCATTTTCCAAAAATGCCTAAATTCAAAGTGGCATAACTTTCACATGGAATGGCCAAATTGGGTGATCTTTCTTTGAGCAAACCACATTTCACATGTACTTTCATGATGCATCATCATATTTCATCAAAAATCATCATGGCAAAAAGTCATTTTTCAAGTGATTCCTTTTGTATTTTTGGTGTGGAATGGTGAATTTTCAAATTACAAGGATTTGGCATACAAGACCAATTGCTACACATCACAAATAACATTTAGAACTTGCTCCAACTGATATTACACTGTTACATTGCCTAATTTGCAAAAGGACATTTTGGCATTTTCACTAAAAACTCATTTTCACTAATTCATTTTGATTTTGCTAATTGAGATTAAGAAATGGATTAAGCATTGGTATAAAGTGTTAATTGTAACAGAATTGATAATCACACTTCACATTATTCAAGATTGTAACAGAATTTCCCTCCAAAACCTCTCAATTCTCCAAAATTTCTTCACACATTTTTCATCAATTCTCATCAAGTTCTTCATCAATTTGGTTGATTCTTGTTGGATTCATACTCCATAAGCATTGGTGCACGACTGTTTCACAAGATCCATGCCAAAAGCTTGCTGAATTTGGACTGTTGCATTCAAGGTCATCAATGGCAATTTCATGATTCTTCAAACTGGTGCTGTTTCGAGCTGAGCTAATCACTTCAAACAACTTCTACATCAAGAAGCTTCATCTGTTTCACATAATTGGAGCCAAAAACACACGAATTCTCATCTGCTTCATCCATAAGGTAAATTCTCGATCTCGACCATTGCTTGAATTGAGATATGGCTTTTGTAGATCTTTCAATGTAGAATGCTATGCTGCTCGTGGTTTAGATTTTGGTTGATTATCGAGAGAGAAATCTTGCTTGGAAGTTTGATGCTCAATCCTTTTTTCGTTCGATCCGGTTAGCATGATAGGAATTAGGTCAAACCAATGGCATATCCATGATGTACGTGATTAGACGGTGATTTTGGTGTATAGCATGATTATTTTGGTTGAGATTCGTTCATGTTCATTTTCTGGAAAATTGTTCGTGTTCTTGATGAAGAACGAGCTCAAGAACGCGTTTGATCTGAGTTTCTCCATGCCGCGTTTGAATTGTTGTTTACCGCCAGCTCCAACCAATAGCATAGCGCCAGCAAATTAATTGAAACGGCGCGTTTTGGCTGTTCTGAAGCTTAATTACGAATTTGCCATTATTTCTATATTATCCAAATTCATTTCATTTTCTTTTTCAATTTCATTTCACTTTGATGCATGATCTTATAAAATTCATAGGAGATTCATTATTTGTCCAAATTTTGTGAGGTTTTTTGCATGGTTCTCCTTATGATGTGTAGTTTTTAATGGTGATTTTTATGATTTTTGTGCACGTATGAAAAAGTAAAATGCTTAGGGTTTGTTTGGATGTATGCTTCATGTGTATGTTTTACCATTTCCTTCATAAAATGATGATGCTGCCATAGAAATTCATGAAATTTTTTGTGCATGTTCTGGACTCTTTGCTGGAGATTTTGATGTATGGTTTGCAATTTTTGGATCCCTGGTTGATGAGATATGAATTTTTGATTAGAGGTGTGACAATTTGTGTCACACCAAGCTTGATGAACTTCATGATTTTATTTGCCTTGCTTAGGGACATTGGATTGAGCCAAATTTTTGCATGATTGAGCATAAGGATGTTGAGATTACATGTGAAGTTTTCTGGATTTATTGATGGCATTTCCTATTTGATTGGAATTTTTCCTTCTGCTTGGTCATTTGGTGATTTTTTGTGACACATGTTGGCATTTGGCTTGTGAAATTCTGGTCATTAATTGGATGGATGTGAAATTTGACATGTGAATTCTAGACACATTATAGGTCATTTTGGATTTGATCCCATTCATTTATCATATGTTGTCACTGTTTTATGATTGATGGAAGTTGATGTTTGTTTTGATGCCTTGTGTTGGCTTGTTTGAACTTGTCTGAACTTTCTGATTTTCATTGACCTACTTCCTCTTGGCCAAATGGCATGAAATTTGATATGATGCTCATTGAATGTGTTCTGTTTAGGTTGGAACTTTTGTGGAATTTATTGAAATGTTTTGATGTTGATTTAATTGAGATCATTCTGTTTGGTCCTTTAAGGTTGCAAATGGCATGCTTTGTGATATTTTGTTTATGAAATGATGATAATGAATGATATGAGCATGGGACCAAGTGGATTTGTTTCTAAATTGATTGATTGTGATTTTGGATGATTTTCACTTGCTGTTTTGGATTTTTCATCTCCTTTTGACCCTAGGCTTGTCCTAGTGGTCTTGTTTCTCACATTTGAATATGATTTTCAGGTTGAAGAAGCAAATGCTTTGAAGAGTTTAATTCAAGTTGATTGAGTTTGGTTTATATGCTTGTTATGGACTAACTTGGTTTATTTTGTAGAATGCTTGGCTCGCTTGAGTTGATTGTGCTTTGCACATTGCATTGGTTGATTGTATTGTCTGTTAGCTTTTATGCTGTCTGTTTTGACTCTGTGATTGGTATACTGACTGAATTAGATTGATTTCAGGTACTTTAGTCGCTAACAGTTCATCTTTGAACTTGCTTTGTGCTGCTGCTTGGTTGTATAAACCAGTTGAGGTAGACTCTCTTGTCTCCATGTAGTCTGGAAGACCTGGCTTGTTATTTAGCCAGGCAACTGTCTGAAGTCCTCCTTAAGAGGCGATGTTTGTGATTGTTTAACTTTGTCCCCAAGCAGGAAAAGACCTTGATTAAGGCAATTGGCGGATAAGAGAGATATGCAATCTATCTCCCGCTATTCTGTTGAGTCTTCCCTCTGCTCACACCACTGTGTTGATGCATTGGGACATTAACCCAAGATCTTATACAGTTGTACAGTCGAGTCAGAGTCTTGAGTGTAGAAGGGTTCCCACTTTCTGGACCCACACTCCTTTGTCTGAAGCTCTCCCCGGCCAGGGATAAGAGCTGTGAAGTCTAATCTTCACTCACCTTTCATCTGCTTCACCCTGACTCTCAATGTCAGGGTTAAGAGCGAACACTACCCTGTACAGTTGGCTTGCTCTTGCAGCCTCACCCTTGTTTGAGCCTCACTTGACTGGATATAGTGTGTGCTACTTGTGAATGTCTGATTTGTTTTGTTTATGCTTGCATGCTTTGCTTCTTCCTGGTTAGGATTAGCTTGCTGTTATGCAAGTAGATAGAGAACCATAACATAGGGCAATGATGCATGATAACACCTAGGCTCGAGTCCAGCTCCCTAGTAGTGTGTCTCCCTTTGTATCTGGTTGGAATTTCTTTCCCGTTCAGGGGAACTACGTCGCCCTGATCCTCATACCAGATGAGGTACGTAGGCAGGAGACCGCGCGAGGTCTCTCCGGGCACTTTTTTTCTTTTTTGTGTGTGTTTGCTTGTTAGTCCTCTTGTGTGTCAGGATATGGATGTAAGCCCAGCGATTGGCTGTCCGTATCCTGAGTGTGTTTGTTTGGTTCGGAAGCCGATGTAAGTCCAGCGATTGGCGTTCGGGTTCCATGTTTGCCTTTTTGCGTGTGTTTTGTTTCGGCGTGCGTGAGCCGAACTACGGCAGCTCTGATTCTCGTTTCAGACGAGATACGTAGGCATAGGACGCGATGTCCTAGCGAGCCCTCTCCTCTTTTCCTCCACCTGTGTTGTTTTCAGTGTGTGTGTGTGTGATGTTTGTTTAGCAACCTTTTCTTTCTTTTAGAGCGTGGATCCCGTCGAGTACGACGGACGTGAGGGGTGCTAATACCTTCCCCTTGCGTAACCGACTCCCGATCCCATTCTCTTTGGTCGCGAGACCATGCTTTTTCCAGGTTTACTCTGAGCGTTTCCTTTCCCTCTTTTGGGATAAATAACGCATGGTGGCGGCTCTGTGTTGTTTTTGTTTTAGCCTGCCGGTTGTTTTTCGCGGATGCGACACACCCAATAGAGTAGGAACATGATTCCCAATCAAGAAGATTCTAATGGTGTTAATATCAACAAAACCATCAATGTTAGGGAATAAAGTTAAACCATAGATGAGCAATACAAAGATGGCTTCAAAAGCGCCCATACTACCAACTTGAGCAAAGACAGTAGCTCTACCAATGAGGAACTCCAAAGTCAACCCAAGAATACCTCCTTTCTTCACCAAATGAGCATCAATTTCAGATTTCTTCAAATGAAGAGCTTCAACTATGATATGAGATTTGGGAATCTCCTCAAATCCACTAAAAGGTACCTTGTTAGATACGGGTATACCCAAGAGATAATCATACTCTTCCAACGTAGGCACAAGCTAGTAATATGGAAAAGTGAAGCACCAATAAAGAGGATCATAGAACTAAACCAAAACACTCAGAAGTCCTTCAACCACATCACCAGATAATACGGACAAAAGCTTCCCATGATGTTGCTTGAAGTTCAAGGGATCTAATATAAAGGATGAAAATTTCCTTAGCTCTTTCAAATAAGGACATCTGAAACTGTACTTCTTAGTGTTCTTTCATCCATAATCCATGGTCTGGAAAATATTTGCAAAGAAGACCTAAGTTTCCTTGAAATTTATTTTCTGTGATGAATGTTATGATGCGCATGTATGCATGAATGCCTCAATCGCAAACAAGGGATCACACACAAGGCAAACACAAACAAAGGTCAAAGGATGGATCAAGTCATCATCAAGATCAATCATCCATTTTGGTGGATTATGGTTTTCACATTATCAACACCCAAGTTCCATTGATATTGACAAGACTTGATCGGGTCAACCAAGAATCAAAGGGTTTATTGTGAGTCACGAGCATGGAGTCAGGTTAAGAACCATTCCAAAGGAGTTTACTAAGGATAAAACCTGTAGATCATGTTCTAAGAAATTCCCAGAGTCTTAATCTCATCTATCGGATATTATAACTTAGGATGACTGACTCATCAACCCATAATATTCTCAATAGAAACTCGTCTGTGTATAGTATCACGTAACAACTGTTATCAGGTCTACACCTGAACAGTCTCCACACTACGTTCTAAATAGGACAAGTTGAGTTAAATGTTCTACGATCCTTAGCTTCTCGGACCTCAAATCAGATAGAGTAATGCCTATCCACAAATAACTTGTGTGATATCAATAACTCCAAAAGGGTCTCCATTGAGTAGATGGATCTCAACCCAACTTGTTAAGGACTACTCCACACAAGTTGAACATGACTATACCATCCTCCTATCTTAATTGCACTCAAGTTTGGGTTAGAACTAATCTCACCACTCAAAGATCACCAAGGATAACAAACATATTATATCATACAATCAAATATACAAATATATACACATAAAAAAGTAGGTTAAATCCACTGAGGACTACTCCTCAACAGAGTCGCCACTTAATTTCTGTAGCAGTAAATTCATGACCATCAAGCTATGGATAAACTTAACGTCAATAAAACCAGAGTCACCACCGCATTTTTATTGTTTCCAAGGGAAAAGGGAAAAGTACGAACAAAACCCAAAGATAAGAAGTTTTCAAATCAAAACTAAAAAAATGTTAGAGATTACAGGTAAGGGGGTTGGTTACATAGACGGAAGATGTTAGCACCCAAAGTGTCCTATGTACTCATAAGGAGCCCTTTTTTATGTGTGCGTTTGTGTTTGGTATAAAAGATGTTTGAGAAAAAAATAGAGTGTGGGGATGTGAAAATAATTCATTGATTATATTTTTGTGTTTGACAAGACCTTCGGTCTTGTGCCTACGTACCAACATAAAAACGAGGGATCAAAACCTCGTAGTTCGTGGTAGAAATTTCAAAGTTGGTGAATTGCTTTTAAAAAAGTTTAAATGAAAAGGCACCAAGGGGCCAAAAATTTTAATTGGGTTGTTAGTTCTTTTTGTCTTTTTGAAATTTTAAGCCAATATGATTAAATTTATTTACAAATTTGATTTAAGAAAGGGTTTGAAAATTCAAAGGCATACGGCCAAAGTTTCTAATCATTAAAATAAAGTCTAAGTTTAAAATCACAAGCAGAGAAGTTTTTGAAAAGAGGGAGAGATTTTGAAATTTAAGAAGTGGAAGGAGATGAAGAGATTATCCTGAGCACAAATTTAAAAGTTAAGGGTTGAAAAGATCTGACCAATGAGATGTAATCCAACAGATAAGAATGTCATATAGAAACCCATTTCCCTTGGACTTTAATCAAGCAATAATCAATAAGCAATGAACACTATCCAAACATCATGAAGATTAAGGCATCAAATAAAGATAGCCATATCCAAGCAAGCAATTCCAATAGCTAGCAGTCTTTTTTGTCTTCCAATGTATCAGATGAAATATTCCTAGATCAACTCAGAACAATCAAAATAATAATTAAGCACAAAGACAGAGTAGCAGATGAATTCAAACAAATCACAAGGCTTGCATCAGATGAAGGCTCAATCTCAAAATGTTGGCATTGGCCAAGTCCTTTTTGCACAGGGAATGTTGCCTAATCCTAAGTCCAAAAGTTCATATCAAATTCAACAGTCCAACATATGTTTTTTAGTGTTTTTGTTGTTATTAAGTATTTTAAGGTCCTAAGACCACAAACAAAATCAAAACACACAAACAAATATATACAATCACAATATATGGCTCAAATGAGCAAAGTGAAAATGACATAAACATAAACAAGTTATATGAAATGTAAATGGCAATGAATGATAAGTGATTGAAATTTAAATTGCATAAAGTAAATGACTTGAAAGTAAAGAAATACTAACACTAGTTAGTCAAATGTTAGACAAAAGTTAGTCAAGTGTTAGTGGTAATTTTTAATTGATTGATTCATTCTTTGGAGAACACTCAACCATTCATTCACAAGTATGAATCCTTAAACCAAGACATCTTCCATGAGAAAGGCTCCAACTTGGATAATTCAACAAGTATGCCACTAGCTCCCATGCAAGGAAAAAAGGTCAAGTCTCCATATAATGTCATGAAGAATGGGAGACTTACAATCTCACTTACTAGAATGCTATGCCTTGAGGGTCAAATATACCTCTATGTTAAGCAATCGTAATTGGATTTATGTAGAAGTCACAACTATCTGAGGCCGAGCAATAAAAATATAGGTGTTAATGCATGTTAGAGATTTGGTATGAAGAACCAAACTCCTAAAACATACCACACACTAAAAAGAAAATATCAAAAGGGAGGGACCTATCTCAGTCACCCTTGTTTTGGTTCATCTGACACAAGGTCATTGATGAATCAATTAGTCTTTAGACATTAGAGATTTCATTGGTCAAATGAGGGAATGGGGAAGAAATATGGATGAAGATGAAAAGGGCGGGGAATATAGAAACACAAGTTGATCATGGGAGGAATTTCATCAAATCAAAACCATTCATTCATTTTGGGAGATGAAATGTACATTTCATCAATCCCCTAAATTCAATGGTTTTGATCTAATAAAAGTCAAATCAACCTTGACTAAGGCCCAAATAGAAAGTCAAACATCACAAGACCATAAAAATGGCTCAACAATATTTTTAAGCAATTAATCAATTAAAAATCAATTTAAAAAGGAATTAAAATACATTTTTATTTGGTCAAAACCTAAAATCCCTCAAAACACCAAATAAATGGCCAAGGGCTTTATCCTAGGTTAAACAAGGTCAAAGGACCTTAGACAAAAAATTTCACTATTTTTAAAAAGTCAAAAGTATTTTAAACAATTAAAAATATGCACAAAAACATTTAATTCATGAAAAATATCAAAATTAATCCAAAAAATAATTTTAATTCAGAATATGAAAGAGGAAAATATTTTAAGATTTTTGGTGAAAGTCCCATATTTTTTGGATTAAAAAGAAATTTCTATGAATAAATAAAATAGGAGCAATCAAAATAAAATCATAAATTAAAATAAAAAGCAAAACAATAAGGGCCACCAGATCTCCCTTATTAAATGAGCTGGCAGATCTGATGGCCATGCGCGTGCTATCCATGGTGGACTCTAGTCAATGCAACACACGCGTGGTAATCAGAACCAAGGGATGAGATAAAACATTTAAACATGATCAAAGGGATGAGAGGGTGCCAACACACCATCGGAGCTAGGGCTTCGGTCTTCTTCTCTGGTGGACCTCACCGGACTGGTCCACCATCAACCTTCACTAAAATGAAAAACAAGGACAAGGATTTAAAAGAAAAATGCTCAGGAGCTCGAATTTGGCCTCATTTTTCTCCAATTTCAAGTATATTGAAAGATACAAGGATTTGAATTTTGAGGATCATGAACTGAGTTGCTTCTCAAAGCAACTCAATCTTGTTGCCTACATTGATAGGACTTCAGCCAACCAAAAATCAAAGAGAATGGTGAAGAATTGAGAGAGAATAGAAGAGAGAAAGTTTCTAAAAAATCACCTTCGAGGAGCTTGAACCTTGCTTGATCTTGCTTCCAATTGGCCTTGGCTTGACTTCAGAAGCTTGTAGGAAGTGAATTGGATCAAATAATGGCTTGGATTCTTGGAGTTTCAACTTGAAAACAAAAGTGAAATTGAAACTCGATTTTCAATTAAAAACCTTCAAGTTTATCCTCTAATGGTGAATGGTAGGGTTGCAGGACCAAAGCTTGGGCAAGGTGTCCTCAATTCTGAGCATGAGGCAATGCATTTATAGGATGAACAATTGATTTCCACACTCTTCCAATCAAATTCCAAAAATAGCAATTCTCACTTGCATGGATGCATGGTCGTGTGATAGGCCCATGAAGTGATGTCAAAAGGTCCAAAGTTGATCATGAGTGATGCTGAAAGTGTGTCATGAAGCCATGCATTTGGAATTGGGAAATGGTAATGAGATTCATCCAAATGGAACCTTGAAGAAAAGCCATGTGCAAGTCCTTAAATCCTTAGCCAAATGAATTAATTTTGGACTTTTTGGAAATGTGAGATCAAGGGGAACAACTTTCACGTTGAACACTTTTCCATTTGAAGCTTGGATCATGATGAATTTTTAGGTGGAATTTTGGGAAATCAAACATAATTGAAAGTTTTCTAAGTCCCAAGTCAAATGTTAACTTCTTCCACCTTGAATAAATTTTTCTATGGGAATTAAATGGAAAAAGTTCCCTCATTTGGATTTGGCATGAAGGAGTTATGCATTTTAGAAGTTGAGGAAAATTGCTTGTTCAATGGTAATGACCCAACCTGACCTATAATGTTTCCTCTTGGAACATGCCCTTGAAAGTCGAATTTGACATTTCTCAAAGAATAAAAGTTAGATAAGACATATTGGAATTAATCATGAAACTTGTATTGCATTCATATCATAAAAATTGAGCAAGTTATGGTCCTTGGAAGTTGACCTCCTAACTAGGGTTTAGACAAAATGACCTATAATCTTTCACCATAAAAAATGACTTTCCAACCAAAAGTAGCTTTTGACCTCAACATGAAAGTTGTTTGGAATGTCATAAGGAGTAATGTTTCTCTTGGAAGCATTTTATTATGACAAAAATTGTAGGAGATAGAGTCTAGTGAACCCCACTTTTGACTTCTTGACTTTCTCTAGTCAACCACCATGAACCAACTTGCAAACTTGAAGTTCTCTTGATCTGTTGGACTCATGGAGGATCATATATGTATAATATGATGTATAATGAAGTATCCATTGATATATTTGATCAAATGTTGAAGAAACTTGTTGAGGAAGTCACACAAGATACCCAGATGAATTATGGCTTCCAAGGCAAACAAGCTTCAAATTCTTGATGAATTCTTGATCAAAATGATAAATAAAGAACATGGGGACCCATATATGATGTATAGATTAAATGTGAACCATCTCTTGATTGAGCTCCTTGCATTGAGGGTTTCAAACCCTATATATAAGCTTGATGAGGCATTGGTGGATGTACACATTACCTATAAAAGAAACAAAGCTATACATAAACATGTTTTTGGTATTTTGGTTAGTAAATAATAAAAAACAAAGTACAATACAATCAAATATGCTTGGTGATCTCTCCCAATGCAAACCCAAGGAAAGAGAGATAAGGAGGATGCCAAGGTGTGATCCCAAAGTCAATGCATATGATGAGATATCATGAGGGATCTTAGGGTCAAAATTGGGGTATTACAGTATATATTTAGAAGACCAAAGAAAAATAGGGTTTCAGAACATTTTTTGTTGACAATACGTGAAATAGAAGAGGAATAGAGAAGAAGAGGAAGGCTAGGGCTTTTGATAGAGAAGACCTTATGAGTTATTTTTCCTGGTTTTGTTGGATTTACAAGGTAAGGGGACAGGGACTATTCATCTAAGGGTGCCTAATTCATGAAAGGGTATAGAGGTTTCCCTTAACCTCCAACTGGATTTTTCTTCCCCTCCTTTGATTGTGTTGTTGATGAATTATATGAATGTAATTATGTTTTATGACATGATTTGATTGCAAATTTGTGATATGTAATTTTCGTGATAATTGTGTATGCTAATTGTTCTTAAACATTTTATTTGTTATGAAATTAAGGGTTTTAAAGCATTAATGAAATTCTGAATTTTGTGATGAATTGATGGAATGACATGCTTGATTAATAGAAATTAACATGTTAATGTGTGATAATCATATATGTGATAATTATGGATTGTTTGGAAGTGTTTGGAATTGATTTAGATGAGTTTTTAGAAGTTCTGCAATGGCAAAACACGTTTTTGTTTATGATAACAAGGCGACCAGTGTCCCCTGAATGAGACCCTGGTCATCATGTGCTGCGAAACACTGACTGTAACACCCTATTCCCTGACTCGACCATTAAATAATTAAGCATATATAAAACATAAATATTCACCAAGTTGGATGCTACTCACACCCATTAAAACATTTTAAACCACATAGTAAAGAAATAACTCATTTATTAAGCAGTGGAATTACAAAAAAGCACTTGCATAACAGCCTCAACAACATTATTAGTTTAAAAAATGTGATTCATCACAAAATAAAATCAAACAGAAAGATACACAACATAAAATAATATAGGACAACTCGATCCCCTCGTGTTACATATCAGAGAGACTTTAACTATAGATTCGAATGACAAGCAACTAAATAGGCACGACACCTTCCTCAACCTCAAGCTCCTACTCAGGTACTTGATTATCTATACTTCAGAGGACCACAAACAGAATAACACAAAAAGGGGGTGAGAATACATTCAAATAATAAATGGTGCATTAACATTCAGGATTGACTTTTCCAAGATAGGTTGTCTAGGACAAGTATTAACCTTGACTTCTAAATCTTTAGGAACTTTAGATATAATAACTTTAGATTCTGAATTCATCAGAATTCATGAGCTATTTATCATAGATTCTGATGGGTTCAGAGTTTTAAGTATTTCAGCAACAGGCAAAAAGTAAGCATTCAACCCATTTTGAGCGGTGCTTGAAGAAGAAGGATCTGATGGTTTCACTAAGATATCAAATATAGAACTGTAAGGTTTCTAATGATAGCCAAGTCTCTCCCCTTTTCTCTTACTTACTCCATAAATTATGGAAGCAAGTTTGGTTCTATCATATCCATATATAATGAAATCTCGAAGAGCATATTCATTTTTATCTAGATATTTGTCATACACATTTTTCATTGAAGAAAGTTGTTCTTTTTCAAGATTTTCAATTTTTTCTTTAGGAGGATTTGGTTCATCTTTTAAAAGATCATATTGCTTTTTCAATGTTTTTATATGACTGGCTTTCCGCTGGCATCTTTTCATAAGATCATGACACAATACTTAAATCATATATTGATAGACGAGAGAATACATGTTTTGTGTCTTTTGGCTCAGAGTCAGAGTCAGCTACATATTTTGAGTTTCGAAAGATTGAGGCCATCAAAGCAAGTTTGGCTTCTTCATTTTTCCTTCATTTTCAAGTTCTTCCCATGTTGCCATGAGACTTTTCTTGAACTTGCTTCTGGAGTTATTCTTCTGGAAGCTATGATTCTTGCTTTTGTCTTTTTAAAGATCAGGACATTCACTAATGAAATGACCAGGCCTCTTACAGTTGTAACAACCATCCTGATCTTTACTTCCAGAACTTGACCCTTTGAATTTGTCTTTCTTAGCAGAGGATTTGTTTTTCTTTCTGGCCATATATTTACACCTTTTGATGATAAACTCTAGTTATTCATCATCAAATTCTTCATCAGAAGCTTCATCACGAGTGGCTTCTTTAATATTTTGAGAGGATTTCTCATATCCCCTCATAGATTTTAAAGCCACATATTCAACCTGCTTTTCAGGCTCATCCTCATTCAACTTCAATTCATGACTTTGGAGATTGATAATAAGATCTTCAAGACTTAAAGAGTTTAAGTCTTTGGCTTCTTGATTAATAGTCACTTTGGGTCTGAATCTGACAGGAAGAAACCTAAGAATCTTCTTGATATGGTCTACAGTCGTATAGCTCTTGTTCAAGACCTGAAGTCCTGACATAAGAACTTGGAATCTGGAGAACATAGATTCAATGTTCTCATCCTCCTTTATTCTGAACATCTCATATTGATGAACCAGAAGATTAACTTTGGCCGCTTGCACTTGTTGATTACCTTCATAGGTAGCACATATAGATTTAAAGATAGTCTGAGTAGTAGACTTATTAATAATCTTTATATACTCAAAATGAGGCAATGCATCAACAAGAATACCTCTCACTCTATGGTGTTTTCTATAAATCTTTTTATATCAAGAGTGAGAGACTTCCTATCAGTAACCCTTCCAACACCATCAACATAAAAGTAAATTACATATTCTAAGATATCCCATAACTCATCATCTAGACTAATGATGTGAGTGTACATATTGCTTTTCTACCATTCAAATTTGGTGGAGTCTCCACTGAATGTTGGTGGTCTAACATTATTTGTGTTTTGACCAGATGTACTCTGATCATGATTGATATTACCACGAAGATGATCTTCATCAGAGCTAGTAACACCACAACTCTCAAGCATTATGAAGGGAGTATTTTTATCAAGATCTTTTATGTACCATGGTTAAGTGTTCAGTATAGACTGTGCTCTGATGCCAATTGAAGGCGAGAAAAATACACAAGAAAGGGGGGATTGAATTATGTATGCTAAAAAATGATTATACTTCTGAGTTAACACATTCAGATTCTGAATAATGTTCATACTCTGATGTAGAGTAAACACAGTAGTGGAAATATAAACTCAAAAGTAAATGCAAGCAAAACACAAATATTATCCCGGTTCTTCTCCTCAATTGAGACTAGTATAGTCCCCTTAGCTCAACAAGAGCTTTTCATTATAACCAAACCGATTACAAATTTTCAATCCACTGCTCAAGACTTCTTGCTCAAACACCCCCGAATGAGTCTTCCTTTCTTAAGCCCATGCTTAAGACTTCTTGCTTAAACCCTCTAGTTTAAGACTTCCTGCTTAAACCCCCTGGTTCAAGAATTCCTTGCTCAGTCTACCTAGAGTGAGACTTCCTGCTTAAACCCTCGGTTCAAGACTTCCTTGGTCAAGCACCCAGGCGAAATACTTCTTCTACTTTAAACAAACTGTTTAGTAGACAAGATAACTACTATACTTTGATATACAATTAAACGTATAACAGTTGTTCAACAATCACAAAGGTTTTCAACCTTTTTAAGATTTCTAAGATAAGAAATTAGTAATCTTAAGATCTTATGATATAACAATTACAAATAACAGCTCAGAGTAATGTTAAGATCTTTCTATATGTTGTGATGTTGTAACCTTCCTTTGAATCTTCATCTTCATTTTATAGAGATCATAAAAAGAGTCGTTGGAGGTTTGAACAACATCAACCTTAGGGAAGAAGCACGCCAAGATAGATGTTGGAGAGTTGCTTCTGGTCTGAAGCTTTATCCGTTAAATAATAGTGTTGCTCTTAGTATCTTTCATCATACTAGGTATCTACCAAAAGGTAGAACGGTCTAAATATGTCACATCACTTTTCTTGAGCCTTGAAAAGCTAAAACCCTAGTTGACTTTGTCCAAAAATTTGGGGCTTTGATTAGACAAGACTGCTTCAAATCAGCGTACAGATCAACTGCTCTTCATGCCTTCAGAGTCAAAGCTGTCATCAGAAGCTGGCTCATGAGGCCAGAGTCTGATGCCTTCAGAGGCGACGAACTAGTTCAAATTTTGATAAACCAAAATTAGAATTTACATTACTTCTCCACATATTCTAATAATCAGGATTAGTTCTTATGCTTGTGATCCTGCACACTTAAACAAACTGTTAGTAAACCCTTTTGTTCTTTAAATACTTTGTCATCATCAAAACCTTTTAAGAGGATGAACAAATATTATTCTAACAAACTCTACCAAAACCTCGATGTAAACCTCAGATCCCTATCCAACACAATGCTCAATGGAATACCATGTATGCTAACAATCTTCTCAATATATAACTCGGCCAAATTTTACAAGGTGTAATTGATCTTAATCAGTATGAAATGAGTCGATTTAGTCAGCCTATCAATAATAACCCATATGGAATCACATCCTTTCGTTCTCTTCGACAAACTTGTCGTAATGTTGTCCCATTTCCACTCAGGAATACTCAACGATTTCATCATACCCGATGACTTCTGATGTTCAATCTTCGACTCCTAACAAGTCAAACAAGCATAAACGAACTCAGTTATTTCCTTCTTCATTCCAGGCCACCAAAATAATTTCTTCAAGTCTTGATACATCTTGGTAGCACTGGCATGAATACTTATACCACTATTATGACCTTCCTCGAGAATACTCTTCTTAATTTCTCGCATATCAGGCATACAAACCTTATCTCTGAACCTCATTACACCATTCTCGTCAATTCTGAAGTCCCCTCTTTTGCCTCGATTGATTAACACAATACGGTCAACCAATCCCATATCAATTTTCTGACCTTCCCTGATCTCTTCAAGGACACCACTATTACACTTCAACATGCCCAACCTCACACTATTAGGAGCCTCTTCACATACCAAACTCATATCCCCGAACTGGTCAATCAAGTCAAATTCTCACACCATCAGCATTGACATATGCAACGATTTCCTACTCAACGTATGAACCATGACATTAGCTTTACCAAGATAGTAACTCAAACCAAAATCGTAGTCCTTCAGAAACTCGAGCCATCTCATTTGTCTCATATTCAACTCCTTCTGATAGAATAGATACTTCAATGTCTTGTGATCGTTGAACACCTCAAATTTGGATCCAAACAAATAATGTCTCCAAATCTTCAACATGAATACCACTGCTGCTAACTCTAGATCATGCGTAGGATTTTTCCTCTCATGAACTTTCAGCTATCTAGAAGCATAAGACACAACCTGACCAATTTGAATCAACACATCACTCAGAGCCATCTTTGAAGCATCGCAATACACCACAAAGGGCTCGCTTGGATTTGGAAAAATAAAAACTGGAGTTGATGTCAATTTATTCTTGAGTTATTTAAAATTCTATTCATACCGAACACTCGACACATAGGCTTGACCCTTTCGAGTCAATTGAGTCAAAGGCAATGCAAACTTTGAAAAACCTTCGATAAACCTTATGTAATAACCAACTAAACCAAGAAAACATGTTATCTCAGTAATAGACTTTGGAGATTCCCATTTTAATACAACATCAATCTTCAATTGATGCACATCAATACCACCACTAGAAACTACGTGGCCAAGGAAACTCACTTCTTTCATACATAGCTCGCACTTCAAGGTCTGCAAAGCAATTCTCAAATTCTTTACATGCTCTTCATCAGACTTCGAATATATCAAGATGTCATCGCTGAACACAACCACAAACTGGTCTAAGTACGGATGGAATATTGTATCATGTACTCCATGAACACTCCAGACGTATTAGACACACCACGTGACATCATTGAATACTCATAGTGACCATATCTCATTCTGAAAGCAGTCTTCAGAATATCGTCAGAATTTACACGAATCTGATGATAACTCGAATGCAAATTGATCTTGCAAAACACACAAGCACCTACCAACTGATCCATCAAATCATCAATCCTCGGAAGTAGATACTTGTTCTTGATAGTCACTTTATTTAGTTATCGGTAATCCACACACAATCTCATACTCCCATATTTCTTCTTGACTAACAACATTGGCGCTCCCCATGGTGAAACACTCGGTTGAACAAACATTTTTTCAAGAAGAGCCTCTAACTGCTTCTTCAACTTGCTCAAATCTGAAGGAGACATCCTATAAGGAGCCATCGATACATGACTAGTACTAGGTACTAAGTTTATAGTAAACTCAACCTCATGCTCTAAAGGAAAATCACTGATGTCATCTGGGAATACCTCAAGAAAACCACACACCACTGGTAGATCCGTAATCATCCTCTCGCTTCTCCTCACTCAAGGAGGCGAGTACAATGAACACTTGAGCACTCTAACTCAAGGACATCTCTACTTGCCTCGCGGTCATGAAACTCAACTCCTTACTCTCTTCGAAATCAAGAAACTTCACTGACTTATAAAAAACAATTGATAAATACATGGTTGAACTCCAACCAATTCATTCCCAGAATAGCGTCAAGCTGACTTAGGGGCAAACACACTAAGTTCATTCCAAAATCTCGCCTAAAAATTGTCAAATGACAATTCAAACACACTAAATAAGTAGTCACTGAACCACTAGTTAAGGTATTAATGATCATACTACCATTCATAAAAGACACCTTTAACTTCAACCTCGAAACACACTAAGTAGATATAAACGAATTCATTGCACATGTATCAATAATAGTAATCAAAGGAATATTATTGATAAAACACGTAACTCGAATCAAGTTATCTGATGTAGTAGCCTCTGCTATAGACAACACAAAAACCTTTCTTCCGGAACGAGCCTTCCTAGGTTTCTCACACTGAGTACTAATATGACCCCGCTCTCCATAATTATAGCAAGTCAAATTAATACTCCTATATTCAGCAGCGTAGTGACCTGACTTCCCATACTTAAAGCAATTCAAAGTTGTGCTTTTGCACTTAGTAGCACAGTGTCACATTTAAAGCATCTCATGGAAGTATAAGTTTCTCCCCCACTTCGCTTATACTCATCAGGAACCATCTGCTTCCCCTTGTCTGCTGGAGCACTATACAGTTTACCACGAATCTGACTCTTCCCTTTCCTGTCACTAACACTTTTATAGTGAGCATATTGGGCTCTACTATCCTCATCGTAAATTCTGCACTTATTCACAAGTACAAAAAAGCGGAGGATCTTCTGATAACCAATACCTTTTTTGATCTCGGGATACAACCCACTCTCAAACTTGATGCACTTTGAACCCTCTACAACGAAACTATTATAATACAGACAAAACTTCACTAGCTCCTCAAACTTGGAAGCTTACTCTGCAATTGTCAAATTTCCTTGCTTCATCTCAAGGAATTCAATCTCCTTCTTGCTAAGCACATCCTCAGGAAAGTACTTCTCCAGAAACTGTGCTCTGAACATAACCCAAGTAATATCAGTACCAACCACCTTAACCGTTGACGTGCTTTATCCTACCGATCTTCAGCTTCCCCATACAACATGTGAGTACCAAACAATACCTATGTTCCTCAGTACATGCCATCACTCAAAAAATCTCTTTAGTCTCCTTCAACTATGCATGAGCACCCTCTAGGTCGTATCTTCCCTCGAACGTCAAAATATTATTCCTATGAAACTCTCCCAGTCTGTAAAACTCATTACCAACCTGATTCTTCTATGCATGCAGCGCCTGAGCTACTGACTCTAAAGCATCAGCAATTGCACAATCATATTTTCAAGCCATTCTACACACCATCAAACATACCTTATAATAAACAATACATTGATAGTATATACACACATGTCACATACTAGGGAACGCTTATCATGTCAAAAACTTTGTCGGATGGACCAACCTGCTCTGATAACACTATGTAACACCCTACTCCCCAACTCGACAATTAAATTATTAGACATATATAAAACATAAATATTCACCAAGAAGGATGTTACTCACAACCAATAAAACATTTTGAATCACATAGTAATTAAACAACTCATTTAGTAAGCAGCAGAATCACAAAAAAAACACTTGGTATAACAACCTCAACAATATTATTAGTTTAAAAAAAGTGATTTATTGCAAAATAAAACCAAACAAAAAGATACACAACATAAACATATATAGGACAACATGATCCCCTCGTGTTACGTATCAAAGCGACTCCAACTATAGACCCAAATGACAAGAAACTAAAAAGGCACAACATCGTCCTTAACCTCAAGCTCCTACTCAGGTACCTGATTATATGTACTCCGGAAGAGCACATACGCAACAACACAAAAAGGGGGTCAGATTACATTCAAATAGTAAGTGGTGCATAAACATTCAGGATAGATTCACACATCTACACAATCATCCACATAATCATAAAGCACACCAACATTGTGCATTCACATAAAAATCATGTAATATAATGCAACAATGACTCGACTCATGCTTGTCGCGCTCCCCACTCTTAATCGGACTTACAACTCAACTATGTATCCATGTGGTACCAGCTCAACATTTGGTTATTCATATGAACCGGGCCCCAATCTCTGCCAACCCTGAGCCCCCACTCTGAGATTCAAGCTCCTACTCAAGGCTTGGGACAAGTCACAAGTCACCACTCTGAACTAGTGAACATACCTCTTTCACGAGAATGTCACATATGATGAATGTCATACATAAAATGCAGTACATCCCCACTCCAACTATACATAAATACTCAACAACAAAAGATGCAATACAGACCCTCTCTGACTGTAAAAAATATATATTTTCACTGCATCAATAATAACTCATATCTCAAATCACACGTCCCATCAACATAAATCAGCATCACATCATACTTCCACTTTTATCAAACATTTTCACACATACACATGATACTCGTTTATGTATAATTTTACTTCACAACATGCAATTAATTATATAATTTAATTAATTAACTCATATTCATCAAATACACAAAACAACAATCAACCTCTGACTGCGCGACAAAAACCTCCCTCAGAACCCAACTCAGCATGTCAGAAAATGCATTCTGACACGATGATGGGTAACCCGTCTCCACGATGATGCCTGTCATCCTTCCCATCACCCAACATGTCACACTGAGACGACCTGACAAGACCATGCTCGCCTGGAGGCCATGACGGTCTTCCCGTCATATACATGACGCCCGTCAGCGTTTCACAATGCATGACGCCCAGGGCGTCATACGAGTGACGCCCGTCACCCTACTAACATAAGAAGAATTTGATTATGTTATGGCAGAACCTACTAAATTCACCCCTAAACATCCCCAAACCCTCGAAACAATCCATAAACATCACCCACATAATTACCACACAATACCATGTTAATTCCTATTAATCTAACAAGTTATTCCATTGATTTAATCACAAAAACCAGAATTAATTCATGCTTTAAAAACTCCAATTTCACACCCAACTCATGTTCATGAAAAAATAACGTATGCAAAAATCACACCAATTACAGTACATAAATTTGCAAGTAAATCATGGCATATAAACAAAATTGCAATCATATTAATCATCAGACGACTCAATCAACAAAAAGGAGAAAATACTATTGGAGGTTAAGGGAAACCTCTCTATCCTTTCATGAATTAAGCACCCCCAGATGAAGAATCCCCCCCCCCCTTTACCTTGTAATTATATAAAATCCAGCAAGGCAAGCTCCAATTGATCCCTCATCTCAAGCTCTAACACTCTTTTCTCAAAGTTCTTCTCTCCAATATCCCTTGATTTCACGTACGGATGAAAAAGCCTCTAAAAATCTAATTTGTCTAGCTTATTAAATATGCTATATTATTTAATTCTCTAAATCACACTTTTTACTCAACTCTAATTCAGTTTTCCTCAACTCCCCTACAAATTCTCACCAAATTCTAATTAATTAATTTAATAATTACCACTAACATGATTAATTCTCACAAAAAACAACAAATATTATCATCGACCAAACATATCATATATTCGCAAAAATAATTATTACCCCATCTTTTCCTTTTTAAGTGTCATTTTATGACTTCTTACACATACCAAGAAATCTAACCAATATTGTTACTTTTCAAACAATAATTCTTATTTTACCTACAATACCCTTAATTATTTATTACATTTATTTTATTTTTTTCTCTATCTCTCTGTAATAATTATCTAGGTGTAATTTTGACAAAAGTGCAATTAATACTAACTTGAACTTTGCAAGTGACAATTGAAAAGGAACAAAAAATTATCAACAAAGTGACACTTAAAAAGGGACGGAGGGAGTAAATAAAATATTCAATTAAATTAAATAAATAATTAAATAAGTGAATAATTAAATCAGGGTGTTAAAATTATGGGCATCAGGTGTCTGACAGGGAGGCCGCCATGGTCTCTAGGAAAGCGTAGGTATTTCTGGTCATCACAGGTGTGACGTGTTGAGGGATGAGGGTGATGAAGGGCGTCACCCTGGTGAAGAGTTACCCACCATCGTGTTAGTAGGTGCGTTATGGCCTGTTGTGTTGAATTTTTGGAGTGGTTTTGTCGTGCAGTCAGTGTTTGGTTGTTGTTTCATATATCTTGAGGAATATTTGTTGATTAATTGATACATGCAATTAATTAATTGTTGCTTAGTGATATTATACATAAATGAGCATTATGTGTAATGGTGAATATATGTGTGATGAAAATGCAAGTATGATGTTATATGAATTATTGTGCATACTTGTTGATGAGTTATCAAGATGCGTAGTTCAAAGTGATAACTACTAGTAATGCAGTGAATGCATAATTTTTTTACAGTCAGAGTAGGGTTGTATTCATCATGTTGTTGTTATGTGGTTTTGTATAGTTAGAGTGAGGTTGTCTTGCATTTGTTAAATGTCATGCCACATATGTTATTGTGTTATGAAAGAGGCATGTTTGCTAGTTCAGAATGGGGACTAGTCACTTATCCCAAACACATAGTGGGGGCTTGGAGCTTATAGTGGAGGCTCGAGGTTCATAATTGGTTGAAACTCGGTTCATTTGAAGAACCAAATGTTGAGTCAATACTGCATGCATATAGATTTGAGTTGTGAGCCTGATTCAGAGTGGGGACTGTGACGAGCATGAGTCGAGTCGATTGTTGCATTGTATTATATAACAATTGTGCGAACAAGTTGCTTCTGTATTGATGAATACTCGTGTATGACTTTGTGAGTTAATTTTGATGTGGGTGAGATGTGAATACATGATAATGAGATGCATATTTGATGCGTGTGTGACTCTGTGGTGTATGGATCTATCCTAATTGTTTTGTGCACCGTTTATCATTTGAATATGTTCTCACCCCCTTTTGTATTGTTATGTTTGTACTCGGCTGGAGTACAGATAATCAGGTATCTGAGTAAGAGCTTGAGGTTGAGGATAGTGTTGTACCTCTTTAGTTGCTTATCAATCGAGTCATATAGTTTGAGTCACTCTGATATGTAACACGAGGGGAACGAGTTATTATTTATTTGTTAATGCTGCGTATCTCTTCCTTGATTTTATTTTATGATGAACCACTATTCAAACTAATATTGTTGTTAAGGCTTTTAAATGCCAAGTATGTTTTATAATTTCCGCTGCTTATCAAACGATTTCATTTTCAATTATATGGTTTAAATATGAGTTTGTTTATTGTTGAGTAGCATCCTACTTGGAGGATATATGTATTTTATATGTTTTATTTGATTATTTGTCGAGTCGAGAAGTAGGCTGTTACAATCCCTCCATTTCTTTCCAATAAAAGTAAGTATGAAATCTCTGTTACGTCCATCATCAATAACAAAATGGAGCTAACCATAAAAATAAAAATTAGTTGACAAAGCAAATAATATTCACCATGAAATTAATTTAAAGAATATGTAGTTTCTTATTAATGATACTTTTATCTTTGCATCATAAAACTTTATTTTTTTTATTTATTGGAATTGTCTCCCATCTTTCGAACATTTTGGGAAAGCCTTGAAACATTCTAACAATTCTACCCAAATACTTTTCTAATAAACAAATAATTGATCCTACTATGACCTTCTGAATCTCATTCAAGTATTATCCATCTTCCATCAGAATTTGTTTTTCCAACTAAGTCTTGCACGCTTAAACGTGTGTTTGAAATATGACTCGCCTCATCTTTCACATAAAAAAGTAAAAAAAATATAATGTCATAACTCAACTATTTAAAACATTTAAATTATTTAAAGTTACTTTATCCTTAAATTACTTACTAATAACATTTACATCCTAAGATTTAGAACTCACCACTTGACCAACATTTCAGTCTCATCTTCTACCACAACATCTTCAATCTCATCTTCTACCACAACATCTTCTGAGTGAGGGGGTGAAATGTCATGGTGAGGAAATTCCTATGTAGAAAATGATGGTTCTACAATTTAGATTGAAGGAGGGGTTATGGAAGTTTGGATTGGCTGAGGGGTTATTGCAAGTTGGATTAACGAAAGAGGTATTGATGATTTTTGAGTTGCTGTCGAACGTAGGCACTTCTTGGATACTTCAAGCTCTCCAGGTTGTACAAGCCTTGGACGACCCTTCACATACTAAATAAGATGCATCAGTGAATATCATTAAACAATCAAAACAATTAATTTGTATAGAGTGGTAAGGAGAATTTATTACTAACATATGGTGGTTTTGAAGAATACGAAGATTATTTGTAAATGGATTGGGAGGGTTTAGTAAGATTGAGAGTCCTCATCTTGTTTTGAATCTATTATATTATTCTATGGAGAATATCCTTATATGACGAAGTCATTCTTCCATAGCAGGCTTAAACTACAAGTATAGGTGATAAACAAGTCAGTATACTAAAAGTGGTAAATATCAAAATTTTATATTAACGACTATAAATTTAATAAACATAACATAAACACAATAAATTAAAAGATAGATTATGCAATAAAACATAGAGTAATAGTCCATATGTTGGTACTTCATTTTTATAATGATGAATCAACATAAAAAGTAAGAATCTCATACATTAATTAGAGATAAGCAACAAAAAACATAAGGCTCGCATGACTTACAAACAAGCTAGAAATCTTACAATAAAAAAATATATCTTAGTTATTGTCATCATTATCCGCTGAAGTTCTAGGATCATCATTAGAAAAAATTTGTTCCAAATTTTGTGATGGATATGGCTCAATGGGTGTCATAATTTCATCATTTCCACCCATGTCATACAAGTCTCTTGGCTTCAAATGAACATGTATGCTTCATCCTTGTTCAATATCATCATCCATATAAAAAACCATCTGAGCTTCTGACTCTTGAATGTTTGTCTCGTTATCTTCATGTTCTCTAGTATGTAATAGTCTTGCAAAGTTTATAGAGGTAAAACCCAACTTACCTATCTTAATGCCTATTGGGTTTGTGGTATTAGCACATTCACATTTAAACATGGCCATTATGAATACATCATAGGAAAGCACACTAATGTCTACCAATATTCCATTGTAAGGAAACCATCCAAATCTCATTTGGGTAACATTGTTGCTTGAATAACTTCGTGTCCCAAACATGCGAAAACTACACTGTTTTGAGTTTTTAAAAAATTATCTCGTTCCAACGTTCGAAACTTGAATCCATTAACATTGAACACGGTAAACCTTTTAACTTTATCAAAAGGACCACGAGAAAGACTAATGTTAACATATTTATCTAGTCCATCAATATTGTAAATATTACTTCAAATGTATACATGATACAACATCTAATTATTCATGTTATTATTAAAAACCAATTCAATACAAACATCTATTGTTTTACGAAAACTAACACGATTGTGGAACCAATAAGCAAACTCTCTATGAACCTTCTTGTCTATCTTAGCATCACTTCTTTGACTACGCCTCACTTGGTTGTGAGTAATACTTTGGAACGGCCTATTTGGTTATTTCATATTAGATATAAAAAAATCATAATAATGTAGATGACTTAAATGGAATAAAACTACTTACTTTAGATAGTCGTCAACTATTGGACAATGCGTTAAAACGCGTCTATGAGCCTGAAACTTTTCAATTGGTGTTTGAGTGTAATATGAAGATCCACCAATAGGTTTTCGAACTCTAGAAAATATTTCTGCTACACATGAACCTGTTTAGATATCACCAATAGGGTCATCATCTACACGTCCAGGTTGATTCAATCTAGTCCCAATGCTATCTAGATATATTTAACAGAATGTAAGAATCTCTTGAAAACGATATCCTTCCATAATATACCTTTTGGTTTGGTCTTATTACGTACATACAATTTAAGTTGTCCAAAGCACCAATTATTGAACCACAATAGTATCAGTTAAAATAACTTTCTACTTTCTAAGTTAGTAACATTAGAAAAAAATCACATAGTTTACCTTTCAACATGATACATCCATCGAGAATGAACAGGACCTCTAAGTTTAACTTCTTCAACAAGGTGGACTACCAAGTAAACCATAACCATGAATAACAAGGGAGGAAATAACATTTCCATGTGGCATAAAGTGAGGACAATTTGGTTTTGCAATTTTTCTAAGTCTTCAATTTTCAATATGTTACCACATAATTGTCTAAAGAATGAGCACAACTCAATCAATACTGTTGAAATCTCATGAGGTAGTGGTAGAAGTTATTCAATTAATATATGAAAATCATGACTCTTCATCATTCTATTCTCCTTGAGATTTACCAAGTCAGTGCATGTAGAAATGTTTCTTGAATAACCATCAGGCACCCTGATATTCTTTGAAGTTGTTAAAAAAATTCATTTTATCTTTACCTGTTAGATTAAAGGCCGCTGGAGAAATTCTACCATTTTCATCAGGCCAAAGATCAGGTATTATGCCTATATGTTAAAGGTCTTCTTGAGCTTTAACATGGTATTTACTTTTTTGTCTATCATTTAATAAAGTAAATATGACATTATCGCACACATTTTTCTCAATATGCATCAAATCAAGATTATGGTGTAAAAGATTATCCTTCCAATATGGAAGTTTAAAAAATATGATTTTGTTTTCCCATTGTTGAGGATGACCTTGTGTAAGATCACATTATGTGCTATCATCTTCTATTAGTTGTCCCTCACGTTTTCTTTTTACTAGTTTTTCTTTCACTGACTTTTTACTAAAGATGACTACAATGTCTTTAGCCTATTTAAAAACTTAATGTCTAGATAATGTTCTCGTTGGACTCCACATATCTTGTTCACCATTAAAGTGGATATGTTCAATCTAAACATGTGTCTCTAATCAAGGAAACAATGATGACCCATAAAACACCATTTAGGGATAGCTTTAAGATGGAAAGTATTAGTTTCATAATTACATCATGGGGTCTTGTGTATGTGTTTCATCCAAAAAGTGCACCAAAATGGATTAGAATAATCACTAGCCAATGCAAACACATTTAGCGGGTCTGATGCTAACCAAGTATGTGTCAAGTCAAATTTCTTCCAAGCTTCTAAATCTCTAGGATGTATACTGTCGAAGATCCTATTCAGAACATAATCAACGATGCATTCGGAGTTGATGGAAATCATGCAAATGAAATACCATTTGCATCACATGAGCTTCTTCGTAAATCTCCAAATTTGAAGCATATGGTATTTCATTTGCATGATTTCTATCAACTCCGAATGCATCATTGATCATGTTATGAATAGGATCTTCGACAATGATAACATCTTCAACCATATTTAGAGTAGTACTATGAGAGATATTACTAGGTAGTACAAAGGAATCTCCATGATGAATCCACATGGTGTATCCCTTTGAAAATGGTGACCACATTAAGTGGTCGAACATAAGACTCCCACTCTTGGATTTTTTAAAACCACAACACTTACAAGGGCATATTACTACGTCGTTTTCTTTTGCATCTTTGAATGCAAAATTAATAAATTATTTTATCTATTTATCATATGCAATCAATGTTTGTGGCTTCGTAATCCACAACTTATCCATTTCTTAATATATATATATATATATATATATATATATATATATATATATATATATATATATATATATATATATATATATATATATATATATATAAAAGAAATCATCACATATTTTCAGAACATATAAAAAAAAATTATGAGCATTAATACTAAAAAAACACACTTTTGGGTTCATTGATATTAAACTCAAGTTTCATTTTTGTAAACATGTCAACACCAACCTTTAAATTTGACCTATTTATATAAGTGTGTTGTGCGGGGAAAAATACAGTAAACTCGTAAATTCAAAAATCACAAGACTTTTGTATAAGAAAACAATACATAAAAGATAAAATAAGATGAATTACTTATTATGCATCTGACATTGAACAACACATAATATAATAATATAATCTTAATCATCATCAAATCAAATAATAAAAAATAAAGGAAATGTGAACAAACATTCCTTCCTAGAAAGAATTTTAGTCTAGAGGATTAGACTATCGGTTTTATAATAAGTCATAGTTTTGCCAAAAGTTAATTATTAACTCGGACCATAATGAGATACAAATGCAACAAGAAGAAAGAGATGTACAAGATATAAAATATTTCAATCAAGGGTAAGATTACAAAGAATGAGTGTTACCTCTTTAAAAAAACGATAAAAACTTCTCCAGTGATCACTGCTTAGTGCTTTAGAGTAATTTTGGGTCTGCCAAGAAAAACACAACCATCAAAAATAGTTTTATTGAAAATCTAAATAATATGAATTGAGTTTTTTTATGAGTAAACAAACCGGTTATAATTTTTAAAAAAGATTAACTTAAATAACTGTGAGAGTCAGAATTTAAACTCTAATGATAACTTTCAACTTAACAATATCACATTTTGTCGGTTAAACTAAAATTTATGAATACTTTAACGGAGTGTTATTAAAAGTAAAATTATTTTAAACCATCCTAAAACTGTAAAATACATTAGTATTAATACTTATCAACCTCTTCAAACCTAACCTTATTAGTTCTTTTGTTTGCAAAAGTGAGAAATTGAAAATAATTAGATATATTTGAAAGGCAGAGAGTGAAGCCATGTAAAAGTGGAGGATTTGTATACATACTGTGTGTTTAATTTAAAGAACTTGGTTACCAAATTTCTAGTTAAAAAAATGTTAGCATGCTTAAAGGAGGAAAGTCGTTACCATATTAACATTGTGAACATCATAATATTTAAAGGAAGAAGAAGAAAAACAAAGGAGAAGATAATACTATTTAACTTAAGGTTTTAACATATGAGCAAACTTTAACAAAACAAGACTATTTATCTTAAGGTTTTAACAAATAAACAAACTTTAATAAAACAAGAGTTACAAAAATCAATAGAATATGTATATACTACAAATTTTAAGGAAAGTCATTCCCTTACTAACTCCCATTTTTTTTTTATATTTCATGAATGCTATTAAAGATAGTGTGGGACAGGTGTCATGTTCCAAACTTTTGTAACAAATTTAAGTGCATGTGTGTTTAGATGTATTTTTCAGACACTAGCAACATTTTTCTTATCAACCATATAGTAAGATTAATGCTGGTAGTTAAGCATACAATGCCCAATTACTAAACAAGCACATACACACACATTACATCAAAAAATTGACACACAAGCACATACCATTATAACTAACATAGTAGCATGATCTTTATAATTTACATCACCTCACAAATACGATTATATACTCAAGAAGCGCATATTGCACAAAATTGTACAACATGCTCACACACAGAACTCACAACACAAAATGAAAATACCAAAAGTTGCACACAGTAGTTTAATATTAGCACACAATAATTTAATATTAGCACACACATTACATATACATAGAGTCTAGCAAACTAATTCAACCAAGGGTTCAGAGCCTGATGCTAATGCAACCGAATAAAAAAACTATTCAACAAAAGATAGTGAAGAAGAAAACAAAAACCCTCATTGAGGGTAGCTAGGAGAGTGTATTTGCTTATTATTTATCAACTATTATATAGAAAACGGTAGAAAATGCAACAAAAGACTACTACAAATCCCTTTCTAACTTTTCATTGGAAATAATAGAAAATTTATAGTGAAGGAGAAAACAAAAACCCTCACTGAGAGTAGCTAGGAATATGACTGAGAACATGAAAGACCAATGTTGTGAAACGATGTTGTCAATAATAGAAAAAAGTTGAGATAAAGATTGAGTTTCTTGAACAAACACAAGAAATCCTATTAAGTTTTACAAAAGAGAGAGAAGAGAGAAGAAGTATTGGTTAAAACTATTTTACTATTCACTTTCTCAATAAGGGTTAAAGATTACAAGTGAGTACCAACAACTAGCCTCTCTCAACAACTTGAGAGAACTAATCTATTTATAGACTACTAAGCTAATTTAAGCAACAAGATAACTTAAATAGTTGGGCTTAAACAAATGTCCAATTCGACATACTAACTTATAATACAAGTTAACATATTTCGACAATATGCATGAACAGACTTCGACTACAACATGCACAACTTATGTCGAAATATCAAGCTATCCTTATCGAGACTAGAGTTCGATCCAAATTATCATAAATCTCCACCTTGGAACAAAATCTACAAACATCAAGGGAACAAACTAGCTTTCTTCATGCAGCTTTATCAACTGTATACAATGGAAAAAACTTCCAGATTGGCAATGTCTTAGTGATCATATCAGCAACATTGTCTTCATTCGAAACTTTCAGCACTTGAACTTCTCAACGCTCAATCATCTCTCTGATGAAATGCAGTCTCTCATCAATGTGCTTGTTTTGCTCATGATAGTTTGAATTCTTCGACAGGTGTATTGCACTTTGGCTATCACATTTAACAATGATAACTTGACCTTGAAGTTTCAGCTCCTTAGCAAAATCTTCAAGCCACAATGCTTCTTTCACAACTTCAGTGAGGGAAATATATTCCTCTTCAATGGTTGATAAGGAAACAACCTTCTAAAGTGTCGATTTCCAACTGATTGGTGTGCCAAACATAGTGAACACATATCCAGAAATAGATTTTCTAGAATCGATGCATCCTGCATAATCAGAGTTGACAAATTCTTTGATTTTGACTTTGCTATCATCACTAAAGGCTCCACCATTAATAATTACTCAGTTCAGAGACCTATTTATGTACCTTAGAATCCAATTTAATGCTTGTTAGTGCGTCTTCCCAGGATTAGTCGTATACCTGCTTATAAGGCTCACTCCGCACACTATGTCTGGCCTCACACAGACCGTAGCATACATCAAAGAACCTAATATACAACATATGGAATGCTATTTGTATATGCTCTTTCGACTTTAGTACTAGGACTTTTAGTCGAACTCGTTTGAAATTAGGATTAGTCGGTATTACAATGGGCTTTGAATTTGACATACCAAACTTCTCGGGAATCTTCCTCAGGTATGTCTCTTGGGACAAGCATAATCTTGACTGATTTCTATCTCTTCGGATGTCAATCCCAAGAATCCTGGAGGAAGCTCCCAAATCTTTCATGTTGAACTCCTTATTAAGTTCGGCCTTCACCTTCATAACATCTTTGACACTATTGCTTGCTATGAGGATATCATCCATACAAAGCAACAAAATAACAAGTGAGTTTCCAGGTCAAAATCTGAAGTAAACACAGTGGTCGAACTTGCTTTTAGTGAAACCTATGTGTGACATGAACTTGTAAAATCTCTTATTCCATTGTCGAGGAGATTGTTTCACGCCATATAATGACTTATTCAGCTTGCACACATAATCTTCCTTTCCCTTTTCAGCATACCCTTCAGGTTTCCTCATCGGGATTGTTTCATCTAGATCACCATACAAGAATGCAGTCTTCACATCCATTTGTTCAAGTTCTAGGTCGAACCACGCCTCCACAGAAAGAAGTATTTAAATGGATTTATGCTTTACAATAGGTGAGAACACATCATTGAAGTCAACACCTTATTTCTAAGTTAACTCCCTAGCAACCAACCCTTCCTTAAATCTCTTCGACATCACTCCTTTGATTCCTTCCTTAACCTATAAGATCCACTTACAACTGACTAAGCTAGCCTATGTAGGTTTCTCGATTAGCTCATAAATGTTGTTATCATGAAGATATTTCATCTCATTATCCATGACTTTCAGCCATTCAATCTTGTTTCGACTCCTCACAACTTCCTTGTAATCTCTAGGTTCTTCATCAAGGACCTCACTTGCAGAGATTAAGGAGAATTCTATGAGATCTGCATAACCAAGTCTTTGAGGTGGCTTGATGACTCTTCTCGGTCTGTCTCTTTCTAGCAAGTAGTCATTATCATTCTTCTCATTTTTTACAGCAACTTCTATTTCTTCTTCGACTTCATTTGGGTTATGCAATTCAACATCAACATACTCTACCTCAACATGAATCTTTTCCTGTTCCAACTCTTCTTCAGAGATCTTCATACTTCGACCAACGTTATCAATTTTCTTCAAAGCCATCTCAACTTCATTGAAAACTACATCTCAACTTATGAAACACCTCCCATGACCTGGCTCTAGGAACCACAACTTATAAGCTTTGACTCCTTCAAGGTATCAAAGGAACATACATTTCAGAGCTCTAGGTTTGACCTTGTCTTGTCTAATGTGAGCATAGGCTAAGCAGCCAAATACTCTAAATCTATTGATATTAGGTGGATGTTTCGATCAGACTTCTTCAGGTGTTTTCATCCCCAAAGCTGTCGAGGGATACCTATTTATCAGGTAAGCCGCAATCATGACCTCCTCGTCCCATAACACCATCTTCAATATAGTACTAACTAGCATGTATCTAGCCCTTTAAAAAATTATTCGATTAGAATTTTCAGCCAACATATTTTGTTGGGGAGTACCTGCAGTAGTTATGTGGCTTGCAATACAAGATGCAACACAATAGTTGTCGAAGGCCTCATTGCAAAATTCAAGACCATTATCGGTCCTCAACCTCTCGACCTTCCTGCTAGTTTGGTTTTCGACCAAAGTCTTCCAACTTTTGAAATTTTCAAAAGTTTCATCCTTAATCTTCTGAATGAATACCCATAGATTTTTGGAGTAATCATCAACTATGGATAGAAAATACTTTGCACCTGAGTGTGAAGGATTTTTGCAGGCCCCCAAAGATCAGCATGAACGTAATCAAGGGATCCATGTGTTCTCTGTCCACCTTTGTTAAACTTCATACTACAGGATTTACCAAATACACAAGGTTCACAAAACTCCAGTTTTTCGACCCTATCACCATACAACACATTTTGTTTCAATAATTTGACCAAGCCTTTTTCACTGACATGGCCAAGTCTCTTATGCCATAGCTCAGTCTATGACACATGTTTCGTGGATGCCACATCTGCTGAACCACTTACAACCTCAGCCTCAAGGGTATACAAGCGTTGTTTCTTTACGTCTTTCAAGACTTCTCTCGACCCCTTCATTACCCTTAGGATTCTTTTCTCTCCTTTAAAAATGCATCATTTCTCTTTGAATTCACCAACATAAATCAAGTTCCTTTTAAGACCAGGTACATACCTAACCTCAGTCAATAGTCTTATTGACTCGTCACGGAGCTTGAAACTAACATATCCAATACCTGCAATTTTGCACGCTTTGTTGTTTCCCATCAGCACTGATCCACCATATCGATCACATAATTCCTCAAACACGTCCTTGTTTGGAGTCATATGCCAAGTACAACCTGAATCCATAATCCATAATCCTCTTAAGATGATGCAAAACAATTCTCCATCCACAAACGTTGAGTTGAGATAAGTGACTTTTTTCCGAATGTTGATTTGTAAATCCATTCGATGTGATGCAAACATCCTCTCCTCACCTGTTTTGGGCAAAACAATGTTTATCGTCGATTAATATAAGAGAGTTTTCGCTAAAATCAACAAGAAAACATTTTCTACCCAGAACTACGTAAGCCTTGAATTCTCTATTGCACATGGAGATGCGTAGGAGCAGGATTGCGAAATCTTGTCAGGCCCATTAATAAAAAATTAAGTTTAGTCCTTTTTCCCCCTAATAATCAAAACCTTTTAGGTCCTCTCTCATTAATAAAATTTCAAAAAAAATTATTTTCGCTCTCCTTTTCTAACCCAAAGAAGTAGAAGATCATAAATTAACATAAGTTAACATTCATTCAATACTAACTAAACGGTTCCTGTTGAGTACAACGGACGTGAGGGGTGTTAATACCTTCTCTTTGTGTAACCGACTCCCAAACCCTGATATTGGTTGCGATGACCATATCTTATCCTTTCTTTTAGGGGTTTTACCGATATTTTCTCTTTCCCTCTTTGGGAATAAATAAAGTTCGATGGAGACTCTAATAAGTCCATCTCGCGAGCGTGCGACTGCGCTTCGTGAGTGTCGTGTTCTCATTTTTCGAGGTACGACAGTTGGCGACTCTACTGGGAAACAAGAATATATCCTAAGCGAGCCAACCCTAGTTTAGTTAGGTTTCCGTTTGTGTGTTAGTTCTTTTGTTTATTCTTCTTTGTTATATGTTTTATTCATCTATGATTTATCGCATTTTTATATTTGTATATATATATATATATATATATATATATATATATATATGTGTGTGTGTGTGTGTGTGTGTGTGTGTGTGTGTGTGTGTGTGTGTGTGTGTGTGTGTGTGTGTGTGTGTGTGGGTTTTGGGATCCGATATCATGAATAAAGCTCTACACTCGAGCTTTGAAAAAAAAAGAGATAAAACATAAGTTTAGAATTGGAAGTTCTGTAGTGTTAGTCCCCAAGGGCCACTCCTTGCGTGTCTATCATGAAGACTCCTCTAGAGTAGACTTGTTTGTAGATCTCGTTATAAGAAAACTAGCATGTCACATGATGTTGATTCATGAAGGGGCCATGACTCTAGGAGCCCATTCTTAGAACCAGTTTCTGCTTTGGTGGTTGCGTAATGTTAAACTCCAAGGGCCTTTCCTTGTTGCACCCAATATGAAAACCTCACTCAGAAGAGACCTTTCGTCACTCTTGTCATAAAGCGGTTAGCCTGTTGCGTGACGTTGATACGATTATGGTCCATGATTTTGGAAACCTTATCCAAAAACATAGAAACTATCCTGTGAGTGGGTTTATGGGTAACCAACTTTGAACTATCTATTAAGAAGCCTACCAAATAGGGTGTTTTTAGTTACCTTATGATATACAAAACCAAATACCATGCATTCATGATCATTTGCATAACATCATGACACTCATACAAATTTTGTTTTCAGGAATTTTTGAACACGCGGTTGTTAGCATAAAAAGTTTGTAATGGATTCAGAAAGAAGGAAAGCATTACCATTCAAAGCCAAAATACCAGACATTACCAACATATCAAGACTTTTAAGTAAGCTTCCCTCATGCTTCAGGGTTACTTTACAAGGAACGTTTGGCCAGATTTTGGATCTCCTCTCAGTAGATGTTCAAACACCAACCATCACCGCTTTGGCTCAATTCTATGATCCTTCGCTTCGAAGTTTCTTGTTCCAAGACTTTCATTTGACTCCAACCTTGGAGGAATTTGACAGACTTTTGGGTTTTTCTATGAAAGGAAAGATACCATACAATAGGATTGGTCAGATACCTGAGATAGGAAAACTAGCCCTTGCACTCCACATCCCCATCTCTAATGCATTGGCTAATTGGAAGAAAATGGAGAATCTCTTTGGTCTTTGAGTATATCCAATGATCTAGTTCTACTCAATAAGATCATACTATCTTGGGAGAAAGTTCATACTAAAGGGACAAATTTAGCAAAGAAGAATGGTGCAACAAGGGTTCCTTATCAGCAATGGGTCTCAGAGAGGGTCAAAATTGTGAAGCTCCCTTTTTCTATAGAGATTCCTCCAAAGTCTACTTCACCAGAACCAATCCCAATTTCTCTTGAAGAGGTGGAAGAACTTCTAGCCATGGTAGCTAGACTTGGAAAGGAGAAGGAAGATCTGCAATTTGAACTCTACAATGAAACTGGAGAAAATATGATTCTCAAAAGGAATAGCAACCAAAGGAAGGAACTTTTGAAGGAGAGTCGTAAGAAGAATAGAGTTGAGAAAGATCTCAAGGAAAGAGTCTTGGATTTCCTAGATCAGGATGGTAGTGGATTGGGTTCACTCCATGATCAGTCAGCTAAAGTCAAAAGAGATGGATGAGAGTGGAAGCGTTGGTGGGACCTAGCCACTAAGCAAAAGAAGGAGGTAAGAGAGGATCTTAAGGCCCAAAGAGTTGAAAGAGAAACTCTAAAGCTGAAGTGGTATGTTAAAGACGCCTTAAGGAACAAGCCCGAAGAGCCTCTCAAATTTGTCCTAGGACTTGGGAAGAGAAGTGTGAAGAGTTGAATACCAACAAGGAGTTAGCTAGTTATTGGAAGGAACAATATGAGTCTCTAAAGATCCAAATCATGGGTTGGATAAATCAGCGGAGGCATTTTAATGATATATTGTATGAGCATGAATGTGCCATCAACCTTCTGCGGCCACGTGTTGTTGCATATTGTACGGAGCTGGCTAGCCTCATAGAGTTCTGTAATGGCATAGCCAGAGACTTACCATGGAAATTTGATAATGCTCTAGAGGACATGGATGAAAACAACATCCATCCTTTAGCTTGTGACCTTATTTTGCTTTGCGAAAGGATTATGCGAAGATTCAAAGAAGAACTGAAACCCACAAAGAGCGAGTTACTAAAAATACGCTTTGACTTGTTTGCTTTGTACTATTTCTAATTATTATATTTGGCTTAATATTTTGTACCCACTTTGACTATGTACTCATTATTTTTATGCTTCATTGAATGAATGGGTATTGACCTTTTGCATCAGCTTTTGACTGTTGTCTTCTATTCTGTTCACATTACTTTCAAGTGAGTGCTTAACAACTGCAAATTTTATAAGAATCCCTGAAAATAAAATGAAATAAACATAATACAATCATACATACATTCATGCATTCTCCAAAACAAAATAAAAACTCATTCTATTTTTCATCCCACAGTTGTTACACACTGAGTCCTCAACACCACTACAACACTCGAGCCAGCGCTCATCAAAGGATGGTGGATCAAGAATAAGAGTTGGAAAGAATGAGCTCAGAACTCGAGGACCTGCGAGGAAATATGGGTCAAGTCATGGAGATGTTCAAGTCATCAGAGCCAAGTTGGACACTCAAGCAACGATCGTCTCAAAGATCTTTGGTCCTACCTTGGAACCCCAACCTGTAAGAACGGTGCCTACTACTTGGCCAATCTTCGGTTTACCTCCTGGCTTCACACCTTAAGTTGAAGGAGCCCCTATCATTATATAATCCACTCAACAGACAATGCCTCTACCATCTACCAATGATGTTCATCATGTGGTCCTCACATTTGCACCACCAACTGTCCATGCATGTACGCAGCCTTATTTCAAAGATCAATAACATGCTCTAGATTTTTCTGACAAAGAGAACGAAAGGCATGAAGGTATAAGAGGGATGAAGGAGAATTTCCAGATTCTTGTGAAAATATTAAGGGTTATGGAAGGTGACAAAGTCTTCGGTGTTGCTGCTAGGGAGATGTGCCTAGTATCCGATCTTGTGATTCTTGTAAAATTTAAGACCCCTGACTTCGATAAGTACAAGGGCCACTCATGCCCTAAAATTCATCTCATTAGGTACTATCGAAAAAAGGTTACGCACGTCGAGGATGATAAACATATGATACATTGCTTCCAAGAAAGCATGAAGGGTGCTCCCTCTAAGTGGTATTTAAGCCTTGATCAAAGTAGAACTCGTTGTTTCTAAGACTTATTTGATACTTTCATCCATCATTACAAATATAAGATGTATATGGCCCCAGATATGAGGAAATTTCTCAACATGTTCCAGAGAGATAACGAGTCTTTCAAGGAATATGCACAATGATGGAGGGAGGTGGCCTCGCAAGTTGAACCACTCCTTATTGAGAAAGAGTTAGCAGATTGGTTCATGGATACTATAAAGCCTATGTTCTATGAAATAATGGTGAGTAATGTATCGATAAGTTTCTCTGACTTAGTTGTCGTGGGTATAAAGGTTAAGCTTGGATTGAAAAATGGAAAAATGATAACCACCATTGAAACGTCCAATAAAAATGTTAAAAAAATTCGGAAGGCTTTCAGAGAAAAAAGGAGGGTGAAACAAACGTAGTGTTAACCCGTCAAAGAAGGAGTCACTCGTGGAAGAAGCAATAATAACAAGTTGCCCAACAACAACCAACTTATCCAGTGCAGTATATCCAACAACCATATGTGGCGGCGGTCACACCTGATTTCAGCCAACCACAAGCTTCTATCTATCAACATGTTCAACAAGCACCAGTATACCAACAAGCACCTATGGCACCAGTTTATCAACAACCAAGGGCTCAAGCTTCACGTCCGCAGAATCCTCCAAATAAGAATACGGTACAAAGGGGTGGATCTCATTTCGCTTCAATCCCTATGACGTACACTGAGTTATACCCATCTTTGTTGCAAAAGGGGTTAGTGACTCCCGGACCTTTAGGCCCTCCACCTAATCCTTTGCCTCCGTGGTACAACCAAAATTCCCACTGACCTTTCCATGAGGGATCTCCTTGGCATGATTTGGAAGGTTGATATGATTTGAAGCATATAGTGCGAGAGTTGGTTGAAAAGAAGATCCTTTCATTCAGAGACGTTGGACCCAGCATAAAGAATAATCCTTTGTTCATGCATGGTGTTGTTAATTCCATTGAAGATGTATATGATGTTTGTATAATGAAAAATGTTGAAGATATTAAAACTCTGTTTTTAGCATTCCATGCAAGATTGGTAGGAGTTGGCCTGGTTAGTACTTGCCATGATAACTGTGAAGAGTGTGCCATTTACCCAAGAGGGTATAAATTGGTATGAGTCGATAATCAAAACTTGACGGATCAAGGTGCTTTACAAGTTTATGGTCTTTCAATAAATGAGGAAGTTTGAGTAATTGAACCTTATTTCAATCTACCAGAACCTGCTGAGATGACCTATCAAAGAAGGGATATTGTTCATCCATCACCTGTGGTAGTCTGTATGCCTACCCCCTTTCCATTTGAAAGCGCCAAGACCGTACCTTGTATGTATGACATAACTGTTGTAGATGGAGAGCCTAGAGGTTTTGAACGTGAGAGGAGCCTGGAGAGTGTTAGTGTCGATGTCACAAACATCGCAGAAACAAGCAGAATGACCCGCAATGGTCAAATTTATACCCTCGATTTCAATATAACCCCTCAAACACTAACAAAGGAAGATGTGATCATAGTTCCTGCCAAAGAATATGGAATGGTGTAGTCGTTGGTGCAATTAGGTGAAGTGGTTAAATTTCTAAAAATGATAAAGAAAAGCGACTACAAGATAGTTGATCAGCTATATCAAACACCACCAAAGATATTTATCATATCCCTGTTTATGAACTCCCAAGCTCATAGAGAGGCTCTACTGAAAGTTCTTGCCCAAGCTCATGTTACTTAAGATATAATGGTTGGCAAATTCAATAGAGTGGTCGTCAATATCACCGCTTGCAACACTCTAAATTTCAGCAATGAAGAGCTTCCAAAGGAAGGATAGAATCATAACCGCTCCTTACATGTGTCCATAAAATTCCAAAAAGATGCTCTAGCTAGGGTTTTAGTTGACACTGGATCTTCCCTCAATAACCTACCAAAAAGGGAACTTGTTAAGTTGTCTTACCAAGGGTCAGAGATGAAACCCAATGCGTTTGGTAAAAGCATTTGACGGATCCCGGAGGACGGTGATTGGGGAGTTATAACTACCAATCAATTGACCTGCGTGTATTCCCCATCATTTTCCAAGTCATGGACATCAATTCTGCTTTTAGCTGCCTTTTGGGACGTCCATGGATACATATTGTTGGGGCAGTAACTTCTACCTTGCACCAGAAAATGAAGTTTGTTGTCAATAACAAGCTCGTCATTGTCTCAGGTGAAGAAGATTTCATCATCAGTCAACTCTTCTCTTTCCTTTATATCGAGGCTGATGAGGATGCTTTGGAAACTTCTTTCCAAGCACCCGAGATAGACAATGGCACGTTTGTGGAAGTGAAGGACCCCGTTGAGAATGCCAGTTTTTCATTTTCATTTTGAAAAGCATGAAGTCAGTAGTTGAAAGTGAAGGCCCTGGTGGTCGGGGGAAATTCATCGATATCTGCGAGAAAAAGGACCGTTTCGGTTTGGGGTACAAGCCTTCTGCTAAGAAAGGAGCCCTAGTCCCTGCAAAGGGCCGTGTATGAAGAATCCAAGAAGCCTTCATCAGCACAAGTGTTGTATATGGAGATCAAGTAGGTGAAGTTGAAGATGACACTGAAAATGAAGAAGAATCGAATCTGATATCCCGGTGTGAAGCAGCCTTAACAAATTGGGAGGCAGTCGAGATCCCATAAGTTTTTCCCGTCTCAAAGTAGTTGTGTTTTCTTTTGTTTTTTCCAAACAAATCCTTAGCTTTGTCCAAGGCTAACAGGTCATTTGTAGGGCCTCTTTAAATTTCAAAATCATTATGACAAATAAAGAGCATTTTGGTCAAACTTTTATTGTTCATTTATTTGCTTTTCTTTCCTAAAAACGACAATCTTTTCAAAACTACAAAAAAAATTCTTTCTTGTGCATTTTATTTCAACTTTTCTAAGAAAGCAATCATTCAAAAAACATGCAGAATAATCAATAAACTAGTTGAATATGATGACCCAACTACTTCCTATAACGTTTAATCCCCCATCTACCAAGTGGAGGAGGAGGGTGAGGAAGATTGTGACATCCCCGAAGAAATGGTAAGGTTGTTCGAGCACGAGTCCAAGGCCCTTCAACCACATCAAGAACCGATGGAGACAATCAACCTTAGCACCGATGAAGAGAAGAAAGAGGTCAAAGTTGGGACTACACTTGGGGCAAACTTCAAAGAAAGATTGATCAAGTTGCTACAAGAATATGTGGATGTATTTGCATGGTCGTATTAGGATATGCCAGGTCTAGACACTGATATCATTATGCACAAGCTGTTGCTTCAGCCAGATTTCCCACCAATGAAGTAGAAGCTCTAAAGAGTGAGACTCGACATGGCTCTGAAGATTTGTGATGAGGTTAAACGTCAATTCGATGCTGGTTTTCTAGCAGTTTTAAAGTACCCTCAATGGGTAGCTAACATTGTGCTAGTGCCCAATAAGGATGGCAAAGTTAGAATGTGTGTTGATTACAGAGATCTAAACAAAGTTAGTTCGAAGGAAGATTTCCCTTTGCCACATATTGACACTTTGGTAGACAATACTGATAAGTTCGCATTATTCTCCTTCATGGACAGATTCTTGGGTTACAATCAGATTAAAATGGCTCCATAAGACATGGAAAAGACGACATTCATTACATCTTTGGGAAGATTTTGCTACAAGGTAATTTCGTTCGGTCTAAAATATGACGGGGCAACTTACCAAAGAGAGATGGTCACTCTTTTCCATGATATGATGCACAAGGAAATTGAGGTTTATGTCGATGATATGATCACCAAATCCCAAAGTGAAGAGGATCATATAGACCACTTGCAGAAGCTATTTGAGCGTCTCCGAAAATTCTGACTATGACTGAACCCTGCTAAATGCACCTTTGGTGTTCGATCAGGAAAGTTATTGGGTTTCATTATTAGTCAACGAGGAATTGAGGTAGGTCCTGGCAAGGTCAGAGCAATACAAGAAATGCATGCTCCATGTACAGAGAAGGAAGTTAGAGGATTCCTTGGACTGTTGAACTACATCTCCAGGTTTATATCTCATATGATTGTTACATGTGAGCCTATATTCAAATTGGTTCGAAAAGATCAAACAATTAAATGAAACTATGACTGCCAAAAAGCTTTCAAGAAAATCAGAGATTATCTGCAAGAACCTCCTATGTTGATTCCACTTGTTCAAGGGAAGCCACTCTTTATGTATTTGACTGTGCTTGAAGAGTCAATGGGATGCGTACTAAGGCAACATGATGAAACCGACCGGAAGGAACATGCCATTTACTATCTGAGAAAGAAGTTTACTGATTGTGAAACTCGATATTCACTCTTGGAGAAAACTTGTTGTGCTTTAGCATGGGTCGCTCGTCGCCTACGACAGTACATGATTTTACATACCACTTTGTTAATCTGAAAATGGATCCAATAAAGTATATCTTCAAAAAGCCTGCTTTATTTGTGTAAGACCCAAATTTTGACCCTAATATCCCTCATGCTATCTCATCATATGCATTAGCATTTGGATCACACCTTGGCATCCTCCTTACCCCTCATTTATTGGGTTTGCATTGGGAGAGGTCACCAAGCACATTTGATTGTATCATACTTCTTTTTTCATTATTTACTAACCAAAATTCCAAAAATACGTCAATGTATAGTTTGTTGCTTTTGTAGGTAGTGTGTGTGCTCACCTATGCTCCATCAAGTTCATATCTAGGGTTTGAGACCCTCAATGCAAGGAGATCAATAAAGAAATGGTTCACATTGGTTCTAGACATCATATATGGATCCTTATGGTCTTCACATATCATTTTGATCAAGAATTCATCAAGAGTTTGAAGTTTGTTTGCCTTAGAAACCCTAATTCATCTGGGTGTCTTGTGCAACTTCCTCAATAAGTTTCTTCATCAATTAATCAAATATTTCAAGGGATACTTCATATTACATCATCGTATGCACATATTATCCTACATAAGTCCAAAAAGTCAAGAGAATGTTAATCTAGCAAGATAATTCATGGTGGTTGACCAGAGAAAGTCAACTAGTCAAAACTGGGGTTCCCTAGACCCTATCTCCTACAATTTTTGTCATATCAATATGCTTCCAAGAGAAACGTTACTCATTATGACATTCCAAACAACTTTAATGTTTAGGTAAAGAGCTAGTTTTGCTTGTAAATTCACTTTTTATGGTGAAATATTATAGGTCATTTTGTCTGAACTCTAGTTAGAAGGCCAATTTCCCAAGACCATAACTTGCTCCATTTTTATGATATGAAATCCATTCAAATTACATGATCAAATACAAGATGTCTAATTCAACTTTGATGTTTGGATGAAGTTCAAATTCTACTTGAAAATGCATGTTCCAAGAGAAAACATTATAGGTCACTTTGGGCCATTACCATTGAACAAGTAATGTTCCTCAACTTCTAAAATGAATAAATCCTTCATGCCAAATCCAAATGAGGTCAAATTTGTGGCCAAATTGAAGAGGTTTTAAATATCTACAACTTTGATGAAGGAACGTTTTCCATTTGAAGTCCATAGCAAAAGTTATTCAAGGTGGAAGAAGTGAACATGAAAGTTCCACCTCAAAATTCATCATGATCCAAGCTTCAAATGGAAAAGTGTTCAACATGAAAGTTGTTCCCCTTGATCTCACCTTTCTAAAAAGTCCAAGATTATCTCATTTAGATTAATCTTGAAGGATTTGCGTATGGGTGCAATGTATGGTACCATTTGGATAGATTTCATGATCAAACTCATTTCAACATTGCATGGCTTAATGCAACACTTTCAGCATGACCTATGCACGATTTTGGACCTTTTCAAATGATTATTTGGGCTTTGCACACTCCCATGCTAGCTCATCAAGGAACTTGCTAATTTTGGATGTTCAATTGGAAGTATGTGAAAAGCATATGCATTGGCTATAAATACAAGTGCAATGTGATCAGAACTTCATCAACACCTTGCCCAAGCTTTTCCAGAGCAATCCAAACCCTCCATTCCATAGAATTCTTGAATATTTCATTTGAAATCGAGCTTGAACTTCATTTTCTATTTGGAAGTTCAAACTCCAAGAATTCATTGCCCTCTTCATCTCAATTGGTTTCTGCAAGCAAGAGGAAGACAAAGCAAGCAAGTCCAGATCAAGATCAAGTGAATTTGAAGCAACTCGAAGGTGATTTTTCAGAAACTTCATCTCTTCGATTCTCTCTCAATTCGTCACCATTCTTTTTGATTTTTGGTTGGATGAAGTCCTACCAATGTAGGCAATAAGATTGAGTTACTTTGAGGTCAAATCGAAGCAACTCAGTTAATTATCCTCAAAATTCAAATCCTTGTATCTTTTTATATACTTGGAATTGGAGACTTGATGCCAGATTCAAGCTCCTGAGCATTTTTTTTCTTTGAATCCATGTCCTTGTTTTTTATTTTAGTGGTGGTTGGTGGTGGACGAGTCTGGTGAGGTCCATCAGAGAAGACAACCGGAGCCCTAGCTCTGGTGTGTGGTGGCATGCTCCTATCCATAAGATCTTCTCCCAATCTTCTAATCCTGGCATTCGCTTCTGATTACCATGCGTGTATACACATTGACTTGGGAACATGATAGAGCGCACGTTTTGTCCATCAGATCTACCACCTCAATTAATGAGGGAGATCTGATGGCTCTTGTTTTTTTGTATTTTCTGATTTTTCATTTAATTGCTTTATTTTGTTTAATTCATAATAATTTCATTTTTAATCCAAAGAATATGGGACTTTCACCAAAAATCTTTAAATATTTTTTTCTTTCATTTTATGAATTAAAATCATTTTTTAGATTAATTTTGATATTTTTCATGAATTAAATGTTTTTGTGTTTATTTTTAATTATTTAAAAATACTTCTGACTTTTAAAAAATCATGAAATTTTTTGTCTAAGGTCCTTTGACCTTGTTTGACCTAGGATAAATATCTTGGCCATTTATTTGGTGTTTTGAAGAGATTTTAGGTTTTAACCAAATAAAATTGAATTTTAATGTATTTTTAATTTGATTTTTAATTGATTAATTGTGTAAAAATTATGTTGAGCCATTTTTATGGTCTTGTGATGTTTGACTATTTGTTTGAGCCTTGGTCAAGGTCTATTTGACTTTTGTTGGGTTAAAATCATTGGATTTAGGGGATTGATGAAATATACATTTCATCTCCCAAAATGAATGAATGATTTTAATTTGATAAAATTCCTCCCATGACCAATTTGTGTTTCTCTCGTCTTCCTTCCTTATTCATCTTTATTCCCATTCTCTCTCTTCCATTTCATTGACCAATGAAATCTCAAAATCCTAAGGTTAATTGGTTCATCAATGACTTTGTGTCAGATAAACCAATACAAGTATGGATGAGATAGGTCCATCCACCTTGATCTTTGCTTTTTATTGTGTGGTATATTTTAGGAGTTTGGTTCATTATACCAAATCTATAACATACATTAGCACCTAAATTTTTATTGTCCGACCTCAGATAGTTGTGACTTCTACATAAGTCCAATTACGATTGCTTAACATAGAGCTAAATTTTGATCATGAACTTTCAAACTCTTTTCTTAAATCAAACTTGTAAATAAATCTAATCATATAGACTTAAAATTTCAAAAGACAAAAAGAACTAACACTCATTCAATCCTTTGGGCTCTTTGTGCCCCTTTTAAACTTAAATTTTGATTAAAAGCAACCCACTCATTTTGAAATTGTTACCCCGAACTTCGAGGTTTTGATCCCTCATTTTTATGTTGGTATGTAGGCACAAGTCCGAAGGTATTGTCAAACACAAAAATATAATCAATAAATTCTTTTCTCATCCCCATACTCTATTTTTCTCAAACATCTTTTATACCAAAAACACATACACACATAAAAAGGGCTCCCTAGAAGTACCTAGGACACTTTAGGTGCTAACACCTTCCCTCTGTGTAACCAACCCCCTTACTTGTAATCTCTGGCATTTTATTAGTTTTGATTTGAAAACTTCTTATATTTGGGTTTTGTTCGTACGTTTCCCTTTTCTTTTGGAAACAATAAAAGCGTGGTGGCGACTCTGGTTTTATTGATGTTAAGTTTATCCATAGCTTAATGGTCATGAATTTACCGCTACAATTTGGAAGACTCGCCCGTTGGCAGATGTTATTTTCTGAGTATGACATCCAGTACGTATCCTAGAAGGCTATTAAAGGAACTGTGTTGTTTGATTACCTTGCTCACCATCTTGTTAAAGATTATCAGCTGTTGAAATTTGACTTCCCCGATGAAGACATTATGGAAATAAAAGATTGTGAAATCCCAGGACATGATGAAGGGCCTGAACCAAGATCTCAATGGAAGCTCATGTTCGATGGTTCCTGCATTTACATGGGGCATGACGTGGGAGATGTTCTGATGAATTTGAATGGTGGCTATACTCCTTTCACAGCAAGGTTGTGTTTTGATTGCATAAATAATATAGCAGAATATGAGGCGTGCATCCTAGGCATTGAAGCAACATTTGACCTCTAAATCAAAATCCTCGAAGTATGTGGAGACTTAACTTTGGTGATCTACCGAGTCAAAGGTGAGTGAGAAACCCGTGATACCGAGTTGATCCCGTATCGTTCCTATGTCATGGGGTTGATAAAATACTTTGACGAAATCACTTTACGTCATATCCCAAGGACTGAGAATCAGGAAGCTGATGCTTTAGCTATGATGGCTTCAATGTACCAAGTCAGATTCCTCAATGAAGCACCTCTCATCCAGATATACCGGAAGGTTGAGCATGCCTACTATCAATTGGTTGAAGAAGAGGCTGATGGTAAACCATGGTTTCACGATATCAAATGATATTTGCAAAATTAAGAATATCCAGCAGATGCAACAAACCTTGACAATAAAATCTTGAAGAAATTAGAATCCAAGTTCTTCTTGAGCAATGGTGTACTATACAAGAGAAACCACGACATGGTTCTACTCAGATGTGTGAATAGACACGAAGAACCCTGTTGATCAAAGAGATTCATGAGGGATCCTTTGGAACCCATGTTAATGGGCATGCCATGGTGAAGAAAATCTTAAGGGATGGTTATTATTAGTTAACCATGGAGTTCGGCTGCTTCAGTTATGCCACAAAGTGACATAAATTCCAAATTTATGCTGACAAGGTGCATGTGCTGCCAACTCTACTAAATGTTTTGACATCACCTTTGCCGTTCTCAATGTGGGCCATTGACATGATTGGCATCATCGAGCCTAAAGCTTACCGCTTCATCCTGGTTGCCATTGATTACTTTACCAAATGAGTGGAAGTCGCCTCTTATGCCAATGTGACAAAACAAGTGGTCGCCTGTTTCCTCAATAAGAAGATTATATGCCGCTATGGAGTTCCAAGTCGAATCATCATAGACAATGTGACGAACCTAAACAATAAAACAATGAAAGAGTTATGCGAAAGATTCAAGATTGAGCACCATAACTCTTCACCATATCGTCCAAAGATGAACAACGTTGTTGAAGTCGCTAATAAAAACATCAAGAAGATCCTGCAGGAAATGGTGAAATCCTACAAGAATTGCCACGAAATGTTACCCTTCGCACTGCATGGATACCGGACCTCAGTCTGCACTTCAACAGGGGCAGCCCCATTTCTTTAGTATATGGGATGGACGCAGTTCTCCCAATCGAGGTGGAGATGCCTTCAATGAGAATCTTGATGGACACCAAGCTAGAAGAGGCTGAATGAGTCCAAAACATATTTGACCACCTGAACCTCATAGATAAGAAGCGAATGACCTCTCTGTGCCATGGACAGTTGTACCAGAAGCGGCTCAAGAGGGTATTTGACAAGAAATTCCGTCTTCGGGAATTTAGAGAAGGAGACCTCATGCTCAGGAAGATCTTGCCATTACACAAGGACTCACGTGGGAAATATACTCCCAACTATGAAGGCCCATATATTATAAAGAAAGCATTCTCCAGAGGTTCCTTGATTCTTATAACTATGGATGATGTAGAGATCTCACACCCCGTGAACTCTGATGCAGTAAAAAAATATTATGCCTGATAAAAATCTCACTAAGTCGAAAACCTGAAAAGACGACTTAGGAAAAAATGGGTATCCCGATTGACCGAAAATCCGAAAGGTCAATCCATGAAAAAGATAGGGATGAATAAAGAATGATAGCTCGTTAAGTTGAAAACTCGAAAGGGAGGCTTAGGGACAAACGGCAAAGGTTGTATCAGATAAAATTGATCAACACAAAAGAGTCAGAGGCGGAAGATCAATCCGGATGCTCCCTTCAGAAGCATGGTTTTATGGAGTCATAGTTATTAAGGATAATAGTGGTCACTGGATTCAATTTAAACCTTTCCCCATTGCCATTTTCAAAGTTGTAACATTCCATGGAGCTACGCCATTTGTGTGCTACCATTATTGAATAAAATACAAATTTTGCCTATCAATAGCTGTCAATTTATGTTCTTATATGTTTTTCATTGTTATGCAAAATGTCATTTAGTTGTTAATATTGAAATTTTGAAACATGAAAAGAATTAAAAAAAACATATTGAAAAAAAACAAATTAGTTTTGACATATGTGAGGATTAAAAGGAAATAATTTGTTTTCCCAAAAGTCTGAAGGTTGCAAAAGCACTCTTAGATCGCCATAACAAGAATCTCCATGGAACATAGCCTGTCGATTCTCTAGAATGATCCATTGGTCCAATTCAACTGTCAAGCTTGGTGAATTTTCCCGTGGTTGCATCCATCACATAACACATGTTTTAGTTATTGGTGTTAAGGAATCAGAACCTCCATAAACAGTCCCTACAAACTCCCAGTCTGCATAACATCAGCATTTGCATATCATGATCATTCACATCTCATGCAAAATAAAATCATGTGTAGTTTAAAGTGTACTTTTCACTCATTTGGATTAACCCATGTCTCTTCGTTGATTGGTATCCCTTGACTCAAAGTCCAATTGTCGTTGGCGCTCCATCCAAAGTCCAATGATCATTGGCATCTTGCGAAGTCTGGTTGTCACTAGTGTTACCTCAAATCCGATCATTATTGGTATGTCCAAAGTTCAGTTGTCACGATTACCCTATTTTAAAATTCATTTTTTATTGGTTTCCTTAAATTACGATTGTCACTGGTATCATTTCAAAAGTTCAATTGTCATTGGCTTCTCCAAAATACAATGGTTACTAGCACTATCTTCAAAATTCAGTTGTTACTAATATCTTTTTAAAATCTAATTATCTTTGATACTTACCTTAAGTCAAGTAGTAACTGACACTTTGTTCTTAAAGTCCAATTATTGTTGGCTTTCTTTAAAAGACTAGTCATAACTGGCATTCCGTTTGTAAATCCAATCGTAATTGGTACTTGAAGTTTGGTTGTCGCCAACATTATTTGAAGTCCAGTTGTAGCTGGTACCAATCCGTTAGAGGTCGGTCATAACCAAGACTTGCGGTCTAAGTCCAATTGTTGTTGGCATATACAGAGAGTTTGATTACCCTGTTTTTCCTTATGGTTCCTGGAAAGTCATGTATGACTCTTCATTTTAAGGAAATTCCAAAAGCTTGGATGTTATTCTTGTTAGAAAACTCCAATGATGTTTGTCTTGAGTGATTTCTTCGTAAAGAATCATGATAGCCTCTTTTGTGTGGATGACTTTCTAGTGAAAAATATCCAATGTTTTCTGTGGATGTTTTTCTAGTGAGAAAACTCCAATGTTTTGTATGGATGATTTTCTAGTGAGAAGACTCCAATGTTGTTGTATGGATGATTTTCTAGTGAGAAGACTCCAAATTATTCTTGTCTTGGATAAATTCCCTGTTAGGAATCTCCAAAATCTTCTATTGGATGAATTTCTTATGATAAATCTCTAGAACTGTCTGATATATTCTAAGGTGTCGTCAGGTCATATCTGAACCTATTAATAAATCATACTTTGAATATTCCTCAATGTCTTTTCCCGAGCAAAGTGTCACCCCTCGTGAGTTTTCACCCATTTGTCTCCGTCCTTGTTTTTGGCGGATCGCCAATATCATACTTATGTTATTCCCCATAGGTATGTCCATCATGCATCATAAAATAAATCATACTAGGATTCATCATATCTCCAACAAACCCCAAAAAGAATGAATTCCGTCAGCTCATGGCATTACATGTCATTGCATATAGGGGCAAAATTTGGGTCTTCTGTATTTAAATACCTTCCACCCTGATTTCATGAGGATTATTATCACTCATGCTATTCGGTAAAGATATTAAATAGGGGAAACTGTCATATCCCAAATCTCCCCCCCCCCCCCTACCTAATTCATCTGCATTCATCCATTAACATTCATTCATTTGCAGCTAAGTCATTCATTCTTATACATCCATGTGCATATATTTCATTCATTTGTATCCCACTACTTAATTTAGTTTCTTATGACCATTTTATTTGGTCATATAGGTCTAATTCAGGATTAAAAATTGAGAACAATTGGTCACCTTGTTTGATTTATTTGTTCTGACCAGTCTCTACATTTCTGTATTTATGCCCATAATCAGCATTGGTTTTGAATTTCACTCAACCTTTTTTAGACTGATGACCTAAGGTTTTGGTTACGATCTTTTATTAGGTTTTCTAGTTGATTTTAATCAATCAGAACCACATCACTATGCATTCATGCACATACGTACCATACACCATGTTATTCATACATTTTGTTTTTCCATACATTGTGCCATTACATGTTCCTGGTTGGTATTTGTTTAGAGATTTTGTTTTATGACTTTCATTCAAAGTTTTAACTTTATTTAATTAAAACTATGTCTTTACATTGCATTTCAAAATAAATGCTATTTGGTTTTGTTTTGTCCTGATTCTTATTTACTAAGTTTTAGCAAGAAAGATTAATTGATTTACAAGTCTAAGTTTTTGGTTTTGGTTTTTATTGTGTGACTAGAAGTAGTAATAACAATATTCGATTTACTATTAATTGAGCCAAGAGTTAAAAAAATGATCATAGTCATGTTTTTATTTAAGTAATACTTTTTTGACCATATTTTATAAAAATTTAAATTTGTTCTATATTAAAATTCAATATATATGTATATGATTATATTTGATTATATTTCACTTCTACATCATAAAACAAAACAAACAAAAAAAGGAATTTCAAATATATATATATATATATATATATATATATATATATATATATATATATATATATATATATATATATATATATATATATATATATATATATATATATATATATATATATATATCAGTAATTTTCTATGTTACATAGAATTCAGTTTGTTACATTAACAAAAAAAATTAGTTTCATTGTAAGGACCCCTCCAAGCTTTGCATGTTTTTTATCCACTTTATCTTAAGCATTGTAGCAGCAACTTTGTTTTTCTTTTTTGGGCGAAATTTTGTCCTATTGCAGCAGGGAAACAGAATAGCATAATTATCATATTTTTTAGAAACAACCCATGAACCAAGAAATCAAACAGAAGAAAGTATTTTTTTTACCATCACAATTTGAGAGGGATGACAAAAAAATTCATCAGAACATCATAAGAAACTTTTGAACATAAAAAAGTGAGTCAATTAAAAAGCAATGTTATATTGATATTACCACAAAAACCCTAATCTAAACTGATATGGGTCTAATATAAATAGAGAGTTTAACAGAAAAACTTAGGAAGAGCCACTACATATAACACACAAGAAGCCACACAAAAATCATTTAAAAAAAATGCATCACAAAAAATAAAAAGGATATCTCATATTGTTTAGATATTGATGTTCATGCTGATTTTTCCAAACAACCCAACCCAGGAAATTTTCACGACCATCAAAACATGATATAGAAAAACTCTCAGAGCAACTATATGTTAGAGGCTAAAAAAAACCAACATATTAGTTTTGAACCAAAATTTGAAAATCACCTCAACTCAGCACAACGATAAACCGAGCACAAAGAAGAAAGGAATAAAAGTCAGTAGGAAGAATGGGGGGAATACCTGAGCCACTTGGACATTTTTCTTGTGTGGGTATATCTTCTAGATTATTTGTTTCCTCCATCTCTTTTATTGCTTTCAACAAATAGAGTAGAATGAATAGAATCGAGATAAGGTTTGGTTTTTTTTTTGGGCTTTTGGGGATTAATGTTTGATCTCTTCTTGTGTTTATTTGCTTCTTCTTATTGTTTTTAATATTTCTGTTGCAATCCCTGGGACTTTCGCTTGAGGCCATGGCTTGGGAATATGTGGTTATGATTTTGTTCTGAACATAATGTTTGGTTTCAGTTATTTTGATTAAAGATTCAAGGTTTAGTTTGTTCATGGATGAACTCATGAATTTTTTGAGCGATTTCGATTCGAAGGAGAGCGATTTGAATAGAAAAGAGATGAGAGAGATCGAAATCATGGAAGGAGATTAGGCTTCTTTGTCGTTGTTTCGCGTCTCCTTCTTCATTTTCAGTCGTATTTGTTCGTTTCCTTCTTTCTTCCTTTTGTGCGGCCGTTTCACCAAGACATTAAGTCTTGAATTCTTTATTGCACATGGAGATACGAGGAGCAAGATTGTGAAATCTTGTCAGATCCATTAATAAAAAATTAGGTTAAGTCATTTTCTGCCCCTTAATAATAAAAACCTTTTAGGTCCTCTCTCATTAATAAAAATTCAAAACCGTTTCTCTTCACTTTCCTTTTCTATCCCAAATAAGTAGAAGATCGTAAACTAACATAAGCTAACATTCATTCAATAATAACTAAACGGTTACCGTTGAGTACAACGGACATGAGGGGTGCTAATACTTTCCCCTTGCGTAACCAACTCCCAAACCCTGATATTGATTGCGATGACCATATCTTATCATTTCTTTTAGGGGTTATATCGATATGTTCCCTCTCCCTTTTTGGGAATAAATAAAGTTCGGTGGTGACTCTGTTAAGTCCATCTCGTGAGCGTGCGACTACGCTTCAGGAGCGTTGTGTTCTCATTTTTAGAGGTACAACACAGCTGCTCAGCCAAGGCTTTTTATTCACTCATATTGAATGAATACAAAGCTTGCTTCAGGTAGAGACGATTAACCAAAGATTTTGTCATGTACAAACCTTCAAGTTTCTTCCATACACCAGCTGCAAGTTTCTCCTTTGAAACCCATCAAAGAACCTTATCACCAAGTCTCAATACAATGGCGTTATGGGATTTTTTTACCATCGTTGTCTTCTGCTTCTCCGATAGGGCAACATCCATCTTGTTTGTTCCTTTCAACGCTTCTAAAAAAGCCTGTTAAACAAAGAGGGCTAGGATCTTCAAGCTCCACAAATCGAAATTATTCGCACAAGTGAATTTCTCAATCTATTACTTTGTTGACGACGTCTTCTTCTTCATGCTCACCACACTAGTTTGTTATGAAACAATGTCATCAATAAAAGAAAAAAGTTGAGATAAAGATTGAGTTTCTTGAACAAACACAAGAAACTTTATTAGCTTTTACAAAAGAGAAGAAAATTTGGTTAAAACTGTTTTACTATTCACTTTCTTAATAAGGGTTAAAGATTACAAGTGAATACCAACAACTAACCTCTCTCAACAACCTGAGAGAACTAGTCTATTTATAGACTACTAAGCTAACTTAAACAATTGAGCTTAAAAAAAGGTCAAATTCGACATACTAGCTTAGAATACAAGTTAACATATTTCAACAACATGCTTAGACAGACTTCGACTACAGCATGCACAACTCCTTTCGAAATATCAATCTATCCCTGTCGAGACTAGAGTTCAATCTAAATTCTCACAACCGATATAAGAAGGTAGTAACTAGAAAACTACATATCATGGAGTCGCAGATGATATCTAAAGTGAGAGACCTAAATCCTATGTCAAGATTAAAGGAAAGTTAACCATTATATGAGAAGAAGCTTTTGCTAAGTGATAACTACATAGATTTCACAAATTCAAGATTTAATTTGTATGTAACAACATTCTTCAGGACCAATAATCGAATCCAACAAAAGTATATTTGATGCCACTCCTACATGTTACCGTCATTATGCTTCAAAATCATTTTCAAGGAATAACCCATCAATTTTCAAGAACCATACCAAAGCGTGTTTCGACAGATTCCTATGGCACACACCAAGTAACCCTCTCAACTGCCAAGCCTAGTGTCATACGGTGAACTGACTTGGGGTATTTTGCTTTTTATCGCAATGTCGCGGATAGCAAGAGTCGCCACCGACTTTTCTTTTATCCAATAAGGAAAGGTGGAAAAGAACAGGAAAGACCTCAATAGATTTTGGGTTCGGGAGGTACATTATACAAAGGGAAGGTATTAGCACCCTTTGTATCCATGGTTATCCATGGGCTCTTAATTGCTGGATCACTTATATTTTTGTCTGAAAAAAGTGTTCGTGAATTGTTAAAAAAATGTTTCGAAAAGAGAGTTAACTTTGTGATGATTCTCGTATGAATGTATACAAAGTATTTATCTCGTTTGATTTTGAAAACGGTTTAGAAAAATATAACTCGGTAATGATTCTAGTATGAATGTATACCAAGTGGTGATTTTCCAAAAGAGGTTTTGAAAGGTGTGAGGTGTTGAAAATATTTTAGGTTATGATCCAGTAATTGAGAGTTATACCTTCCTAAGGTCGTTATGAACGTTTCCTATCCTTATGAGGGTAAAACTGTCCTTACTATTGAGAAGTAAGTAATTTTACCCTTTGGATGTTTAAGGGTCATCGTAGGGTCATCGATAGGTCATTGAAGGCAACAGTTGTAAGGATACCTTAGCATTCGAAGGGACGATCATCATTTAACCGTAGGCTACACCGAAGGGTCATCGAGGGACAAAATCGTATTTTCGAAGGCAACATCTGAGGGATCATGATTTATTTTATGATGATTTAATCGAAGGGTCTTTGCTAAATGTATCCCTACATTCGCGGGACATGACCGTTATACCGTAATACCGTAGGGCAGCAAAAAGAGGTCCAAGATCACATATTCAAAGGTCATATTTTAAAGTCAATTAGGTGATTAGGATGAATCCCCACATTAAAATCAATACATTAAAAATAATACATTAAAATTAATACATTAAAATTAATCAAGTAATTTAGGGCGAATCTCCACAAGGGTATCCCACAAATAAAGTGGAAGACCTAGACAGCAATCCTTTCCTGGGACAGGTGAACCTTTACAAAATTCAGCAAACGGATTAGAATACCAAATCAGGGTGCAATCAAGAGTTGCACCAAAGCAGTAATAGTATCAGGTAAACAAAGCCTGGTTATAATAAAACAAGTCGGATGGGTAAAGATCAAAACAGAGCGAAACAGCGGCCTCCATTACAACAATTCAAGGTATCCAGGCATACTTAAGTCCACATGCAAAACCTCAAATATATTTATGAATTCAATTATGATATCACATGTGCATTAGGAACATAAAGCGGTGATAGTAACGCAAACCTGTTGGCAATTGAATTGCAACCTCGAATTGGCCGATCGGATCGAATTGAGCGGAAGTGACCTTGCTGCCGTAGGCTTTTCCTTCCGGGTTTCCTTTAGGGTTACTCGGAATAAGTTAAACAGTAGTCCTGAACACTCCGCCACAAGCCGGCAGGATTTGTCCTTGGATTCGTCAACTAAACAACAAATTAAAACGAAGAAAATAAACTAGATCCTAACGTAAGGTTGGATCCGGTAAAAAGGTACACAATAGTTTCCTTTTTAGAAACTATTGTGTGAATAGAACTAACTAAATGCTGAAAAAGAAATAGGAAATTGCAAGGAAAATAGTGTAGAACTCGTAGGAAAACAATGCCTAAGCTGCTGGAAAAGAAAATATGCAAAAGTGAAAACGGCAAAGGAAAAATGTGGAAAAGCCCCCCCCCCCCCCCCCGGTTCTAGGTTTTCTTCGTGGCTATTTATATTGGTACCATTAAGTAACTACTTGCTGCCAAGAGCTCTTCAATGTGGCTAATTTCATGGCGTGGATATAGGGCACAATACTCCTCAACGTCTCTTCAAGTCTCTGAGGCGTTACGTGCGCCCAAAAAGTAGGGTAGTGGTGTGACGCTCGTCACACCATGTGTGACGTCCGTCACAAGGCTGCTTTGCGTGACGCTCGTCACGCCCTCCGTGACGTCCGTCACAAGCACAGCATTTGTGGCTTGCGCTTTGGGCTGGGCTTTGCTATTTGGTTCGTTTTCTCTCCTTTTTGCACCTCTTTTCCTCCATTTTTACTTGTGCTTCCAAATAAACCACTTTCATGTTATCACTAGGCGAACGTGTAGCGAATAGGTCAGTTTGGGTCATTCGCGAGCTGGGCCTTCGTTCCCTTAAGATCAGTGTCATGAAAATGGGTCGGAATGCCTTGAAAAATGTCTTGAAATATAAATGGGCAAATTTTGGGGTATGACAGCTGCCCCTGTTCAATATTCTTGAACCGAGAGAGTTAGAATGGTGTGTACCGTTCGTGGTCTGGAGGTGAAAGATTATTGAACACTAGAATGCCCCAAAAATTTGCACTTGCCAATTAGTCTTGGTGGAGATGGGCTTAAAGATGCCATCCAGGTAGTTTGATGAGGAGATTTCCAGATTGTGTCGTACGTTAGACAATGTCTGAAGACATGGACGTCATACCGGGTCATACGCTAGACCGTATAGTGAATCATCCATCATGCTGTTGACTTCGCTGGGGAGTCAGAGTATGCTATATGCTGCTGGGGATAAGGGATCAGAATGGATCATACACTGGACCATATCTGGGTATCAGAGTGAGCTGTTCGTTAGGCGGATGACTTTGATGGGGATGAAAGATCAGAACGGATCGTACGCTAGATCGGTTCTGAATTGCAGAATGAGCCGTCCGTTAGGCTGAATCTGCTTGAAGAGGGAGTAGTCGTATACCAGACTACCATTCAGAAATGTACCTGTCCGAAGGTAGCATCTGAGTAAAGGGGGTAGCCGTATACCAGACTACCATTCAGGAATGTACCTGTCCGAAGGTAGCACCTGAGCAAGGGGAGTAGCTGTATACCAGACTACCATTCAGGAATGTACCTGTCCGAAGGTAGCGCCTGAGCAAGGGGAGTAGCCGTATACCAGACTACCATTCAGGAATGTACCTGTCCGAAGGTAGCACCTGAGCAAGGGGAGTAGCCGTATACCAGACTACCATTCAGGAATGTACCTGTCCGAAGGTAGCACCTGAGCAAGGGGAGTAGCCGTATACCAGACTACCATTCAGGAATGTACCTGTCCGAAGGTAGCACCTGAGCAAGGGGAGTAGCCGTATACCAGACTACCATTCAGGAATGTACCTGTCCGAAGGTAGCACCTGAGCAAGGGATGAGGGTCTAACTTGGTCGTACATTAGACTGTATTTGAGCAGCATCTGGTCTAACTTGGTCGTACATTAGACTGTATTCGAGTTGAAGAAGGTCAGAATAGATCGTACGCTAGATCGTATCTGAGTTGTTGAAGGTCCAACTGGGTCATACATTAGACCGTGTTGGGAGTAGTTGAAGATCAGAATGGATCGTCCGTTAGATCGTATCTGAGTGGAAGGAGTTATATGATGAGCTGAATCAGAATGAACCGTATGCTAGGCTATATCTGATAGTATTTGTGTATGTTGTATTTGCAATGAATATTTGGGATGGGCTTATAGATGCCATCGTTAGGAGGATGTCAGAATGAATGTTGACATGGAGTATATCTGAAAGATGTATCTGAAGAAGAAAGTAGTCGTACGCTAGACTACACCTCGGAATGTACCATATGCTAGGCAGTATCTGAGGGATATAGTTGAATCTTGAATGTAATTGATAAAGATGTCTGTCTGAATGGGCCTTTGTTTTGACCGTATCAAGAGGATAATTAACCTGAAAAATAAAGTTAGCTTCATGTCGTGTCATGATGCATGAGATGCAAATGTTGTATGCATGCGTTTGCTGTGAAATGATGTAATGAGTGAATTATGCGTCTGGAATAAATGAGAGCATTGTATACATGTGCATGTTATGAAATGATGTAATGTATATGATGCGGAACGAAAATTGTATGTAGGTATGTGATGTGAAATGATGTAATGAATGCACTATGTGTCTGAAACGTTCTTCCAGGGGACTCTACTGGGAAAATAAATCTCATTCTTCTGGTTGGAGACATTTGTATTGATGACCCTTCCTTAGCTAGGGATACTTGATCCTTGTCTGATGGTAGAAATATTCGACAGAGCCTGGCTGGGAGTGGAAGAGATGACTAGTCTGTCTGGTGACGCCAACCTCTTCTGGGGAATAATTGGCGTTGCCGGGGAATCGAATTAGCAACGGATTCATTGGAAAGCCTGGTTAGACCTTCTCTTCGATCCTGAAGTCGTGTAGTAATTGTCATTGTTATTTTATGCATGTATTTTTGATAAACATTGATCATATTCAAACGCATATATCAATTCAAATTAAATCAATGGACGTTCGTGCAAACAAAACGGGAAAGTAAAAATAAAATTGCATTGATTTTGAAAGAGGGCCTATGAACAGGCAATCTGTGTACAAGGAGACAGAAATCCTAGTAAGAGGAAATTGTCAAGAAACAAAGAGAAAGCTATGCCGGAAACGTCCTATTGACTTTAATTCCACTACTGCCATTATGTCTTCAAGCATCTCATCTCCCGCTGTCGGATAGAAGTGATTAGCTTGTTCAGTCCTTTGAACTTGGATGAAGCTGTCTGAGAACGGGACATAGTCATACGCTTTAATCCCTAATTTTTGCCTGGACCGCCTTTTCAGGTTTTCAATCCACCAGGATACCCCTTTTTGCCCAAGCCGCCTTTTCAGGTTTTCGACTTGCCGGGTGTACATTTTTTATGTTTATCCCTAATTTTTGCCCGAACCCTTTTGGTTCGCCGGGATGCCCTTACTTTTGCCTAGGTATGTCGACCTAGCGGGTCTCTTTTATGCGTAGTATTTTTTGACTATGTCTGCGTTCACGGGATGCGGGAAGTCTTTGCCATCCATCGTAGCAAGTATCATGGCTCCACCGGAGAATACCTTTTTAACCACAAATGGCCCTTCGTATGTGGGAGTCCATTTGCCCCTGGGATCACCTTGTGGTAGAATGATACGCTTGATAACTAAGTCGCCGATTTGGTACACTCGTCTCTTGACTCTTTTGTTAAATGCTTGGGTCATGCGCTTCTGATATATCTGCCCGTGACAAACAGCCGCCAGTCTCTTCTCGTCAATCAAGTTTATCTGATCGAGTCGAGTCTGGATCCATTCATCTTCATCTAAGCCCGCCTCTTTCATGACTCTTAAAGAGGGAATCTGGACTTCCACTGGTAAAACGGTTTCCGTTCCATAGACTAAAGAGAAAGGAGTTGCCCCTGTCGAAGTGCGTACTGAAGTGCGATAACCATGGAGAGCAAACGGTAACATCTCATGCCAGTCTTTGTACGTTACTGTCATCTTCTGTACAATCCTCTTGATATTCTTATTAGCGGCCTCCACGGCGCCATTCATCTTTGGCCGGTACGGAGAAGAGTTATGGTGTTTAATTTTGAACTGCGCGCAGAGTTCAGCAATCATCTTGTTGTTCAAATTAGTACCATTGTCAGTGATAATTCTTTCAGGGATGCCATATCGACAAATGAGATTATTCTTGATGAATCGTGCCACCACATTCTTGGTGACAGAAGCGAATGAGGCGGCCTCTACCCACTTTGTAAAGTAATCAATAGCGACAAGGATGAAGCGATGTCCATTAGAAGCAGTGGGTTTAATCTCTCCAATCATATCGACGCCCCACATTGCAAAGGGCCAAGGTGTTGTCAACACGTTTAATGGAGCAGGAGGCACATGTACTTTATCCGCATAGATCTGGCATTTGTGACAGGTTCTGGAGTGATGATGGCAATCAGCTTCCATGGTAGACCAATAATACCCTGCTCTCAGAATCTTCTTGGCCATCGTATGCCCACTAGAATGAGTCCCGAAAATACCATCATGCATGTCTTCCATAATCTTTTCCGCTTCCTTTTTATCCACACAGCGAAGCAAAGTTGAGTCATGATTACGTTTGTATAATACTCCATTACTCAGAAAGAACTTAGCGGAGAATTTCCTCAGGAATTTTTTGTCATTGATGGATGCCCCTTCAGGGTATTCCTGATCTTCTAAGTATCTTTTTACGTCGTGGAACCAAGGTTTCTCCTGTACCCTCTCAGTGTTAAGTTCATAATAGTATGCCGGTTCATCTAACCGTCCAAGGGTAATCATGGGAGCTTCGCTGCCCCATCTGACTCTGAACATAGATGACATGGTAGCTAATGCGTCTGCCAACTGATTCTCTTCTCGTGGGATATGTTCGAATGTAATCTCTTCAAAGTATGGGATCAACGTCACCACCCGTTCTCGGTAAGGGATGAGATTCGGGTGCTTAGTGTCCCATTCTCCTTTGATCTGACTGATTACTAATGCTGAGTCTCCGTACACACTCAAAAACTTGATTCGCCAATCTATAGCAGCTTTGAGTCCAAAAATACATGCTTCATACTCAGCCATATTATTGGTACAATGAAAACATAGTCTAGCTGTGAGAGGCGTATGGTAACCCTCGGGAGAAATGAGTACAACCCCAACACCATGGCCCAATGCATTAGAAGATCCATCGAAAACCATAGTCCATCGGGATCCTAGTTCGGGTCCTTCATACGGTTTAGGTTTTTCATCATCAGTAACAAGCATGACATCCTCATCTGGGAACTCGAAATTCATGGATTGGTAATCATCCACTGCTTGATGAGCCAACTAATCGGCTAGCACGCTTCCTTTGATTGCTTTCTGGGTAGTATACTGGATGTCGTACTCTGTTAGAATCATCTGCCATCTTGCTATTCTTCCGGAGAGAGCGGGTTTCTCAAATATGTATTAGATAGGATCCATCTTAGAAATCAATAAAGTGGTATGATTCAACATGTATTGTCTTAGTCGGCGAGTAGCCCAGGCCAAAGCACAACAAGTTCTCTCGAGCAGTGAGTATCTTGTTTCACAGTCGGTAAACTTTTTGCTAAGGTAGTATATGGCATGCTCTTTTCGACCAGACTCGTCATGTTGTCCCAACACGCACCCCATTGAATTTTCTAACACGGTTAAATACATGATTAGAGGTCTTCCTTCAACTGGTGGCATCAGAATTGGAGGTTCTTGAAGATACTTCTTGATTTTGTCAAAAGCTTCTTGACATTCGTCATTCCATATCATTTCTTGATTTTTCCTCAGTAATTTGAAGATGGGTTTGCAGGTAGCGGTCAAGTGGGAGATAAATCGAGCAATGTAGTTCAAGCGTCCCAAGAAGCCTCGGATCTCTTTCTCCGTACGGGGAACCGGCATTTCTTGAATAGCCCTCACTTTAGCTGGGTCAACCTCAATTCCTTTACCACTGACAACAAAGCCCAGGAGTTTACCAGATCTTACTCCAAAAGTGCATTTGCTCGGATTCAATCTTAGCTTGTATTTCTTCAACCTCTCGAACAGTTTGCATAAATGATCGAGATGTTCTTCTTCAGTATGAGATCTAGCTATCATGTCATCCACATATACTTCTATTTCATGATGGATCATATCATGGAAAAAAACCACCATAGCACGCTGGTACGTTGCCCCGGCGTTCTTTAGACCGAATGGCATTACTTTGTAACAGAAAGTGCCCCATTGCGTCACAAACGTAGTTTTCTCCATGTCCTCAGGTGCCATCTTAATCTGATTATAACCCGAGAATCCATCCATGAATGAGAATACTTTGTGTTGAGCGGTGTTATCTACCAGGACATCGATGTGCGGGAGTGGAAAGTCATCTTTGGGACTCGCTTTATTCAAATCTCTGTAATCTACGCACATTCGCACCTTACCATCCTTCTTTGGCACTGGCACCACATTGGCAACCCATTGAGGATAAGAAGTAACGGCTAGGAAACCGGCGTTAAATTGTTTCATAACCTCGGCTTTGATTTTCTCAGACATTTCAGGACGCATGCGGCGAACCTTTTGCTTGACAGGACGACAGTCTTCCCTCGTTGGCAGTCGATGCACTACTATGTCAGTATCCAATCCCGGCATGTCTTCATAAGACCAAGCGAAAATCTCTACATAGTCGCGTAACATCTGAACCAATCTTTCCTTGACACTGTTTTCCAAACCTGCTCCTATTTTGACTTCTTTTCTGTCCACTTCAGTACCTAGATTTACGATTTCGAGTGACTCTTCATGCGGCTGTATAGTCTTTTCCTCTTGCAGTAGCAGTCTGGCAAGTTCTCCAGGGACTTCACAATCTTCCTCACTTCCATCTTCGGCTTGGTAGATTGGATTTTCAAAGTCATAATGAACAGTAGCGGAATTATTATCAATAGGATCCAGAGTGGATACGGATCTGCAATTTGTTACGTGAGTGTGTGTAAGAAAGCATAGCTTGTTTGAAAGACGACAGGAAAAATAAAGAGCGCAATATTTGAATGCGAAAAAGTCCATTGATTTATTGAATATGAATATGCTTATGAAATGACAAAACCCTTAACAAATTAGCTATTGTGCCCCGGGCGTAGACACAATGCTTTAAGAAGTTCAGTTGAAAAATTAAAGACTAAAAATAACAATTACTCCTGACTAAAGGAGATCGGGATAGTGTCTTCAGCCTTCCAATTATTGAGTCCGTCGCTAATTGTTGGGTAGATCCAGCTATCCAGGTCGCAATCACTGTCAGCATCCTCTACAGCATTAATTTGACTCTTGTCAGAGCTGAACCCTAGGCCAAATTTGTCAGACTTGTATGGTACGTCGATCAATTGACCCCAGCCAGTACGACCACCATCTTCAACCACAGCTTGAGCGTCCTTCAGAGAAATCATAGCAGGAAGAACACGAATAACCTTGGGCACACAGGAAGTTGGCTTAAGGACAGGATCGGTCGGAGGAACTACTTCAAATGACTGACAAGGAGTCTCAATGAATTCACCATCCATCTCGACGTATCTGAAGGTATGCACACTACTGACAATGTACTCTTCTTCTCCACACACGGTGACAATTTTGCCCTTTGTGGGATACCTCAACTTTTGATGGAGAGACGAGGCTACAGCGCCTGCCCCATGAATCCAAGGGCGTCCCAGTAAGCAGGAATAGGCAGGACGAATGTTCATTACATGGAAGGTAGTATTGAAGACTTGAGGTCCTATCTTGATAGGAAGGACTACTTCGCCATGGACAACACTCTTCGCACCATCGTAAGCACGTACCACAATGTCACTAGGTTTCAGTTCAATGCTTTTACAATCCAGCTTATCCAGCACAGCTGTCGGCAGCACATTCAAGGAAGAGCCATTATCGATCAACACATGAGACAAAGTGATTCCCCTACACTTAATGGAGATATGCAGGGCTTTATTGTGGTTCTTTCCCGCGGGTGTCAGGTCAGCATTGGAAAAGCCTAGGCCATTGTCAACAGTCAGGTTGGCTACATAGTTTTCAAACTGATCGACGGATGTCTCATGAGGTACATGAGCGGTCTTCAGGAATTTTATCAATGCATTGGCATGAGACTCAGAAGATAACAATAAGGATAACATTGAAATTTTAGACGGAGTATGCCCCAACTGTTCTACCACATCAAAATCACTCTTGCGAATGATTTTCAGCACTTCTTCCATTTCTTGTTTGGTAACGTCTTCAGTAGTAGCTTCGATCGGTATCTCTGACTGGGAAGGATTGACTGGTTCCTTTCCTCGAGTTTCAGGAATCGGAGGTGAGATTTCTGGGGAGAAGATCCTTCCGCTCCGGGTAACTTTACTAGTCCCAACAATGTCATTAGGATTAGCAGAATTACCAACTTGCTTTACGCCATGGACATAAACATCACCTCCATAATTCCACGGAACGGCTTTGCTTGAAGAATACGGGATCGGGCCAGGTGCAGTAATGATTAGGGGAGCAACCCTGGGCTTAGCAGTAATCTTCACAGGTACTCTGGGAGCAGTAATCTTCACTGGACCTTTGGACCTTGCAATCACAGATACTTCTTCAATAGGGTTTTCCGCCTTAGAGACCCTTTCAAAGAGAATTGTACGATCGTCCATCAGCTGTTGAATACCATTCTTCAATTTCAAACAGTTTTCGGGCCGGAGTATGCAGAGATTGCAATCTTCAGTACAACCTGGAAATAAACCAGCTTGCAATAAATTCCTCTTTATGACCGGGAGAGGAGATGTTAAGTCCGCTACGGTAGTGATGAGAGGATTGTCATCGAGAGCATTAACAACCTTGTCATGATTAGGCATAGGAGCAGTGATGACATTAGGAGTCTCCGGAGGCTCGAACTCAATTTCCCCAGCGTCGACCATATCCTGAATTTTATTCTTTAACAGCCAGCAATCGTTTGTATCGTGCCCGGGGCTATCGGAGTGATATGCACACCTGGCATTGGGATTATAACGAGGCGAAGCAGTGTTGACATTTGCAGGAGGACCTCTGAGAGTGATTAAGTTCGCCTTTAGCATACTTTGCAGTGCTTGTGCTAAAGTCATATTAAGCTTGGTAAACTGCCTTCTTGGTCTGTCTTGTCTTTGCTGGAAGTTTTGGGCTGGCGGGGCTGCGATTGTCACTGCTCCCACGGCATGGTCGCCATTTTTCTTATTATGATTCTTTTGACCGTACACAGCATTTGACTCATTCTTCCCATGATAGGACTTTTTACTGCTTGTAGAAGTAGCTGCCTGTAACTTTCCACTTCGAATGCCGCTCTCCACCCGTTCACCTGTCAATATAAGTTCAGTGAAACCGGATGAAGAACTCCCCAGTAGGTGGCTGTAGAATGGGCCAGTCAGGGTACCCATGAACAGGTCTACTAATTCTCGGTCAGTCATAGGGGGTTTGACCCTGCCGGCCAAATCTCTCCATTTCTGAGCATATTCTTTGAAGCTTTCTTTAGATCCCATAGCCATATTCTGCAACTGTAACCGAGTAGGCGCTAGCTCAGAATTATACTGGTACTGCTTATAGAAAGCTGTTGCTAAATCAGTCCAGGTGCGGATGTCAGAGCTCTCGAGCTGATAATACCATTCCAACTGAGTGCCAGACATACTTTCTTGGAAGAAGTGGATCCACAGTTTCTTATCAGTGGTATGCGGCTGAATCTTTCTCACATAAGCCCTTAAATGCATCTGAGGGCAGGATGCACCATCGTACTTAGTGAAAGTGGGGATTTTGAATTTGCGAGGAATGGTCACATCGGAGACCAGACCCAAACTTTCGAAATCCAGACCAGGCGCCTTCTGACCCTCCATAGCTAGCATACGTTCTTCCAACAACTTGTACTTATCATCTCTCGGAGAGTACTGTTCATTTTCATACTTCTCATCATCATCCTCAGGGTTGGAGAAATCAGCACCCTCTTCCTCTGAATCATTCTCCGCCTCCTCCTCTGGACCGTTCGGGATTCCAAATTTGATTCCCGTAGCCTGTCCTTTACGCCTTCTTCCTAAGTTAATGAAACTCACAGCCTTCTTGTCTTTCTTCTTTTCGACCAAAAGAGCCTTCAGTTCCTCCTGCCCCTTGGATAGGCTTAGCATCATCTCCTTGAACTGAGCATTTTGAGTCTGGAGATCTTTGACAGTTTGTTCGAGATCCATTTTTCTGTTTAAGAGGCAGACCGTGAGAATATGGTCCTTTGGAACACCTGTTATGCAATGTTATGTTATGCTATGCAATGTATGAAATGTTTTCAAGGACTTTTGGAATTTAACTTTACGTAAGCCAACAAAAAAGGAAACTCTTTTTTTTTTTTTTTTTTTTCACAAAACAGAGCAAAGTTAAATCCCTAAGTCCTCGAAATGGTTAGTACAATGCCATGATGTTATGATGTTATGATGTTATGATGTTAAGTAAACAACAAGCACAAGAAAGTCACGCAACCATCATTCCTAGGTTTTAAGGCTTGCATGAGTTCCATAGGTAAGTACCCTCCCTACTGAAGTTTGGTTGGTTCAACCTGTCCTAGAATAGTAACCGGGTTCTAGAAGGATCTCCAATCATTGACCTTCCTTTAAGTCCACTTCAGTGCAACACCAAGTGGTTGACCAAAGCTTCCCTAAAGTCCAATCTCAAGGAGTGTAGTATCGAGTCTCAACCAAGCCCCAGTCGGAACCGAAGTCAGTTAGCTCACTACTTTCTAATGGCCAGGATGAGTCAATTAGGGTTCTAAAGGTCTGGTTAATGCTTTGACGACACCACGCGGAAGCCAAATTTTTCCTCAAATAACATGAGGACCATCAGGACAACCAAAGTGTCACATTAACCGTAGCCATCATTTTAACCATTCCAGTATACGCCGGATAGTCGCGATGATCTATTGCTACTTACCTAAGGTACACTAGATCCGGGTGTAGGATCTTTCACTCAAGCATAGGATACCCAAGCAATCCCTTAAAAGTAAATCAAACAATTCAAATAAGTGATCTTGTTTTAAGGTAACCTCTCTTTTTAAGGTCCCCAGCAGAGTCGCCAGTTCTGTCATACGGTGAACTGACTTGGGGTATTTTGCTTTTTATCGCAATGTCGCGGATAGCAAGAGTCGCCACCGACTTTTCTTTTATCCAATAAGGAAAGGTGGAAAAGAACAGGAAAGACCTCAATAGATTTTGGGTTCGGGAGGTACATTATACAAAGGGAAGGTATTAGCACCCTTTGTATCCATGGTTATCCATGGGCTCTTAATTGCTGGATCACTTATATTTTTGTCTGAAAAAAGTGTTCGTGAATTGTTAAAAAAATGTTTCGAAAAGAGAGTTAACTTTGTGATGATTCTCGTATGAATGTATACAAAGTATTTATCTCGTTTGATTTTGAAAACGGTTTAGAAAAATATAACTCGGTAATGATTCTAGTATGAATGTATACCAAGTGGTGATTTTCCAAGAGAGGTTTTGAAAGGTGTGAGGTGTTGAAAATATTTTAGGTTATGATCCAGTAATTGAGAGTTATACCTTCCTAAGGTCGTTATGAACGTTTCCTATCCTTATGAGGGTAAAACTGTCCTTACTATTGAGAAGTAAGTAATTTTACCCTTTGGATGTTTAAGGGTCATCGTAGGGTCATCGATAGGTCATTGAAGGCAACAGTTGTAAGGATACCTTAGCATTCGAAGGGACGATCATCATTTAACCGTAGGCTACACCGAAGGGTCATCGAGGGACAAAATCGTATTTTCGAAGGCAACATCCGAGGGATCATGATTTATTTTATGATGATTTAATCGAAGGGTCTTTGCTAAATGTATCCCTACATTCGCGGGACATGACCGTTATACCGTAATACCGTAGGGCAGCAAAAAGAGGTCCAAGATCACATATTCAAAGGTCATATTTTAAAGTCAATTAGGTGATTAGGATGAATCCCCACATTAAAATCAATACATTAAAAATAATACATTAAAATTAATACATTAAAATTAATCAAGTAATTTAGGGCGAATCTCCACAAGGGTATCCCACAAATAAAGTGGAAGACCTAGACAGCAATCCTTTCCTGGGACAGGTGAACCTTTACAAAATTCAGCAAACGGATTAGAATACCAAATCAGGGTGCAATCAAGAGTTGCACCAAAGCAGTAATAGTATCAGGTAAACAAAGCCTGGTTATAATAAAACAAGTCGGATGGGTAAAGATCAAAACAGAGCGAAACAGCGGCCTCCATTACAACAATTCAAGGTATCCAGGCATACTTAAGTCCACATGCAAAACCTCAAATATATTTATGAATTCAATTATGATATCACATGTGCATTAGGAACATAAAGCGGTGATAGTAACGCAAACCTGTTGGCAATTGAATTGCAACCTCGAATTGGCCGATCGGATCGAATTGAGCGGAAGTGACCTTGCTGCCGTAGGCTTTTCCTTCCGGGTTTCCTTTAGGGTTACTCGGAATAAGTTAAACAGTAGTCCTGAACACTCCGCCACAAGCCGGCAGGATTTGTCCTTGGATTCGTCAACTAAACAACAAATTAAAACGAAGAAAATAAACTAGATCCTAACGTAAGGTTGGATCCGGTAAAAAGGTACACAATAGTTTCCTTTTTAGAAACTATTGTGTGAATAGAACTAACTAAATGCTGAAAAAGAAATAGGAAATTGCAAGGAAAATAGTGTAGAACTCGTAGGAAAACAATGCCTAAGCTGCTGGAAAAGAAAATATGCAAAAGTGAAAACGGCAAAGGAAAAATGTGGAAAAAGCCCCCCCCCCCCCCCGGTTCTAGGTTTTCTTCGTGGCTATTTATATTGGTACCATTAAGTAACTACTTGCTGCCAAGAGCTCTTCAATGTGGCTAATTTCATGGCGTGGATATAGGGCCCAATACTCCTCAACGTCTCTTCAAGTCTCTGAGGCGTTACGTGCGCCCAAAAAGTAGGGTAGTGGTGTGACGCTCGTCACACCATGTGTGACGTCCGTCACAAGGCTGCTTTGCGTGACGCTCGTCACGCCCTCCGTGACGTCCGTCACAAGCACAGCATTTGTGGCTTGCGCTTTGGGCTGGGCTTTGCTATTTGGTTCGTTTTCTCTCCTTTTTGCACCTCTTTTCCTCCATTTTTACTTGTGCTTCCAAATAAACCACTTTCATGTTATCACTAGGCGAGCGTGTAGCGAATAGGTCAGTTTGGGTCATTCGCGAGCTGGGCCTTCGTTCCCTTAAGATCAGTGTCATGAAAATGGGTCGGAATGCCTTGAAAAATGTCTTGAAATATAAATGGGCAAATTTTGGGGTATGACACCTAGTCCATTTCAAAAACCACCATAATTTCAAGCTACACAAACTCAAACCAACTCAGGCTACAAATTTTATTGAACCTTTATATACATCTAGAAATAACTAACACAGTTTCATTGCACATGCTTAATTACAGAATTACAATGTTCCTTAAGATTGAGAATCCGACACAAGGTCTTAGTAGCAGAATCAACGTTAACAAAAAGTTCCCTAGTAAAATCCAAACGCTCCCTAGTCGGAGAAGAAGGCGCAGACTTAGCCATGACACGCAACTTAATCTCATGAGACAAACCAGGAAGATCAAGGGACACATTCCTTTTAGGCCTCACAGAAAACATAGGTATCGACCGTGAACTAAGTGGTGATGAATTTGAGTATGCAGGTCCAGCCCATAACTTAGATAACAAAATGCTTCTGTCACTTAAATCTTCATAAAAAATTATTTCCTTTCTACAAGCATTTGCATTAATTGGAATTAGAGTACTCTTAGGAATAATTTTAAAATTAGGTCTTCCATCAAAAGGTTTCAAAGGTGTAGTAGGTAATAAAGCTAAACCATACTCAAAAGTCCTACAATTAATCCCTATTAAGTCTTTGGAAGATGAATACTCAAATCTACCATGGTCTTGTGGCTTAAACATGCTATATTATTAATTCTTATGTTGTTCAACAACAACAAGTGTCTCCATAATCACAATAACTAAGTCAAAAAGCTAGATTTCAAATCTCAGTGTCAAAGTAAGAAAGAAAGTACAAAACTTCGCCTCGCCAAAACAGATTTTGAAACCCGAAGTTTCAACTAAGCAAACTTTCTAAGACACTGGAAAATGTAACTACTATTTTTTAGGAGAAAACAAAAACCCTCAATGAAAAGTTAGAAGGGATTTAGAGAATGTATCAGCTTATTGGTAAGTGGTCATTGCATCGTCATTTCTAATAGTTTTCCTTTAGTATTTTACCGTATTTTATTTGATTTATTTTCAATTATCTTGTTTTATGCTTTGGTTTGTGTTTTCTAACGAGCATTCAAGACAAAGAAGGATCAAAGACAAGAAAAATGGGACAAAACGGGAAAAAGACATTTTCTCTCATACAAAAATCAGCGGGCTTCTACGACCACATTTAAAGTTTCCTAGTACTAAAGTTAGAGGCCTACTACAGTCTCCGATAGTAGTTTCTACTGGTCGTAGCAGGGAGGCGATAGAAACATGTCAAATTTGTTTTGTTTCCTTAATTAGGTTGATTTTTTTCTCAATTGTGCCTCTTAGACAATATTTGATTTGTCTCAAATCTAAATAATTTGCATTGAACCAAAGATATTATGCACTTTTACTATTTTTCTATAAAACTCATAGCCTGTTATGAGTTTAAGGTTCTCAACTTTTGTCACAATTTTCATTCCTAATTTCTACGTATCTTTTGTTCTATTTTTCTCTGTAACGCAAGTCTCCAAGGGAAAAATTTAGGGAACAAGGTTTATTCATAATTCAGGTTTTATTATTCATTATTTCTTTATTGTTCAGCTGTTGTGATTAATTGATATGAGTTTGATGATGAATACCATTGTGATTGTATTTGCCCTCACCATGAGTGAATAATTCTCTATGGACTAGGCGTTATGGGGATTATTTCATGACCTATCATATAATCATTTACTATCGATTGCGAGAATTATAATTAAACTTATTTTATAATCTAAGTTCATGCATTCCAACTTCGTTATGAAAGTAAGTGGTTCTCACGTATCGACCGTAGTCTGAAAGGATATGTGTCGATATTGGAGCATATATTTTTAAACAATCTAATCCAAAGAAGCGAAAGCACTTGGACAAATTTGAGAAAACATATAGCTAGAAAAAATTAATAACTTGTTGAAAAATAATCCGGATGATATGAAAGCGGACGGATTATTCGTTGTCGATTGGGGCAATACGCTAGCGAAAGCAGGTAGTGCTCAATTTTATCAATTTTCTATATATCAAGATGTCACCGATGAACACAACCATAAACTGGTCTAAGTATGGATGGGATATTGTATTCATGTACTCCATGAACACTCCAAACGCATTAGACACGCCACATGACATAATTGAATACTCATAGTGACCATATCTCATTCTGAAAGAAGTCTTCGGAATATCATCGGAATTTACACAAATCTGATGATAACCCGAATGCAAATTGATCTTACAAAACACACAAACACCTATCAACTGATCCATCAAATCATCAATCCTTGGAAATGGATACTTGTTCTTGATAGTCACTATATTTAGTTGTCGATAATCCACACACAATCTCATACTCCCATATTTCTTCTTAACTAACAACATTGGCGCTCCCCACGGTGAAACACTCAGTCGAACAAACTTTTTCTCAAGAAGATCCTCTAACTGCTTCTTCAACTCGCTCAAATCTAAAGGAGACATCCTATAAGGAGCCATCGATACATGACTAGTACTAGGTACTAAGTCTATAGTAAACTCAACCTCATGCTATAAAGGAAAATCATTGATGTCATCTGGGAACACCTCAGGAAAACCACACACCACTGGCAGATCCGTAATAATCCTCTCGCTTCTCCCCACTCAAGGAGGCGAGTACAATGAACACTTGAGCACTCTCACTCAAAGACATCTCTACCTGCCTCGTGGTCATGAAACTCAACTCCTTACTCTCTTAGGAATCAAGAAACTTCACTGACTTATAAAAAACAATTGATAAATACATGGTTGAACTCCAACCAATTCATTCCCAGAATAACGTCAAGCTGACTTAGGGGCAAACACACTAAGTTCATTCCAAAATCTCGCCTAAAAACTGTCAAACGACAATTCAAACACACTAAATAAGTAGTCACTGAACCACTAGTTATGGTATTAATGATCATACTACCATTCATAAAAGACACATCTAACTTCAACCTTGACACACACTTAGTAGATATAAACGAATTCATTGCACACGTATCAATAATAGTAATCAAAGGAATATTATTGATAAAGCACGTAACTCGAATCAAGTCATCTGACGCAGTAGCCTCTTCTCTAAACAACACAAAAACCTTTCCTCCAGACTGAGCCTTCTTAGGTTTCTCACACTGAGTACTAATATGACCCCACTCTCCACAATTAAAGCAAGTCAAATTATTACTCCTACAATCAGCAGCTAGTGACCTGGCTTCCCATACTTAAAGCAATTCAAAGTTTTTCTTTTGCACTCAGTAGCACAGTGTCACATTTAAAGCATCTCACAGAAGTATAAGTCTCTCCCCCATTTTGCTTCTTCTCATCAGGAACCATTTGCTTCCCCTTGTCTGCTGGAGCATTATACGGTTTACCACGAATTTGACTCTTCCCTTTCCTCTCACTAACACTTTTATAGTAAGCAGATTGGGCTCTACTATCCTCATCATAAATTCTGCACTTATTCACCAGTACAAAAAAGCGGAGGATCTTCTGATAACCAATACCTTGTTTGATCTCGGGATGCAACCCACTCTCAAACTTGATTCACTTTGAACCCTCTACAACGACACTACTATAATACGGACAAAACTACACTAGCTCCTCAAACTTGGAAGCTTACTCTGCAACCATCGAATTTCCTTGCTTCAGCTCAAGGAATTGAATCTCCTTCTTGCTACGCACTGTTGGTGTAAGCCCTAGAGGCCAATACATTTTGGTACTTGTATCGAATAATAAAAGGCATTCTCTTTATTATGGTTGATTAATAAAGTCCCTAGAATAGATAGTCCGTTTAATGTATTAAGTGTGACTTAATCATGAGAACACATTAAACATAAGGACACTATTCCTAAAGTATCCGTAGTCGAGTTTTAGTGTGAAGTGGGATAACATTAAAGCATTAAGACTATTATGTTTGTAGACTGATGATCACATCTCATGGATCATGGATAAAGCGTTATCAGGTCTTAAACATAGGTATGAATATTATGAGTAATATTTATACCGGATTGACCCGCTATGAGAATACTATATAGAAAGTTATGCAAGGTGTCATAAGTTATTCTCATGGTGATAATAGTGTGTTCCACTCTTCGACCTGAAACCACTATGGACCCTAGATGTAGAGTCGAGTGCTTTATTGCTGATCCAACGTTGTCCGTAACTGGATAACCATAAAGACAGTTGATGGGTACTCCACAAAGCATGATGAGGGACATGAGTGACCTAGATGGAATTTGCCCATCCTGCATAACAGGATAAATGTCTATGGGCCCAATATTGAACTGGACAAGGATGACACGGTCTATGTCTTGTGTTCAATATAGACATAAGGGCAAAAGGGTAATTATACACATAAGTATTATCACAGAAGGAATTGTCAGATCACATGACATTTTCGTGTCTTGGGTAGCAGTGATGTGTTGCTAGATACCGCTCACTGTTTATTATGTTAAATGCGTGATTTAATATAATTGCCAACGTCACGAAAACCTACAGGGTCACACACAAAGGACGGATTGATGAGAGATAGAGTAACTAAGGAATACCGTAAGGTACGGTGCCCTTAAGTGAGTTATAGAACATCGTAAGGTACGGTGTACTTGAGTAGAATACGAAATATGGTAAGGTACCATGAGCTTAAGTGATTTTGGGCATATTATAAGATATGGGCCAAAATACACTTAAGTGGGCTTTTAGCTTGAAGCCCACACAAGTGGTTCTATAAATAGAACCCTTGTGCAGAAGAAGAAAAAAATGGCGGTTGCACTTCTTTTCGTTTTCACTCTCTCTCTCTCTCTCTCACTCAAAGCCTTCATTCGTACCAGCTAGCACTGAGATTGAAGGAACCCGTTCGTGTGGACTGAGTAGAGACGTTGTCATCGTTCAACGTTCGTGATCGCTTCGTGGATTTGCATCAAAGGTTTTGATCGTCACAAGAGATCTGCACCAAAGGTTTCAACCGTCACAAGAGGTAAATATTCTATCACTGATCATGACCATTCGTAAGGATCTCTAAAGGAGAAAATTTTAATTTCCGCTGCGCTTTGGGTCGCAATTCTCCTTCAGTGGTATCAGAGCCACTTACGAAACCATGACTCGGATAGCTGTTTAAATTTCTGTATTAATATGATTAAAAGACAGAAAGAATCAATTAATTAAACGGGCAATTAAATTTGGCATCATGAGTGTATAAGTTGGATGATTGATGTTGACTATGCTTCGGAATCCGACATTAGTATGGTGAAGCAGCGATACATCGATCGTCCATAGGTTACACAATTGAGACCGATCAACTTATATATGATATAAGTAATCCTAATGCAAAATACGGTATATGTGATATACTATTTCTGTTTCGTTCATTCGAACACTAAATGATTGTTTTCCTTTGAGCGATCAATGGTCATTTGCTTCGGAATCCGACATTAGTATGGTGAAGCAATGACCTGTTGATCAATCATACTGAATCAACAATCGAGGTGTGTTTGACGGTCTGAAATTGGCGCACTAGGGTTGGTGACGGCGCAAGGGTTGTGCCGTCAAGGAGTTGTGAATTTAGGGTTTTTTGAAACACGCGTGTTGACTGTTTCAAAGTTTGTTATTTTGGCCGCGTGAAGCTCGTGTGACGAGCGTAACAAGCGTAACAAACTGGATGCATGACGGTCGTAACGTACCCTGTGACGGTCGTCACACTCACATGACCTGTGACGGTCGTAACGTGTTTTGTGTGACGGTCGTCACACTCACATTGCCTGTGACGGTCGTCACACGCCTGTGACGGTCGTCACACGCCTGTGACGGTCGTCACACTCCCAGAGTCAAAATTTTGGGGTTCCTGTTTTGTGACTACGCAAGGGTTGTGTTCATGAACCACCGTTCGCTGACCGGGCAGCGGAACCCCCGGCTAACTCTGCATAGTATGATCGGTCGCCGAAATTTAATTTGGTTTTAATTAATTAAAGGAATTAAAATTTAATAATAACAATGTGTTTATTATTATTGCCTTGTGGTGATCAGTTATGGCCTTAGTTGTCCTTTATTTTGTTTTGGGTTTTTAAATACGACCTGCGTGTCGTGCCTCTCCTTTTGATCTCTTAATGTAACTTCTTTTCTCATCTCAAACCCTCGTATGTAAAACGAGTTTCTTCTGGAATGTAATGTTATGAATAAAGAGAAGAAGACAATGTTATGAAGAAAGAGAAGATTTCAATATCAATAGAGGACAATCTTGAAGATCTTGCTTGGAGAAGCTTAGAGAAGAATTCAATATTAAAGGAGGACAACCTTGAAGATCTTGCTTGGAGAAGCTTAGATCGTTGTAGGTTAGCTTAGGTTCTCTCATTGGCTTGGGAGAACAATTGCGCTAGGGGCCATAACTGTTTCATTTTGTTTGTATGTATGTTGATGCATGTGAATGTATGTTGATGCATGTGAGAGACGATTTATATGATAAACAAGCCGGTGAGATCATAACAATTGCAATTCCCTCAAACTAAAATATTAAGTTTATGCTTTCCAAGTTTTAGCACTCATCAAGACTAGTATCGAATAATGTAGGTTTCGCCAAAGCGAGGTGCATGTTCTATATTGGTAAGGTGCGATGGGATAATTGTAATATCCAACTGCTAAAACAATGGGTCAAACTTAACTAAACAAATTATGATGATATTATATATGTTTGCTTTCCAAGTTTTAGCACTCATCAAGACTAGTATCGGATAATGTAGGTTTCGCCAAAGCGAGGTGCATGTTCTATATTAGTAAGGTGCGATGGGATAATTGTAATATCCAACTGCTAAGACAATGGGTCAAACTTAATTATAATAATATCATATATGTTTTAGAAGAAAGAGTTGGGAATAATCCATATGATGGATTGGAATAAGAAGTTATTCACCCAACTGAAATTTTCGAGAGTTGTATGAGATACAACTGGAAGGAGTTCCTACCTAAATAACCTAGTTTTGTGTAATCCGCCTACGCGGACTTAGAACGAAGTGAAATATGGATCTCGACCCACTAGAAAATCTTCCAACGGGATTTTCCGAATCAAATGATGAGGGTCATTTGTTTTGAGTAAAATAGTGGGAGCATATTTGATTAAAGGCCTAATTAAATATGTCAATGATACTTATATTTTCATTAATTCTTATGTAGATTACCATGACAACAAACACCTCTAACAACATCTTGCGATCAATCCTTGACAAGGAAAAATTGTCTGGGACAAATTTCCTGGATTGGCACCGAAACCTGAGGATTGTCCTCAAACATGATAAAAAGTTGTATGTCTTGGAGACTCCTGTTCCTGAAGAGGAACCTCCTAGTTCTGCACCTAAGGCAGAAAGAGATGCTTATAAGAAGCATGTCGATGATGCCAATGAAACTGCTTGTCTCATGCTAGCTACCATGAACTCAGAATTGCAAAAGCAACATGAGAACATGTCAGCATTCGATATGATCGAACACCTGAAGTTGCTCTATCAAGAGCAAGCAAGGCATGAGAGGTTTGAAGTTTCAAAAGCCCTTTTCCAAAGCAAGTTAGCTGAGGGAGCCCCTGTAGGTCCCCATGTACTCAAGATGATTGGGTATGTGGAAAACCTTGAGAGATTGGGTTTTCCCCTCGAAAAGGAACTTGCAACTGATTTGATCTTGCAATCGTTGCCAGATGGATTCAGTCAATTTGTCCTAAATTTCAATATGAATAATATGGACAAATCTCTTCCTGAACTGCTCGCCATGTTAAGAACTGCCGAGCAGAATCTGAAGTCAAAAGGGAAGTCCATTCTGATGATCGGAAATGGAAAGAGACAGAACAAAAGGCCCACTAAGCATGGTGATAAAGGGAAGGGCAAGGAAGTTGCCAAACCCAAACCCACCGTTGATGCTTTGAAGCCTAATGGAGGCATAGCAAAAGAAGGCACCTGCTTCCATTGCGGTAAGACCGGACACTGGAAGAGAAACTACCCAAAGTACCTGGAAGATAAGAAGAATGGAGTAGAGACTTCAACTTCAGGTATTTTTGTTATTAATTCATCTACTTCTGCATCATGGGTATTAGATACTGGATGCGGTTCTCACACTTGTACAAATGTGCAGGGGCTGAAAGGGAGTAGAGATTTGGCAAAAGGTGAAGTTGAGCTACGAGTTGGCAATGGAGCAAAGGTTGCTACTTTAGCCGTAGGATCTTATTAACTTTACCTAGTGATTTTATAATTCAGTTAGAGAACTGTTATTATGTATCTGCAATTAGCAGGAATATTATTTCCATTTCTTGTTTGGACAAGTTTGGTTTTTCATTTATAATAAAGAACAATTGTTGCTCAATTTATTTGAATGATATATTCTATGCTACTGCACAAATGAGCAATGGACTATATGTCCTTGGTCTCATAATGCCAACTTATAACATTAATACTAAAAGGATGAAACCTAATTAGTTAAATCCATGATGAGTCACGTTGATCTTCCAAACTCCTTTTGGGGACATGCACTATTGACAGTAGCTTACACACTTAACCGTGTTCCATCCAAAAAGGTTGAGAAGACACCATATGAGATATGGAGTGGTAAGAAACCGCATATGTCTTACATGAAGATTTGGGGTTGCGAGGTTTATGTGAAACGACAAATTTCAACTAAGCTTGAGCCCAAATCTGACAAATGCTTATTTGTGGGGTATCCTAAAGAAACAAAAGGGTATTACTTCTACAATCCTTCTGAGGGCAAAGTGTTTGACGCTCGAACTGGAGTTTTCCTAGAAAAGGATTTTATTTCCAAAGGAACCAGTGGGAGGAAAGTAGAGCTTGAAGAAATTCAAGAATCACAAAGCATCGACACACGTATGGAGGAATTGGAGCAGGAAACACAAGTAGTTGTGTAAGAGAAACCTGCTCAAGTAGAACAAGACCAGCGTAGGTCAGGCAAGATACGTCACCTACCTGAGATATATGGATATCTGATCAAGGTGACGTATTACTCATGGATCAAGATGAGCTTGTGGCCTACTCATGGAATCTTCGTTTTGATGAAACAATAAAACAATATGGGTTCATCAAGAACGAAGATGAGCCTTGTGTCTACAAGAAGGTTAGTGGGAGCATGATCGTATTCCTGGTATTATATGTAGATGACATATTACTTATTGGAAACGATATCCCTACCCTGCAACAAGCAAAGTCTTGGGTGGGGAAATGCTTATCTATGAAGGACCTAGGTGAAGCAGCCTATATATTAGGAATCAGAATCTATAGAGATAGATCATAAAATGCTTGGCCTAAGTCAGAGTACATAGACAAGGTGCTGAGACGCTTTAATATGAATGATTCCAGTGGTTATGTGTTTTGCTGAAATGGTGGCGCTGTGAGCTTGAAAAGTTCAAAGCAAGATACAGTTGCTGATTCTACAACCGAGGCCGAGTATATTGCTGCCTCAAATGCAGAAAAGGGAGTTGTTTGGATAAAAAAGTTCATTAGTGAACTTGGCATAGTCCCTAGCATTGTGGATCCCATTGGTCTCTATTATGATAACAATGGTGCTATCGCACAAGCCAAGAAGCCTAGATCTCACCAACGATCCAAACACATACTTAGACGTTGTGTGAGAATATGTAGAGTACCTACACTTGACAATATAGCTGACCAACTGACAAAGCCTCTTGCGCAGCAGAAGCATGATGGCCATACTAGATCAATGGGCATAAGGGGTATACCTGATTGGCTCTAGTGCTAGTGGGAGATTGTTGGTGTAAGCCCTAGAGGCCAATACATTTTGGTACTTGTATCGAATAATAAAAGGCATTCTCTTTATTATGGTTGATTAATAAAGTCCCTGGAATAGATAGTCCGTTTAATGTATTAAGTGTGACTTAATCATGAGAACACATTAAACATAAGGACACTATTCCTAAAGTATCCGTAGTCGAGCTTTAGTGTGAAGTGGGATAACATTAAAGCATTAAGACTATTATGTTTGTAGACTGATGATCACATCTCATGGATCATGGATAAAGCGTTATCAGGTCTTAAACATAGGTATGAATATTATGAGTAATATTTATACCGGATTGACCCGCTATGAGAATACTATATAGAAAGTTATGCAAGGTGTCATAAGTTATTCTCATGGTGATAATAGTGTGTTCCACTCTTCGACCTAAAACCACTATGGACCCTAGATGTAGAGTCGAGTGCTTTATTGCTGATCCAACGTTGTCCGTAACTGGATAACCATAAAGACAGTTGATGGGTACTCCACAAAGCATGATGAGGGACATGAGTGACCTAGATGGAATTTGCCCATCCTGCATAACAGGATAAATGTCTATGGGCCCAATATTGAACTGGACAAGGATGACACGGTCTATGTCTTGTGTTCAATATAGACATAAGGGCAAAAGGGTAATTATACACATAAGTATTATCACAGAAGGAATTATCAGATCACATGACATTTTCGTGTCTTGGGTAGCAGTGATGTGTTGCTAGATACCGCTCACTGTTTATTATGTTAAATGCGTGATTTAATATAATTGCCAACGTCACGAAAACCTACAGGGTCACACACAAAGGACGGATTGATGAGAGATAGAGTAACTAAGGAATACCGTAAGGTACGGTGCCCTTAAGTGAGTTATAGAACATCGTAAGGTACGGTGTACTTGAGTAGAATACGAAATATGGTAAGGTACCATGAGCTTAAGTGATTTTGGGCATATTATAAGATATGGGCCAAAATACACTTAAGTGGGCTTTTAGCTTGAAGCCCACACAAGTGGTTCTATAAATAGAACCCTTGTGCAGAAGAAAAAAAAATTGGCGGTTGCATTTCTTTTCGTTTTCACTCTCTCTCTCTCTCTCTCTCACTCAAAGCCTTCATTCGTACCAGCTAGCACTGAGATTGAAGGAACCCGTTCGTGTGGACTGAGTAGAGACGTTGTCATCGTTCAACGTTCGTGATCGCTTCGTGGATTTGCATCAAAGGTTTTGATCGTCACAAGAGATCTGCACCAAAGGTTTCAACCGTCACAAGAGGTAAATATTCTATCACTGATCATGACCATTCGTAAGGATCTCTAAAGGAGAAAATTTTAATTTCCGCTGCGCTTTGGGTCGCAATTCTCCTTCACGCACATCCTCAGGAAAATACTTCTCTAGAAAATATGCTTTGAACACAACCCAAATAATATCATTACCAACCACCCCTAACCGCTGACGTGTTTTATCCTACCAATCTTCAGCTTCCCCAAACAACATGTGAGTACCAAACAATACCTTATGCTCCTCAGTACAGACCATCACTCGGAAAATCTCTTCAGTCTCCTTCAACTATGCATGAGCACCCTCTAGGTTGCATCTTCCCTTGAACATCGGAATATTATTCCTATGAAACTCTCCCAGTCCGTAAAACTCATTACCGACCTGATTCTTCTATCCATGAAACGCCTGAGCCACTGACTCTAAAGCATCAGCAATTGCACAATCATATTTTCAAGCCATTATGCACACCATCAAACATACATTAGACGAAATAATACATCGACAGTGTACACACACATGTCACATACTAGGGAATAATTATCATGTCAAAAACTTTGTCAGATGGATCGACCTGCTTTGATAACACTATGTAATACCCTACTCCCCGACTCGACAATTAAATTATTAGACATATATAAGACATAAATATTGACCAAGCAGGATGTTACTCACAACCAATAAAGCCTTTTGAATCACAAAGTAATTAAACAACTCATTTAGTAAGCAGCGAAATCACAAAAAAAAAACACTTGGCATAACAGCCTCAACAACATTATTAGTTTAAAACAAAGTGATTCATCGCTAAATAAAACCAAACAAAGAGATACACAACATAAACATATATAGGACAACATGATCCCCTCGTGTTACGTATCAAAGCGACTCCAACTATAGACCCAAATGACAAGAAACTAAAGAGGCACAACACCGTCCTCAACCTCAAGCTCCTACTCAGGTACCTGATTATATGTACTCCGAAGGAGCACATATGCAACAACACAAAAAGGGGGTCAGATTACATTCAAATAGTAAGTGGTGCATAAACATTCGGGTACATATTTGAATTGTCTCAAATCTAAATAATTTGCATTGAACCAAAGATATTATGCACTTTTACTATTTTTTTATAAAACTCATAGTCTGTTATGAGTTTAAGGTTCTCAACTTTTGTCACAATTTTCATTCCTAATTTCTACGTATCTTTTGTTCTATTTTTCTCTATAACTCAAGTCTCCAAGGGAAAAATTTATGGAACAAGGTTTATTCATAATTCAGGTTTTATTATTCATTATTTCTTTATTGTTCAATTGTTGTGATTAATTGATATGAGTTTGATGATGAATACCGTTGTGATTGTATTTGCCCTCACCATGAGTGAATAATTCTCTATGGACTAGGCGTTGTGGGGATTATTTCATGACCTATCATATAATCATTTACTATCAATTGCGAGAATTGTAATTAAACTTATTTTATAATCTAAGTTCATGCATTCCAACTTCGTTATGAAAGTAAGTGGTTCTCACGTATCGACCGTAGTCTGAAAGGATATGTATCGATATTGGAGCATATATTTTTAAAAAATCTAATCCAAAGAAGCGAAAGCACTTGGACAAATTTGAGAAAACATATAGCTAGGAAAAATTAATAACTCGTTGAAGAATAATTCGGATGATACGAAAGTCGATGGATTATTCGTTGTCGATTGGGGCAATGCGCTAGCGAAAGCAGGTAGTGCTCAATTTTATCAAATTTTTATAATTTATGAAACATTCTCGTAATATACGTAATAAGGATCGTGTGATTGTATTAGAAATATGATCTGTAACCCCGAATCCTGTTTTCCCCAATTTGAGATTTAATTGATTTTTAAGTTATTTTCATTTAATTATTTTTTCTGTTACACTATTTACCAAAATCCCTATTTTCAATTTCTCTAGATATACACTGATAGAACAAGAATTTGGTGCTTAAACCATTTATCTCTATGATTAAATATATATTGTATCACTTATTATTTATCAACTATTGTATAACTTAGTCAAAATCACCTCGTTATGATTGTTACAATCACAGTCTCAAGTGACTGCAAACAAAACTATTCAGGGGTCAAATCTCAAGCATAAACTAGCATACTATTATTTTAAAAAAGAATCTAAATTCCTACACTCCCTCATGTTAAAAAGGGAGGTTTCCCAAAAACATCTTCGCAACTGCGGCGACTGGAGAAGGAGGGTGGTTACTAAGTAACTGTCGCAATTTATGGGTTAAAACTATAGTTTTCTTGTAGTGAGCTACTTATCTAACTCACAAGCCTTTTTTTCTTGTACATGAATTACAAATCCTTCTGGTTGGTCTATATAGATTTATTTTTCTAAGTCACGATTTAAAAAAATAATAGTAATTGAAATCAGTACCCTAATGGATGTAATTCTAGTCACTATAGAAAAAGTATCAAATAAATCTATATTTTCTCTTTGCCTAAAACCTTTGGCTACAAGGGGAGCGTTGTACTTATCAATTGTTCCATCGGGTTTTAGTTTTGTTTTCAAAACCCATTTAAAACAGATTGATTTTCAACCAGGAGGTAAGTCTACTAAGTTCCAAGTCTTGTTAGATTCTATAGAATCTATCTCATCGTTAATATCTTATTGCCATTAATTTGCATCCCGAGATGACAAGACTTCTTGAAGACTCATTGGATATTCTTCTACTATATAAACCACATAATTGGGCTCATAGTATTTAGAAACTCTTACTCATTTACTTCGTCAAAGTTTCATTTCTACTTCGTCGTTGCTTTCAATGCTTTTTATCACAAGAATGTGATTTGATTCAATAACCCAACTATTTCTCCATTCAACATAATATCATACCCATAACTTCTTGATTAATTGCCCCCACTATTTATTAATCATATGATCATTTTGGCATTTATAGCATAAGACCTACATGTCTTATTATTTGTTGCATACCCAATGAATACACATTCATAGACTCTACTAGCAAGTCAAACTCGCTTCAGATCCGAAATTCTGACATAAGCCAAACAACCCCAAGTTCTAAAGTAAGACAAGTTTGGTTGTCCTTTCCTCAATATCTCGTAAGGAAAGATCTTAGTTTTAGACTTGGTAACTCTATTCAGGACATAGCGAACAGTCAATAAAATCCCCCCCCCCCCCCCCCCCCCCGAGTGAGATACAACACCATAATTCAACATAACAACAACAATTAATTCAATAAGAGTTATATTCTTTATTTCTGTTTTACCATTCATTTCAAGAGAATATGGTGTAGTTGTTTCATGTACAATTCCATGTTTTTTTTTTGTAAAATTCATTAATTAAACTGCAATTATATCCAGTTCCCCTATCATTACGAGTCTTTTAATTTGCTTACTAAATTTATTTTCAATTTCATGTACAATTCTATGTTGTTTTATACTCATTTCAATTTTTATTTAAGTTATATAGTACTATTGATTATTAATTTTTTAAAATAAATTAATGTTAAAAAAAATAAATATAAATGACATGTAAAATAAAATGACACAGTTGTTGTCAATGTCCACGTCAACCTAAATTACACATCGTCAATTTTTTATCCAAAAATGAGAAAGGGAGACCAAAACTGTTTAAAAAATAAATATGAGGACTAGTTTCGTGAATGGACTAAAATATGGGACCAAAATTGTAATTTAGCCTAATTATTAATACTGGATTAATCACAATGTATCATTGGCCAAACATTTCAATATTTTACTATTACGGTTTGCAATTTTTAATATTTATTGCTACCATATCTCTAAAAAACAAAAAGTTGCAACTTTATTTCTAAAAAACATAAAAATGAATATAAAAATTTAGTAAGGAGAAACACTACTACAAATAACACATGTCATGTCGGACGTGAAATAGATTTCACCTCGATTACAATGTCAAGGTAACGAAGGATGACATGAAAAGTGAGAAACTTTACCCCTCGGATTTTATAAAGCTGAGGTTTAAATGCAAAAGGTCAATGGTTTGATCCCTAACAACAACATATAATTATTTTTATAACTAACTAGTCTAGGCAACATGTTAGAACAAGATCTGGTTCTGCATTTGTCCTTTAGTTTTCATGATAACAATGTATTGTTTCTTAGAGAACAATTTTTACACTAATGATATTGTTGTCTGGTGTGTAGATTTTACTAACAGGTCTAACTCTGAAGTAATGACGTATGACGTCATCAGATTCTGGAATCAACACACTTTGACTCTAAGGGGATACAAGTGCTTTACAAGATATTGTCAAGTTCTCAAAAGATCTTAGACAACGATTCCGATAAACATTTATGCTAAAGCTTTTGAGTGCAACTCTGATTGTTAGAGCCTCTGAAGGTTTGTCTTCCTTCAAGATTCTACGCTCAAGTTCTGAATATTCTGAAGAACAAGATCTGAAGACTAGGTTTTGAGGAATTGCTTCAAGACTCTAAAGACCAAGGTTCTGAAGATTTTGTCAACTTGTCTCTTGATCCTTCTAAGCATGCTTCAACATCATTTTATCAGAAACCTATGAAGATTAGAAAATAAGATCAAAAGGTTTTACGTCAGAATAATAGTACACAGTACAAAATCACCTTTCCTCCACTACCCTTATTTTGTGGGCTAAGGACTCTACTATTGTACCATTTTGCCGCTTGTATGCAAACCGTTTTGAAAGAGACAGTTGCATTTCAGTATTTCAAGTTTACCCTTCAACGGATCTTTTCTCTGCCTATATAAAGGAGACTTGAATATTTGAAGAGGTTTCCAATTCACGGTACTGAAAAACGCTTACGCTATTGAACATACACAAGTTCTTAGTAAATATTATTTTTTTGTATATTCTTTGTAAGCACACAAGAGTTTTTTCCCGTTACTGTATAAGATATATTCATTGTATTAACTTGTGTTAATCTGCTTTTTAGAAACATTCCTTGTAAACACAACTTGTAAATCTCAAATATGTTTGAGTGATTTCCTTGAGTGACTAGGTTTTAGTCATATAGACTCAAGAAGGCAATGACAGTTTGTCTTTGTGGTGTTTGTAATTAGGTTTTGGTTATAGTGGATTAAGTCATCCTTGAGAAGGTGAAATCACCTTGGTAAGGTGGACTGGAGGTAGCTTCATTAACAACGAACCAGTATAAAAATAACCTTGTTATTTTTCTTATACGTATTATTGCTTTGTTGAGTTGGTTTTAAAAAATATTTTGTATATAGAAACCCAATTCAAACCCATATTTCTTGTGTTTCTTGCCACCTTCAATTGGAATTAGAGCTTTGGTCCTGGTCTTAATAAGATATCAGACTCCTAACAGTGTTAGATAAAGATCCGTCGTGAAACACAATGGCTGCCCTCCACCACTGGTTACTCAAACAAATTATAGAGATCATTACAATGTTAAACCTCCAGTTTTTGATGGAGATAAATTTGACTATTGGAAGGATAGAATAAAGAGCTTCTTTCTAGGTCACGATGTTGATCTATGGGATATGGTAGTTGATGGCTACATACACTTAGTGGATTCAAGTGGTAAAAAAGTGGAAAGAAGAGTGATGAGTGATCAATAAAAGAAAGATTATAATAATTATCACAAAGCAGGAACCATCTTGCTAAATGTTATTTCATACAGCGAGTATGATACAATCACGAACATAGATACTGCTAAATCTATTTTTGACTCTCTGAGGATGACACATGAAGTGAATTCTCAAGTTAAAGAAACCAAGGCTCTTAACTTGATTAAAAAATATGAAGCATTCAAGATGGAGGATGAAGAAACTGTTGAGAACATGTTCTTAAGGTTTCAGACTCTTGCTGTAGGACTTAAGGTTATGGACAAAGGGTATTCTACTACTGATCATGTTAAAAATATCACCAGAAGTCTACCTAAGTGTTTGATACCCATGGTAACTACTTTAAAGTTATAAAAGGATCTCAACAACACTTCTCGTGAAGAACTGGTTAGTTCCTTAAGAAGTCATGAGATTGAGCTCGAGGAAGATGAGCCCAAGAGGAAGAGCAAGTCAGTTACTCTGAAGTCTTCAAGAATATTTGAGAAGACTAAAGCTCTTCAAGCTAAAACTGGAGAAGAGTCTGAAGAGGAATCATAAGAAGAAGATGAATTATCTCTTCTGTCCAAACGTGTTAATTAACTCTAGAAGAAAAGGCAAGGAAAATTCAGAGGATAAAGAAGGTTAGGTGGTCGTTCTGAGTCCACTTATGGATCCATGAAGGCTGAAGTTAGCAAAGAAGTCACATGCTTTGATTGTAAGGAGCCTGACCACTTCAAGAACGAATGTCCCGAGTTAAAGAAAGAGAGGCCCAAAAAGAACTTCAGATGAAAGAAGAAGGATCTGATGGCTATATGGGATGCTTCAGAGTCTTTAGAAGATGATTATGAAGAAGAGCAGGCTAACATGGCATTTATGGCTTGCACATAAGCTCCTGCAGAAACAATTCAATCAAAATTTGAATCTGAGTCAGAGTCAGATTCTGAAGAGGTATTTTCTGAACTATCTTGTTCTGAACTTGAATTTAGTTTATCTGAAGTTCGGGAAAAATACCAGAATCTTCTGGACAAATATAAGGATTTGAAAAAGATTCATGTATCTGAATTAGAAGATTATTGTAAGCTTCAAAAAGAGTTTTCAAGTTTGAGTGAAGAAAATCTTACTTTGAAAAATAATAACTTTGTGCCTTTAAGCAAGAGTCTCAAACCTGAAAAGAAAAGTCTTTCTAAAGCCTCTACAGGTTCTGGTGATATCATAAAAAAAGTATGATAAATCTTTCTAGAAGTTTCTTACTAAAATCCTGAATAGAAGCTTAATGGCTTCCATGATTTATGGCGTTAGCAGGAACGAGACAAGGGGTATTGGCTATGATTCTGATGACGAATTTGATTCTGAAAAAGATGACAAGCCAAATACTCTTAAGGCTTATTTTTTTCCTTATGGGAAACAAAATGATGTTAGGCCTAAAGGTATAACTATTTATCAACCTAAGGCTAAAACAAAACATCATGCCCATTCTAATCATGAATCCACGTATAAATATCCTGCATAGAAACCCAAGGTTGTTAAGAACTATGGGAATACTAACCCAAAAGGACCCATAAAGATATGGGTACCTAAGGAAAAGATAGTCTATGTTGCAGATATCCTTAGCCGCGGAGTTGAGACACTTGTCATGGTACCTGGACTCTAGATGCTCACGACATATGACAGGAAAAAGGCATATCTTCCAAAGCAAGGAACTTAAGCCTAGAGGCATCGTCAATAGGAAACGGTACTCTCCCTTCCATTACTAATGTTATTTTAGTTGAAGGATTAATTCATAATCTTTTGTCCATAAGTTAATTAAGTGATAATGGTTATGACATTATTTTCAATCAAAAGTCATGTAAAGTTGTCAATCAAAAGGATGGCTCAGTTTTTTTCAATGGAAAGAGGAAGAGAAACATTTACAAGATAATACTTTCTAATTTGAAAAATAAAAATGTAAAATTTATTATGTGTATGAATGAAGAGCAATGGACATGGCATAGACGATTAGGTCATATTAGCTTGAGGAGGATTTCTCATCTTAACAAGCTTAATCTTCTCATCTAAATCTGAACTTTGCTTTAGATGCTCTTTGTGAAGCTTGTCGGAAAGGAAAATTTTCTAAAATGTCTTTCAAGGCTAAAATGTTGTTTCAACCTCCAGACTAAATTGACTTGTTTAGTCCAGTAATAACTGCCTCTGTCAATGGTTAGAAGTATGGACTAGTCATTATTGATGACTATAGCAGATGGACATGGGTAAAATTTCTCAGACACAAGGATGAGTCACATTATGTGTTTTCTACCTTATGCTCTCAAGTGCAAAATGAGAAAGATCTCAGAATTATAAAAGTCATAAGTGAACATGATGGCGGATTTGAAAACAAAGGTTTTGAAAAACTATTTGATGCTAATGGAACTTCCCATGATTTCTCCTGCTCTAGAACTCCACAAGAAAATGAAGTTGTATAGAGGAAGAATATGACTCTGCAAGAGATGGCTAGAACCATGATCAACGAGACTAATATGGCCCAGCATTTTTGGGTAGAGGCAGTCAACACAACGTGTTATATTCAAAACATGATCTCTATAAAACCTATTCTAGGTAAGACTCCCTATGAATTATGGAAGAATTTAAATCCTAACATTTCATATTTTCATCCTTTTGGATGTTCTTGTTTTATGTTAAACACTAAATAGAATCTGAACAAGTTTAATTCTAAGGAATATAAGTGCATCATGTTAGGATACTCTGGACGCTCAAAAAGCTACATAGTGTATTACACCGAGACACTGATTGTTGAAGAATCAATGCATATCAAATTTAATGATAAGCTTGACTCTGAAAAGTCAAAGCTAGTTGAGAAATTTGCAGATCTGGAGATTACTTACTCAGGTTCTGAAGGAAAGACTTTAGAAGCCAAAGAAGATGAAGCCAAAGACTTTGAAGTTCCTCAACCAGATGTTGTTGAAGCTCATAGTCCTCTGAGAAGGCATAGACAAAGATCTTCACATTCTGAAGAACTGAGTCTGGGAGATAAGTCTAAACCTGTCATAACCAGATCCTCGTTCAAGCCCTCAGAAGAAAGCCTTTTAGGTTTTGTGTCTCTAAAAGAGCCTAAATCAATTGATGAAGCACTTCATGATACATAATGGATTATGGCTATACAAGAGGAACTCAATCAATTCTCTAGAAATGATGTATGGGATCTAGTGCCAAGACCTAAAGGAACTCATGTTATTGGAATCGATTGGGTCTTCAGGAATTAGCTGAACGGACAAGGAGAGGTAGTTAGAAACAAGGCTCGAATGGTTGCACAGGGTTATAGTTAGAAAGAAGGGATTGACTATGCAGAAACCTTTGCACCAGTTTCCATATTAGAGTTTACCCATCTCTTAATTTCATTTGCAGTTAATCATAACATCATCTTATATTAGATGGATGTTAAGAGTGAATTTCTAAATGGGTATATTACTGAAGAAGTGTTTGTACACCAACCCCATGGTTTTGAAAGCTCTAAAAATCAAGATTTTGTTTTCAAACTGAAAAAATCATTGTATGGTATGGAACAAGCTCCTAGAGGTTGGTATGAAAGACTAAGCAATTTTTTGTTAAAAAATGATTTCACCCAAGGGAAGTTTGATACAACAGTATTCTATAAATCATTCAAAAATGACATTTTTGTTGTTCCTATTTATGTTGATGACATTATATTTGGTTTTGTTAATGCAACTTTGTGCAAGGAATTTGCTAAGTCCGTGCAAGCAGAGTTTGAGATTAGTCTGATGGGAGAACTCAAGTTCCTTCTTCGAATTCAGATTAATCAAAGTCCAGAAGGGACGTACATCCATCAGAGCAAGTACACCAAGGAACTTCTAAAGAAGTTTGACATGTCTGAGTGGAAGATGTCAAAGACCCCCATGCATCCTACATGCATCCTTTAGAAGGATGAGGTAAGTGCTAAGGTAGAAGAGAAGGTATACAGAGGTATGATTGACTCTCTCTTATACTTGACTGCTTCTAGGTCCGATATTTTGTTTAATATCTGTTTTTATGCGCGTTTCCAATCAGATCCTAGAGAGTCACACTTAACAGTTGTTAAGAGAATCTTCAGGTACCTGAAAGGTACGATTAACCTTGGGTTATGCTATAGAAAATTCAAAGACTACAAGCTAGTTGGTTATTATGATGCTGACTATGCTGGAGACAAAATTGAGAGGAAAATCACTTCTGAAAGTTGTCAGTTTCTGGGAGATAATCTAATCTAATGGTTCAGCAAAAGGCAATCAACAATAGCATTTTCAACTACTAAAGTTGAAAACATAACAGCCTCTGGATGCAACACTCAGATGCTCTTGATGAAAAGCCAGCTTGAATATTTCCAGATATATGAGAGTAACATTCCAATACTTTATGATAATACTTCTTCTATTTGTTTATCTAAGAATCCTATTTTGCATTCTAGAGCAAAACATATAGAGATGAAACATCACTTCATTCGTGACTATGTTCATAAGGGTATTTTAAATCTAAAATTTATTGATACAAACCATCAATGGGATGATATCTTTATAAAACCCCTTGTTGAAGATAGATTTTATTTCACTCTGAAAAATTTAAAAATAGCCTTATGTCCAGAAGGAAAAGATGTTTCTCTCAGAATGTTTAGCTCTCATAATGGTAAAATATGACTCTAAGATTTGTTGGTTGTTCTGAACATGTGAGACTTATAAAGTGAGAAGGATTCATAAGTTCAGATGTATCCTGTCAGAGTTTGTTTAGCAAATCTATTTTACGGATAATGGACAATTTATTCATTAAATAGCTGTCAACCAGTCTCGATTAGTGGAACAGTTTTAAGACAATTGTCTTAGAAAACCGAATTGTCTTTGATCAGATGATGTGACATGTTGGGTGACTACATGTTGGGATTAGGTAAAATCTTTCACGCTTTACCCCTTGTCGGATTTTTTGACATTTGAGTTTTATTTGTCATGGTTGCAAAAATTTATATTTAAACTCACTTCACACACTTTCGCTACTCTCACATTCTACACTTACTCTTTGAGCCATTATTCTCTACAAACCTTTAAACCATTTTGCTCTTCAACTATGGCTTATACTCAAACTACTCTACAGACTCAAGATCAACAACAAGCTCAACAACAAGGGGTTATTACTCCAAGTATTAGACGTGGTTCTTCTTATTCATCGCAACCACCACAACAACTTCCTCAACTGCTTCAAGTTGTTTCAACAAGATATTCTTCAGGTGATCTTGTTCATACTGAAGACACATGTGATGTTCCTAAGATTACCTTGAATATATCTGCAGATAAACTGGAAGTTTTGGGAAAACTTCTTGTTGATTTCAACAATTTAAAGGACAATGGGATTGACCTTATTTTTGCTGTCAGATTTCAAGGTTGGGAAAACTTCTTCAACCGTCTTCAAGGGCCAGTTTACTTCAATCTGGTTAAAGATTTACGAATTCGTGCTAAATCATCCTTGTTCCAAGTCACATCCTTTGTATTTGGAAAGAAGATTATGATATCTGAGAAACTTCTTGCCAAACTCATAGATCATGATGGGTCTGGAATAAGATGTGAACAGATGGTGGAAAAGGAGTCAAATATCACTGAAATGTCTAAAGTGATTTTCTCCTCTGGAAAACATTCTAGCAAAATCAAGGATTTGTTTCCTCATCTGAAGCTTTGGGATAGAATACTTATTGGATGCTTTAATCCCATACCTTTTACCAACTCCTCTGACTACATCAATGGTGATCAACAGTATATCATGTACTACATTGAATCTGGAAAGGAGGTGAATCTTCATGCACTTATGTTTCAAAACCTAAGGGATATTGTGAGAGACACCATAAATGGTATCAAAAGGACCAAGAGCTACATTCTTCTAGGTAGGCTGATCTCAAATATTCTGATAGAGAGTAAGTTGATTGACTATCTAACAGATGATCAATTTATAGAAGTCATGAAACCCTCTTCTGTAAAATGGCTAAATGGAAATGGTCTGAAGATTATGAAGATCATTACTGAGGTAATTATTCCTTCTGCTGAAGTGTCCAAGGAAGAGATATGTAATAGAAGGATGAATGTGTGAAAAACACAAGAAAATTGGGGGGTTGAATTGGATTTTAAAAATAAAATCTTTTTACCAACTCAACAATACCACTTAAATGTTAATAACAAATAGATAAAACACACAAGTATTTTTATATTGGTTCGCTCGAAACTCAAAGCTACTCCAGTCCACCCGCCAAGGTGATTTTGCCTTATACAGAAGGACTTAATCCATTATAATCAAATTATTACAATAATCACAAAGAATAACCGTCTTTGTCTTCTCAATGATCAAATTGTACCCTAGTCTCATTAAGGACTCACAAAGAATAACTTTCTTTGTCTTCTTAAGAATCTAACTATACCCTAGTCTCCTTAAGGAATCAAACAAACTATTTTAATAATATTTTATGTGTTACAAGTTGCTTCTACACAAGTAGATTTTACACAAATGGTAAACAAATACTTAAATAAAAAATGTGTATAAAAATGATAGCTTTTCACAAAGAAATAGACTTTGTCAAGTTTTGCAACGCTTTAGTATTCTTATTTTTCTTCAAGTCTCCAAGTCCCACTTATATAGCATAAGGAGAAGACCATTGGAAGGCAAAATGCAGAAACTAAATAGAGCGGTTGTTCACTGTTGGATGGTGAAAGGAGTGATATTGCATATTGTCCTTCGCCCACAAATTCAGTGACAGGTGTGATGTATAATATTGTCCTTCCCACGAAATTAGGTAGTGGAAAAAATATTTTATTTGTACTATGAACTATTTGATCATGTATCCATTTGATCTTATCTTCAAGTTCACTGGCTTCTAATGAAAGTTGATGAAGCATGAAATAAAGAAACATACAGTTGGATTCATAAACTTCAGAATCCTCAGTCAGAACCTTGACAGCGTCAGTAGTCTGGCTTGAGATCTTTAGTATCTTCAGAATCTTCAGAATCTTCATACTCTTCAGTCAGAATCTTTATAGCCTCAACGTCTGGCTTGAGATATTCAGAATCTTCAGTTAAGTAACCAAAACTCCAGAAGCTTTCTATTCTTCAGAAGCTTAATGATCAGAGTCACATCCAGAAGCATAAACCGATAGAGCGTCGCAGCAGGAACATAGTGTCTCCTCATAAGCTTCTCAAGAGTGAATCAGCACAAAAGTAGAAAGATCATTGCAACAACAACTTTGAACATCTTTTAGAACTTCTTATGATTAGTGTAGAAGCAGAACATGGAACGCAATGTTCAAAAACTGATGGCGTTGCACGTCATATACTCAGAATCAGAACTGGTTGTTAAAGCTACACAGTAACAAACCACTAGGGTACCAAAACTGTTCTCACACAAATACAACATTGTTATCATCTAAACTCAAGGTATATATGCAGAACCAAATCTTATTCTAACAATCTCCCCCTTTTTTATGATGACAAAAACATGTATTTTGATGAACAATTATATATAGGGTAATCACAGAAGGATACATCTTACAGAAGCACAAAGCTCCCCCTAAGATGCAAAACCCTAAAAAGATAAAATATTAATGAAAGAACACTTTCATGATTAACCTTTTTGAAGTACCAGAATGATCTTCCATCAGAATCTAGTTTGTCTTCAGAAATTGCTTGATGTTGTCCAGAGCACTAGTTTATTAACATCAATATTATGATAAGCTTCACTTTAGAAGCTTGGTTGAATTCTTTTGAAGAAGCTTCAGATCCTGGTATTCTTCAGAAGCTTTAATTTTGGCTCTCTTTGAAATTCTCTTTCAGAGCTTGGTTACCTTTGAAAAGAGCTTTCAAAGCCTGGTTATGAATTCTTCTTAAAAGCTTGATTACCAAGTCTGATTACCATAGAATTTACACTTGATACTGAATTTTCAATTCTTCAAAAACTTGATATCAAGTTCCAAGTCCAGAGCCTGGTTTTTAATTCCTTGAAGACTCAATGCTTGTATCTGATTCCTGATTGAGATTCTTCTCAAACAACGTTAAAGCTTCAGACTCAAAGAGTAGACCATTTCTTCAGAAACTGCCATTTCTTCAGAAACTGCCATTTCTTCAGAAACTGCCATTTCTTCAGAAACTGTCATTTTCTCAAAAATTGGTAACTTATATTCTGATCTGAAAAACTTTAAAAAGAGCTTCTGATGTTTGAACTTATCCCTACAAAACACTTAACAAACTATTCTTCAAAGTAGTTGTTAGCATAAACATTAAACAATGCTTGAGTTCTGATTAATGAATATAGGTATATCAAAATTAATTATGATTCTCCTATTAACTATGTTTCTCCCCCTTTGTCATCAATAAAAAAGACATAGACAAATAAAGTAAAAGTGATGGAAAGAAACAAACATGATTTTCATTAAACAGTGCCAAAAGGCAGAAATGAGTACACTCATGTTACAGAAACACAAAACACTTAAACAAACGTACTTAAACAAGATAAAAAATACAAAAGTACTTAAACAAAATAAAAATTACAAAAGTACTTAAACAATTTTGAAATCTTAGGGTTTTGTGGCGGAGGAGAAGGCGACGGAACAACTGGATAGTTATCAGGAAGATTTAGGGGATCTACCAATGAATCAATATTATCCTCAAGGCTGCTTTCTATGTAGTAAGCCAAAACATCTGGAGGATCGATCTTTATGAAGATAGGTTAGTCCGATGAGTTATTACAACCGTTGGTTTCTCCCTTGGAGGGAGGAATGTTCTTATCAACAACTGATTGTTGAGAAGGTTGAGGTTGGGGTTGAGCTTGTTGATGTGGTTGTTTTTTATCCTCCATTTGAAAGATGTTGAAGATGAAGAAGAAAAATTGCAGAGAGGGTGATTTAGGGTTTGAAAGAGAGAAAGGTGTGGGGAGTAAATATGAGTGTAATGTGAAAATGTGAGTGAAGTGTGTTTATATAGAATTTTTTTTACAATGATGACAAGTTAAAAATACACAAACATGGGGAGTGTAAAATATTTTAACCTAATTCAAAGAAATGTGAAACCAAATGTATCAGGCTATCATCACGCATGCTTAGAAAGTGGGACAACTGTCACCATTTAGAACCACATGATATCAAACGACAAGACAAATATTTAATGCAACAACTATTCATAATCAGGAAGATAAATCGATAAGATTTCTTTTGATCAGAACCTTTCTGATTCATGAAACTTTCTCACTTCAGAAAGCTCATGTCTCAAAATCAACAAGTAAATTTTCAGAATTTAATCTAGAGTTCTAAAGACTTAAACATTCTGAAATTCATCTTTTCATTCTGGACATAAATCCATAAATAAGTTTTTCAAAATGAAAACGAATCTATCTTCAGAAAGGGGTTTTGTAAAGATATCATCCCATTGATGGTATGTATCAACAAATTTTAGGTGAAAATACCCTTCTGAACATAGTCACGTAAAAAGTGATGTTTAATTTCAATATGCTTACCCTAGAATGCAAGATAGGATGATCAGACAAGCAAATAGCAGAAGTATTATCACAGAGAATATGAATGTTACTCTCAAATATCTGATAATCTTCCAGCTAACTCTTCATCCAGAGTATCTAAGTGTTGCATCTAGAAGCTGCAATATACTCAACTTCGGTTGTTGAAAGCGCGATTTTTGACCGTCTCCTACTGGACCATGAAATCAGATTGTCTCCCAGAAATTGACAACTTCCAGAAGTACTTTTCCTTTCTATTGTGTCTCCAGCATAATCAGCATCACAATAGCCTACAAATTTATATTCATTTGATTTTCTATAAAGCAAACCAAAATTAGTATTACCTTTCAGATACCTAAAGATTCTCTTAATAGAAGTTAAATGAGTCTCCCTAGGATCTGATTGGGAAATGAGCACATAAGCATACACTGAATAAAATATCAGGTCTATAAGCAGTTAGATAAAGGAGAGAGCCTATCATACCTATGCATAACTTCTGATTTACCTTACTGCTTACCTCTTCTTTTTCCAGAATGCACATGGGATGCATTTGAGTCTTTGATTACTTGTATTCTGACAAGTTAAACTTCTTCAGAAGTTCCCTTATATATTTGCTCAGATGAATGTATGTTCCTTCTAAATATTGATCAATCTGGATTCCTAGAAAGAACTTGAGTTCTCCCATCAGACTCATTTCAAACTCTGCCTACATTGACTTAGCAAAGTCCTTGCACAACGAAGCATTAGCAGAACAAAAGATAATATCACCAACATAAATTTTCACAACCAGAATATCATTCATAAAGGTTTTGCAAAAGAGAGTTGTGTCCATTTTCCCTCTGGTAAAATCATTTTCCAAAAGTAAGTTACTTAGTTTATCATACCAAACTCTGGGAGCTTGCTTCAGACTATATAACGACTTTTTCAGTTTAAAAACAAAGTCGGGATTTTGAGAAATTTCAAAACCAGGAGGTTGGTGCACATATACCTCTTCAGAAATTTATCCATTTAAGAATGCACTCTTAGCATACATCTGATAAAGAATGATGTTATGATTGACTGCAAATGAAATTAAAAGACAAATAGACTCTAACTTGGAAAATGGAGCAAAGGTTTTTGTATAGTCTATACCTTCTTGCTGACTATAACCTTGTGCTACCAGTCGAGCCTTGTTTCTAACAACTTCGCCCTTCTCATTGAGCTTGTTTCTGAAAACCCATTTGGTTGTAATAACATGGAAACCCTTTGGTTTCTGAACAAGATCCCATATGTCATTTCTGGTGAATTGATTAAATTCCTCTTGCATATCTAGAATCCATTCATTATCCAGAAGATCTTCATCAATAGATGTGGGTTCTATCAGAGATACCAAACCTATAATGGTCTCTTCATAAGGTTTGAATGAAGATCTAGTTCTAATTGGTGCATCTTTATCTCCCATAATCAATTCTTCGGAATGAGAAGTTCTTGGTCTACTCTTCTTCTGATGAGTTAGACCAATGACCGCTTCCGGTTGAGTCGTTTCTGGGTCTTTTGCTTTAGATTCTTTAGCTTGCCTTCTGACTCTTTTTATCCAGAATCATTATCCTTGGATTCTGAAAAATTGATCTTCAAATCTACAAATTTCTCAATTAGCTTTGACTTTTCAGGGTCAAGCTTATCATTGAATCTAACATGAATTGATTCTTCGACAATTCATGTCTCAGTGTTAAAAATGATGTATCCTTTAGAGCATTCAGAAAATCCTAACAATAAGCACTTTTATGCCTTAGAGTCAAACTTGCCAAGATTCACTTTAGTGTTCAACATAAAGCACTCATAACCAAAAGGATGATAGTAAGAAATGTTGGGTTTTCTATTCTTCCATAATTCATAGGGAGTCTTACCCATAATAGGTCTAATAGAAATCCTGTTATGAATATAACAAGTTATGTTAACTGCTTCTGCCCAGAAATGCTTAGCCATACCAGTGTCTTGGATCATGGTGCGGGCCATTTCTTGCAAGGTCGTATTCTTCCTTTCTACAACTCCATTTTAATTTGGAGTTCAAGGACATGAGAAATCATGGGAAATACCATTTGCATAAAAAAGAATTTCAAAATGTTTATTTTCAAATTCTCCACCATGATCACTTATGACTTTGACTATTTTGCAATTTATTTTCGTTTACACTAGTGAGCAGAAGGTAGAGAACACAGAATGTGACTCATCCTTGTGTTTCAAGAACTTTACCCAAGTCCATCGATTATAGTCATACACGATGACCAATCAATACTTCCTTCCATTGATAAAGGAAATTCCCACTGGTCCAAACAAATCAATATGTAGAAGTTCAAACGGTCTAGAGGTAGAAACAACAGTTTTCGCTTTGAAATATGTTTTAGAAAACTTTCCTTTCTGACATGCTTTACAAAGAGTATCTGAAGCGAACTTCAGGTTGGGTAAGCCTCTGACTAGTCCAAGCTTATTTAGCTGAGAAATCCTTCTCATGCTAATATGGCCCAAACATCTGTGCCATACCCATTGGTCCTCTTTAACAGACATTAAACATTTTACATTTTGATCCTCAAGATCAGAAAGTCTGATTTTATAAATGTTGTTCTTTCTCTTTCCGTTAAAAATGATTGTACCATCTTTCTGACTAACAACCTTACATGACTTTTGATTGAAAATGATACCATAACATTGTCACTGAGTTGATTAATAGACAATAGGTTATGTATCATACCATTAACCAAAAGAACATTAGTGATAGAAGGAAGTTTACCGTTACCAATAGTTCTAGATCCAATGATCTTTCCTTTCTGGTTTCCTCCGAAACCAACGAAATCTTGGAACATAAACCTTCTTCCCATCATATGTCGCGAGCACCCACTGTCTAGGTACCATGACTGGTGTTTCAGCTGAGCTGCTAAGGATGTCTATAACATAAATTATTTTATCCTTAGGTACCCACTTTCTGGATCCTCTTTTGTTAGTTTTCCCAGAGTTTCTTACAACTTTGGATCTTTAAGCAGAAAGATAATCACATGGGATTTAAGCATGATACCTAGGTTTCAGAACTGAGTTCTTACCCTTTGTATGTTTCTGTGTCTGTGTAGAAACATCAAGCTCAGTGCCAGCAGGCACGAAATGCTCATACAAAGGTTTTGGTTTTACTTTCTAACTTTTATCAGGTTTTATAGTTTTTGTACAAACCTTTCTCTCCATTCCTGTTAACTCCATAAAGAAGCCATTATGCTTATATATATGCTTTTAGCCAGAAAGTACTAGAATTCTCTGTCATATCTAATGATACAATCAGTACCAGAGGCTTCTGAGACTGTTTCCTCTCTAGTTTTAAAATTTTACTTTTCAAAGCAGAGTTGTTACTGTAGTAATAAATTCATGACCATCAAGCTATGGATAAACTTGACGTCAATAAAACCAGAGTCACCACCGCACTTTTATTGTTTCCAAAGGAACAAGGCAAAAGTATGAACAAAACCCAAAGATAAGAAGTTTTCAAATCAAAACTAATAAAATGCCAGAGGTTACAGGTAAGGGGGTTGGTTACATAGAGGGAAGGTGTTAGCACCCAAAGTGTCATAGGTACTCCTAGGGAGCCCTTTTTGTATGCAAGTGATTTGGTCAAAATGATGTTTGATAAAAATATAGAGTGGGGAGATGAGAAAAGAATTCATTAATTATATTTTTGTGTTTGACAAGACCTTCGATCTTATGCCTACGTACCAACATAAAAATGAGGGATCAAAACCCCGTAGTTTGTAGTAAAAATTTCAAAGAAGTTGGTGAATTGATTTTAACAAAAAAAGTTTATCAGAGAAGGAACAAAAGCTAAAAGACTTGAATGGGGTTGTTAGTTCTTTTTGTGTTTTTGAAATTGAAGTCAATATGGTTAAGTTTATTCACAAATTTTATTTAAGAAAAAGTTTGAAAATTCATAGGCATAAGGCCAAAGTTTCTACTCATTAAAACATGTCTAAGTTGAAAACACAAGCAAAGAAGGTTTTGAAAAGAGGGAGAGATTTGAAATCAAAGAAGTGGGAGGAGATGAAGAGACTACCCTAGACAAAAATTAAAAGTTAAGACTTGAACAGATTTGACCAATGGGATGCAATCCACAAGACAAGAATGTCAGATAGAAACCCATTTCCTTTGGAATTTTGAGCAAAACAACAAGCATAAGCAATATCCAAGCAAACCATATGAAGACCAAGGCATCAAATAAAGATAGCATAGTATCCAAGCAAACAATACAATAGCTAGCAGTCTTTAATGTCTTCCAATGTATCAGATGAAAAAAATATCCCTTAGTCAACTTAGAGCAATCATCATACATCAACAATAATAACAGGCTAACAATTAAGCCCAAAGACAAAGTCACTAATGAATCAAGGTCATTCAAGGCTTGCATCATATGGAAGGCACAGTCAAATATAGCTCAGTCTTAGATAGTGGCATTGGCCAAGTCCTCAAAGCATAGGAAAGTTGCCTATCCTAAGTCCAAAAGTTCAGATAAAGTCCCACAATCCACCAAGATATTTTTAAGGTTTTTGTTGTTATTAAGAATTTTCAGGTCCTAAGACCACAAACAAAATCAAAACAAGCAAACAACATATACAATCACAAGATATGGCTCAAGTGAGCAAAGTGAAAAAAGGTTTGAAACATAAACAAATTGCATGAAATGTAAATGGCAGATGAATGATAAAGGTACTAAAATTTAAAGTTCATTAAGTAAATGACTTGAAAGTAAAGAAATATTAATAAAGTGTTTGTCAAATGTTAGTGAAGAGTTTGAATTGATTAAGCCATTCTTTTGAGAATACTCAACCATTCATTCACAAGTATGAATTCTTGAACCAATTCATCATCCATGAGAAGGGCTCAAACTCGGATAAATCAATAAGTATGCCACTATCCTTCATGAAAGGAAAAAAGGACAAGTCTTCACACAATTCCATGAAGAATGGGAGACTTACAATCTCACTTACAAGAATATTATGCCTTTTTGGTCAAATTTAGTTATATGTTAAGCAATCATAATTGGAATTATGTAGAAGTCACAACTATCTGAGGTCGGGCAATAAAAATATAGGTGTTAATGCATGTTAGAGATTTGGTACAAAGAACCAAACTCCTAAAACATACCACACACTAGAAAAAAAGTGGGACCTATCTCAGTCAGGCTCATGTTGATTCATCTGACACAAGGTCATTGATGAATCAACTAGCATTGGACATGAAGAGAATTCATTGGTCAATGATGGATTGGGGAAGAATAGGAATGAAGATGAAGGGGAAAGGGGAAGTAGAAATCCAAATTGATCATAGGAGGAATTTCATCTGATCAATATTATCCATTCATTTTGGGAGATGAAATGTACATTTCATCAATCCCTTAACTTCAATAGTATTGGTCAAACAAAAGTCATATCAACCATGATCAAGGCCAAACAGAAAGTCAAACATCACAAAACCATATAAATTCAATTAAAAATAAAATTAAAAATGAATTAAAATGCATTTAAAAAAGGACAAAACCTCAAATCCCTTCAAAACACCAAATAAATGACCAAGGCATTTATCCTAGGTCAAAGTATTTAAAACAAGCTTAAAATCATTTAATTCATGAAAAATATCAAAATTAATCCAAAAATTATTTTCATTCAAAATATGGAAGAGGAAAATATTTAAAGATTTTTGGTGAAAGTCTCATATTTTTTGGATTAAAAATGAAATTAATATGAATTAAACAAAATAAATGGATTAAATGGAAAATCAGAAATTAAAAAGAAAATAGAAAAAACAAGGGTCATCAGATCTTCCTCATTAATTGAGGTGGCGGATCTGATGGCCAAGTGTGCGTGTTCCACAATGATCTATATTCAACGCATCATACGCATGGTAATTAAAAGGAATGGCTCAGATTAAAATATTTCCACATGATCAGATGGTTAGGAGGCATGCCAACACATCACCGGAGCCCTAGCTCCGGTGGACCTCACCGGACTGGTCCACCACCAAATTTCACCAAAATAAAAAGTGCATACACTAATTTAAAGAGAAAAAGCCCAGGACCTCGAATCTGGCCTCATTTTCTCCTAATTCCAAGTATACTGAAATATACAAGGAATTGAATTTTGAGGTACACGATCTGAGTTGCTTCAGTTTGACCTCAAAGCAACTCAATCTTGTTGCCTACATTGGTAGGACTTTAGACAACCAATAAACAAGTAGAATAGTGGAGAATTCAAGGAGAATCGAAGACTTGAAAATCTGTAAAAACACCTTCGAGTTGCAGTGATTTGGCTTAATCTTGATGTAATTCCACTTGGTTCTTCTTTCTCTTGCATGCAGTGATTGATTGAGATGAAAATGGCTATGAATCCTTGGAGTTCTTGTTCACAAATAGAAGTTGAATCAAGAACTCGATTTCAATGAAATCCTCAAGGAAATCTATGGAATGGGGTTCTGAGATTGCTTGGCAAGGTTTGGGCAAGGTGTCCCCTTCAATCTGAGGCCAATGAGTTCATTATAGAGGCCATGGAAAGTGATATTCACATTTGAATTTGAGCCAAAAGTAGAAATTCAAGTGCATGGGTGCATGGACATGTGCTAGGCCCAAAAAAATCATTGCAATCCACTCAAATTCGTGAATAAATGCTACTTATGTCATAACATGGCTCCATGCAAAGCTAAAAAGAAATTGAATTCAAATGTTGCCAAAACAAACCATGAGAAGAACCCATGCGCAAGTCCCTTAACTCTTGTCCAAATGGAGTGATCTTAGATGCTTTGGAAAGGTAACATCAAGGGGGACAACTTTAATGTTGAAGAACTTTTTATTTTAAACTTGGATCATGATGAATTTTGAGGTGGAATTTGGAGAAATCAAACATGGCTTAAAATTTTCTAAGTACAAAGTCAAATGACCACTTCTTCCACCTTGAATAATTTTTGCTATGAGCTTCAAATGAAAATGGTTTCTTCACCAACGTTATATATATTTCATTCCTCTTCAATTTTGTCCCAAATTTGACATCATTTGGATTTGTCATGAGGGAGTTATGGATTTTAGAAGTTGAGGGAAATTGCTTATTCAATGGTTGATGCGTGCTTTTCGCAAGTATACGAACGCGTCAGAGTAATATAAAAGATTGTTGAATCCATAGAGACCAAGTGTCAATCTATCGTTATCTGTTGTTATGGTGTTTATCTAAGGTAATCAAAATAGGAGTTTTTAGAGTGTGCAATGAAAAGTAAAGTGTTGAATAAAGTTCAATTAATAAGGACATGCTCGAATGTAATTCACATAATCAATTAATAATCCAAGTACTTGCTAATAGAACTACTTATGGGAAGTGTTTCCTACTTTGAAAAGAACCAATTTAACAGGAACTGTCGCTTTCGCGTATTCAGAACCGAGTTGTACTCCCTAATCAAACCCTCTTATTGTCACTTATAAAAAGGCGCGCATTGCGTTAGAGTAGTAAACCTATTTTTAAGAAATATAGTATCTTGACTAAGTTGAAAAATATTTTAACCTGGATTTCGTAACCAAAAGAGGTTCTCACAAACCAGACTCTAAACTTATAAACGCGTCCGAAAATAGTTTTAAAATCTCTTTTCTTCTTAAGTTAAAAACTCCTAATGAACTAAACAAAGCGCTTTCGCTGTATTCGAAATAGTTAAAAACAATTAAGTTTAAATAGACGTTGGATGGATTTCGATCTTACCCAGCGAAAATTAAGTGCGGGAAAACTTAAGTTGAAAGTTAAAATAGCCCTTAAGTGTTTCTACGAACAATTGTATAAATTATCGGTTCAATTACGATCCTTACATTCTAACCTTATAGGTTTAGTTAGACATGGTAAAGTAAAGGTGCATTTTAATTTAAATAAAAGTAGTGCGAGTGCGGAAAGTAAATAAAAGTAGTGCGAGTGCGGAAAGTAAATAAAAGTAGTGCGAGTGCGGAAAGTAAATAAAAGTAGTGCGAGTGCGGGAAATAAATAAAGTAAAGTGAGTGCGAGAAATAAATAAAGTAAAGACAGTGCGGGAAATAAATAAAGTAAAGACAGTGCGGGAAATAAATAAAATAAAGACAGTGCGGGAAATAAATAGATAAAGGTAAGGCAATAAAACCCTGCTCCAATCGGAGGGTTGAATAAAATGCAAAGCGGAAATGAAAATGGCGGCAGGATTAACTTCCTTCCAAAGTGCTCCAAACTCGATCACAGACTTGATTACACAATTGTGGTAACACCCCAATGCGAAGCGAATACCACTTTAAAATACTGAATATATGCCTAAGTGAAACTAAGTTTGCTCTAAGTTTGGATCATTAAACAAATGAAAACGAGTCTGTATTTATAGGCAAGTAAAATGATGGAAATGACAAGGATGCCTTTCAGTTTGAAATTGGGAGGGAAAACTTTTCCTCTTGTGGCGCCCGCCACAAGTCCATGGCGCCCGCCATAAGACCAAATTGTGGCGCCTTAGTGGAAGTAGTGGGGAACGTGGCAGTTGAGGGAATTTGAGTTGTGACACGTCATGGCTGGGTCTATGGCGCCAGCCATAGTGGGAGCCATAAGTGCAAAATGCTGAATTTTAGTCTTTTTAGCTCATTTTCACTCATTTTCTCGATCGGGACTCCGATTAAAGTAAAAACCTGAAAACAAAGAGAAACATAGTAATAACACAACAAAATAACAATAAAACTACTAAAATGCATGCGAAATCGGAGTCGAAAATACGGTGAATTTCAGTGTCATCAATGGTAATGGCCCAAAATGACCTATAATGTTTCCTCTTGGCACATGCCCTTGTAAGTAGATTTTGACATTTCTTAAAGAATCAAAGTTGGATAAGACATATCTAAATTTATCATGAAACTTGGATGACCTTCATATCATAAAGATTTAGCAAGTTATGTTTCTTGGAAGTTGACCTCCTAACTAGGGCACAAACAAAATGACCTATAATCTTTCACCATAAAAAATGTTTTTCAAAGAAAAATTAGCTCTTTATGTCGACATAAAATTTGTTTGTAATGTCATAAAGAGTAACTTTTATCTTATAATCATTTTCATATGACAAAAATTCTAGGAGGTAGGGTCTAGGGAACCCCAGTTTTGACCAGTTTACTTTCTCCTTAAGGAAAAAAAATCAGTTTGAATAATATTTTGTGTATTGCAATTTGCTTCTACATAAGAAGATTTTACACAAATTATAAACAAATACTTAAAGAAAAACTGCGTAGAAAAGTGATAGTTTTTCATAAAGAAATAGACTTTGTCAAGTTTTGCAGCGCTTCAGTATTCTTGTTTTTCTTCAAGTCTCCAAGTCCCACTTATATAGCATAAGGAGAAGATCATTTGAGGGGAAAATAGGGAAACCAAATAGAGAAATCATTCACTGTTGGATAGTGCAATGAGTGATATTGTGTACTATCCTTTTCCCATAAATCCAGTGACAGGTGTGATATATATTAATGTCCTTGCCCATTAAATCAGATAGTGGAAAGAATGTTTGATTTTTATTATGTACTATTTAATCACGTTTCCATTAGATCTTATCTTCAAGTTTAGTGGCTTCTGATGAAAGTTGATGAAGCATGAAATAAAGAAATATACAGCTAGATTCAGAAACTTCAGAATCCTCAGTCAGAACTTTGACAGCGTCAGCTGTCTGACTTGAGATCTTTAGTATCTTCAGAATCTTCAGACTCTTCAGTTAGAACCTTGATAACCTCAACTTCTAGCTTGAGATCTTTAGAATCTTCAGCTAAGTAACCAAAACTTTAAAAGCTTTCCACTCTTCAGAAGCTTAATGATCAGAGTCACGTCCAGAAGCACAAATTGAGAGAATGTTGCAGCAGCAACATAGCGTCTCCTTAGAAGCTTCTATGGAGTGAATCAACATAAAATTAGAAAGATCATTGTTGCAACAAATTCGAACATCTTTCAGAACTTCTTATGATTAGCGCAAAAGCGGAATTTTGAACACAGTGTTCAGAAACTGATGACGTTGCACGTCATACACTCAGAATCAGAGCTGGTTGTTAAAGTTACACAATAACAAACAATTAGGGTACCAAAATTATTCGCATACAAATACAACATTGTTATCATCAAAGTTCAAGGTATAGATGCAGAACCAAATCTTGTTCTCACAAAAAATACTTGTGAATGATTTTCATATCTTCTCTAAGCCATATTCTCTAGATGATATGGTTAAGTTTATGGAGAAGTGTCATGTTGATTTTCTTCTGGAAGCTTCTGAAGTTATTTCTCAGGGGAAGAATAGGAAGATTGTTAAGAAGCACTCTGAAAGGATGGCCAAGAAGTTTAAGGCTTCTAGAGAGCATCGAGAGACTTCTGTTGAAGCACCCAGAGCTTTTGAAGCTAATTCTACTGGAAATTATGTTCTTTCTTATACTCATATGATTTATGTTGTTAATAGTTCATTTATTCCACCCTCACAATCACCTCATCCATCCCAAGCACACCTCCACACATTGTTCCACGTGTTCTGGAATCCTTGCGTGTTTCTGCTCCCTAACCCTTAAATACAAATGTCACCATTTCACCACCTCCACCATCTATTTCTGAACTTCTCACATTTCCATCTTTTCTCTTAACCCAACAATTATCTCATCTATCTGATCTTGGAATATCTACCTCCCAAATTCCTTCTAAAACCCCTCAACCATCAAACCCCACTCACTATGATATCCATGTTGACGAATCAACTATTGATTCTGAAATTGAGTCAGCTATTGAGATCTTAGCCCTTCCATATAGAACCCATCAACCTTATTTTTCTCAAACACCATTTAAAACCAACATTCACCTCACTCCCTTGGATGATCTGTTGACTCAGTTTGAAGGTGAGATTGTTGACAGACTCAATGCTTTCTCTAAGGCTTATGCTTCTAACACAAACCTTTCTGAGGTATGTGCTCTAACCAACAACTTCAGAAGCTAGTTTGAAGTCAGTTCTAAGGAGATCGAGGTTTCTTGTTGAAGGAAGCAAAGAGGAACTTCCATGCCAGACTATCTAGTATCGTTGAACCTCTTCTGCAGAATATCCCTCCAACTCTTCTACTTCCTGCTCTTGTCATGACTCCACCTCCTTTTCCGATTCAGGCTCCCTTGGTTGATTCTGAGCCTTCTCTAGAAGTTGCTAGTGCCTCTTGTGCTAATAAGGTTGTGGTTATTAACGAGTTCATTCTGGAGAATTTTAAGCGTCTGACGGCTGCAAATTCTGAAGTGAAAAGCAACTCAAGCATCAGGATGAGAAGACAGATATACTAGTAGGGATGCTTGGAGAAATCTTATCAATACTGCCACCCCTTCCTAAACCCTAGTTTAAAAAAAACTTTGTGTTTATTTCATTTTTATTCTGTGTATTCTCTTATCCTATGAATGAATTGAAATTTTTGTTGAATGATGTTTGTTTTTTATTTGTCTTTTATTTATTTTGAATGATGACAAAGGCGAAGAAAAAGAATGACTGATTTTGATATGTCTAATTCCATTCTGAAACCCAAACGTGCTTGTAACTTGGTAATTTTTCTGAGAAATTTGTAAAAGTTCATCTTTCTAACCAAGTGTTTCAGGAACAAGGCCTGTTCAGGTTCTGATCAATGTTCTAGTGAACTTTCGCTCTGAATACAGGCTATGAAACCAGTTATGGCTCATACATAAGTTATTTTATCATGAATTTGAAAGCTTATGTAACCAAGCATATGAAAGCTCAGACAAATCATGCTTTGTGACGAGGCATATAATCAGACTTATGTAATACTCAAATAAGGACTCTGTATGAGTTAATTTTATACCCAAGTTGATGCATTATGGGAAGCTACTTCATCCATGTTCACAAGGCTTATGTCTTACGGGAAGATAACAATCAAATGTTAACCAGATGTCTTACTTTCTAAAAGAGAGTATCTACCAGGATTTTGCCTTATGGGAAGTTATTTCTTTCATGATGATTAAAATGTTTATATGTGTTAAGGTTTCTTTTAAGTCTTAAATTCGGGGGGAGCTTGCAAACCTAACTCTGAAATTCTAAGATGAAAAATGAATTTTTAACAATATAAAATTCAAGGGGAGCTTACAAACCTCGCTCTGATATTTTTATGTGATTAAACCAAGTAAAAGTTAGTCATCATAATACATGGTTTTGTCATAATAAAAAAAAGGGGGAGATTGTTAGAACAATATTTGGTTATGCATCTGGCCTTTAGTTTTGATGATAACAATGTATTGTTTCTTAGAGAACAATTTTGTACAATAATGGTTTTGTTGTCTAGTGTGTGCTTTTGCTAACAGGTTCTAACTCTGAAGCAATGGCATATGACGTCATCATATTCTGGAATCAACACACTATGACTCTAAGGAGATACAACTGTTTTACAAGATGCTGCTAAGTTCTAAAAAGCTCTTAGATAACAGTTCTGATGAACGTTCATGCTAAAGCTTCTGACTGTGACTCTGATTGTTAGAGCCTCTAAAGGTTTGTCTAGCTTCAAGATTCTACACTCAAGTTCTGAAGATTCTAAAGAACAAGATCTGAAGACTTTGAAGACCAGGTTATGAGGAACTATGTCAAAACTCTGAAGACCAAGGTTCTGAAAATTTTGTCAAATTGTCTCTTGATCCTTCTAAGCATGCTTCAACGTCATTTTATCATAAGCCTCTGAAGATTAGAAGATAAGATAAAAAGGTTTTGCGTCAGAAAAATAGTATACAATACAAAATCACCTTTCCTCTACTACCCTGATTTTATGGGCTAAGAATTTTACTATTGTACCATTTTACGGCTTGTATGAAAACCATTTTGAAAGAGACAGTTGTATTTCAGTATTCCAATTCTACCCTTCAATGGATCTTTTCTATGCCTATATAAATGAGACTTGAAGATTTGAAGAGGTTGCCAATTCACGCTACTGAAAAACGCTTATGTTATTGAACATACACAAGTTCTTAGTAAATATTATTTTTTATGTATACTCTTTGTAAATACACAAGAGTTTTTGCTCGTTACTGTGTAAGATATATTCATTGCATTAACTTGTGTTAATCTACTTTTTAGAAGCATTCTTTGTAAACACAACTTGTAAATCTAAAATTTGTTTGAGTGGTTTCCTTGAGTGACTAGGTTTTAGTCAGATAGACTCAAGAAGACAAGGATGGTTTGTCTTTGTGGTGTCTATAATTAGGTTTTGGTTATATTGGATTAATTCCTTCTTGAGAAGGAAAAATCACCTTGGTAGGGTGGACGGAAGGTATTTTCGTTAACAGCAAACCAATATAAAAATAACCTTGTTATTTTTCTTGTTCATATTGTTGCTTTGTTGAGTTGGTTTTGAAAAATATTTTGTTTATAGAAACCCAATTCAAACCCTTATTTCTTGTATTTCTTGTCACCTTCATAACATACCTCTCGGTTTTATTCAATAACCAAGATAATAAGTTATGTTTGTACGTCGGTTTTTGGCTCTAACAGAGGGGCTTAATCAATTTTATTTACTATATAAATTTGTTTTGATTCTCATTTTACTGTCAGACCCGTATCATTTTGTACACATGCATAAACTATAAAATTGTTACAGAATACCAAATTAACACAAAATACTAAATCAGAAACAAATAACAAAATTGGTTTCCTTTTTTATACATAATTACAAATTTACATTGTGACAAAATCAAATGTACAAATTTATATTGTTGTCATCAACACATAATACAAAAGTTAGAGTTTTGCACATGAAAATGTCAAAACCTCTATATGTACAAATTCACCTTATAACAAAAGAAAAACTATTCTTGTTGAAATTCATGATAAGATAAGAAGACACCAACCCAAATTGATCGAATATCATTTATATCTTCTTGTGAGAATGGTGTTTTGTCACTAAACTCCTATAATTAGAACAAAGTTTAAATTATGGTAAGCTAACAACATCATAACTTAAGAAATATATATAAATTACATGTATATGGATTAAGCTAATACGTTACGCTTGGTGCATCCATTTGTAATGTCTCCGGTGACAATATCATGCATATGTTTTATAACATAGTATTCACAAGCATAGTCGTTGGGTTATCTTCTCGACTACAAATAATGTTCATATAGTTACTAATTAATATACACAAATAAAAGAATATCAAAAAGCGCAAGGAATACTTACTTTTTGGGAAATGATCCTTGGCTTTTTACCAATTAAATTATGTTTGATTGCATTGTATCCCTTCATCGCTCAACACATGTCGGTAAAAATTAAACATGCATAAAAACTATCCAAAACTAAAGGTCAAATTTGAATAAAAATTAATACCTTTTACTCACACAAAGCGTTTAACATAACTTCATTAAGGGTATTATGAATAGAGCAAAGCATAACTATAATATTTTTCCTCAGGCATATAATAAATAGTTGTCAATGATTACTACATAAACATTCAGAATAATTAATAATATGTATAAATTGATTTATAAATGAAAACACAAATTAATATATACTTACACATGGTAAAACGGGGTCAAATAACATTCTTTGTTCTCTTCTAACAACCTATTTTTTAAGTAAACTTTGATATTGTTTGCTACTGTACCACCATGAAGGCTAATGGTATTTCGATCTACGAAAAAATATTTTCTTAAATCCCTTTCAACACATATCTCATGCAAGTATCTACAAGATTCAAATGTTTATTGTTAAAGTACGAGAATATATGAAAATAAATAGAAATGATCAACGTAAAAATTACACTTATGAGCACCACAATTGTAATATGGTAACGTCTAGTCATTCACCCCCTTCAAAAATTCCATAATAGTAGACTTAGGAAGTACGTAATACTGATCTGAAAAATGACTTAATTGAATATTCTTGCAGAGATCTGGAAGACTCTCTACTATCATTTTTAGTCTATGAATGTTATCTCATTGTTATGGTGTGGTTTCAATATTGTCCTGATGGCCAGAACAACTTTGTTTTGTGCTTGTACCACTCATTAGTTTCTCTTTAATGTCCAACTGATTTGAATTTGTTTGGTTGAGTAAATCCAATGAACTCAATCTCTGCGTCATAAAACCAATAGAAATATAATATAAAAATTAAAACGCAAACAATAATAACAACAACATACAACACAAATTTTTTACATGACCACGAACACACCCATGATGATCCTTGATTCCAATCGCTTCAACCAAGATGTCATGATGATCTTCTAGAATGAAGAGGCCGACTTTGGATTGTTCAACCAATACATCCTACAACACATATAAAATTTCATCTTTACCGAGTTCAATTAACCAAAATAAATAATATTGTTGAAAAAAGAATTTACTTACAATCTTTTCAGCCACTTCGCATGTAGCTTCTTAAGTGAACTCACTCCCTTTTGTTTGACATGCCCTCTTCCATTTCTCATGGCGTGATGGTGGAGATGGAGTGCGATCAAGGCTTATAGAATCACCGATCTCTTGTTCCTTTTATTTTATTTTTTCTTCAATAATCTTCTTTTCAAGTTTGTCATATCCTCCACGAGACAATCTATGTGAAAATACATTTCTAGATCTATTAAGCTTTCATTTTTTGCTCTTAGTCAAGAAGTCAGAAGTGGTGCGAGACTTTACAAATTCCTCCCAACAGTCCTAATCAATAAATGAATACATCATATATGAAGGTTTTTCTTTACTTTTAGTTGTTGGATGAGTAATATAATCATGGGTGAGTTGTGTCTTAAATCCCCTTAAATTCTCACCAACATATGTAAACACTTTCGCTTTCACCATAGTATCATCCAGACTAACAATAAATACGTCTTATGTTTACAAAATTGAGTTGTTATGAGTATTAAACAAAAAATTAAATGATCATACATACTTGTAAAATAAATCATAAAATTCAATATAAATATTGTGATATCGATCTATAAGTTGTTTTTCAAGTCATCGTCAACGTCGTGCCAACTATCCAACAAAATACTCAATTTACTTCTACATTGTAATGCAACATAACCCGTAAAATGCTCAACATGTCCACCATAAGCCTTATCGGTTGCAACATCAACTCTAACCAGGAAGCGAATATCGTTTTCATGGGCTTTTTTCACCTTGGTATACATCGTGGCACCTCTCAATTTGATTTTATGTTGTGTATTTGTAGAGGTAGTTGTATGAGTCGTGGAGGTTGAATTCATCGAGACACCAATATCTTCCGGGTGAATCATTGATGTTGTATGGGAGTTGTTTATCGTGTCGGCCATGATTATCTAAATAAAGAATAATAATAGAGACGACATTCAAGTGATATTAACACTAATGCTAGTGAAAAACTAATTCAAGGGTAACAAATTGAGAGACGTCATTTCAGTGAAAAACAAATACAGTTTAGTCACGACTGATGAGATATAATCAAAATGAAAAAATAATGATTAAGAGAAGTCATTTAAGTGATATGAACTAAAAGCATTTTATGGATGTCGTATGGGAATATAGATGATGTTCGTGTAGATATGAACTAAAATTATTTCAGTGATATGAATTAAAATCATTTCAGTAATATAAACAAAACATGATAAATAAGCACCTCAAACGTGATGACGAAGATTCAGTTAAGGTTGAAAATAGAGATGATGTTCGTATTTTGATGAGAGTGACGATGAAAATTTCCAATAGTTGGAAGAGTTTTGATGAGAGTTTTGATGAAAATCTCCTAGGGTTTCTACGCAGAGAATGACGATGAAGTTAGAGCGTTAATAGGTAAACAAAAAGTTAGAGACTAGTTCTTTGAAATGTTTCATGCAAAACATTCGCATTTCGGTTTAAGGGAAAACTGACGTGTATTTATCAATTAAAAATAAAATAAAAAAGAAAAGGTGCTATATAGTGTCATATTCTAGGAATTCAATTAAAATATATTTAACGTCGATTTTTAAGAAAAATCGAGGTATGAGAGTTCATACAATAAATAAAAAAGAAGTTTTTGAAAAATTAATTAATAAATATTGACACAATATATTAGCTTTCAGTTGATACATGTAACCAAGGTTAATACAAATAAAAATAAATAAAAGATTAAAAAAGAAAAAAAGAGAAGTTGAAAATGCGCTAAGTGAAAAATACTAAATAAATCATAGTAAATAAAAATAACATAAAATGCAGTACTTGGGATTCGAAATGAGATCTTATATATATATATATATATATATATATATATATATATATATACCGTTTTTTAAACAAAATCGAGAGAAAAGATTTTTAGTAAAATAAAATATAGCGCTCTTAGGACATATTCTCTCAGTTTTTGAATGTTTTAGGTGAAAGTTTCCTCATAAAATATCTTATTTATAGTAGTGTGCGAGTGTGTGTGTGTGTGAGAGAGAGAGTCGTGCTTTATACTCATTCTCCCTTTAGTTCATTTTGTGTTCCGAAGAGAACGTGGAGGCAGACAAGCAACACCTAAAATATAAAATCTAGTTTTGTAGAAATCAAGTTCTATTGTTCTAATCTTTTCTAACTAGTTTTTATTTACAATAGTTTAATTTTTATTTTATTTTATTTCTCAAAGTATATAATATCAACTCGAAAATGTGAGGTTATTCAAAATTTAAAAAAAAATGAGGTTTTAATTACATCACAAAAAGGGGCTTTAGAGAAATTTATTAGAATTAAAAAAATACAATATATATGATTGTTAATTGAATGCGGGAAACAACGAGGAATTTACACTCGGTTTTTAAATATATCACACGCATTTTGATCAAATGTATACTCATCAGATGAAATGTATATGAAGAATTTACATCCATTTTAAAATTAGCCTAAAATGATGAAGATATATATATATATATATATATATATATATATATATATATATATATATATATATAATATATATATATATATATATATATATATTATATATATATATATATATATATATATATATATATATATATATATATATATATTATATATATATATATATATATATATATATATATATATATATAAAATGTCAGATATTTAAACTAAACTTCAATTTATTTATACCCTATTTTAGGTATAATGGTTGTAAAATGTTTGATATTTACACCCTATTTGAAAAACCCCAATTTTAAATAAAAAATTTAAAATTTTTGATAAACCAAATACTTTTATTATATTCTTGGATATTTAGTAAATAAACAAAAAGAAAAATTTGAATTATAAAGTTACAAATAAACCAATTTAAATGAAAGGAAAAGTTAGGGAAAAAAAAGGTTATACTAAAATTTGATATTCCCTTTTAATAAATACTCCCTCCGTCCCAAAATAATTGTTGCATTTAGAGAAATTATTTATGCTAAAATAGTTTTCACTTTAGTTACCAATGCAATTTTTTATTTTTATTTTCCAATTATACTCTTTAATTATTACTTTTAATTTAGTATTTTCTAATTCTATATTAAATTTAAATACATAAATAATTGATAAAAATAATTTAGTAAAATGACTATTCTCTCTCTTTTATTTATTTATTTTTTAATAATCTATGTGAGAATGTAAAATATGACAATTATTTATGTATACTATCTTAATTTGGAGCGCGATCAATAATGCATTTTTCATGTCTACTATCTTAGCTTACAATGCTACATAAACTCCATTGTTTGAATACAACTTAATAGGAGTTCCTCTTGATGAAGAATCAAATTGGTGTGGATAAAAGTCTTGTCACTTTGGCCAATGCAATGTTTTTTCACCTTAACATTAGAAATTCAACTGACATATTTGGCTCTGCTACAACAATGAAATCGCTTAGACGTTCATCTATCAGCTCCATCGTTGTTTTTTCATACCACGTTCTCCATGCCTATATAGATCAAGAGTTTCTCATCATCTTGAATGCAATAGCCAAGCAGCTTCACAAGATTTATGTGCTGAAATTTATTTATGAACTCCTTAGGTTCATGTCCTTGTCATGAAGTATTATAGTCTTTTTGTCCATTTTCCCATTTACCATGACAATCATTATTTTGAATGTTAGAGAACCTAAATGACACCAAAATTTTGAGCATTCAGAAATCCAAAAGATAAGGCCTCTAAAGCACTTGACAGTAAAAGTTGACGATGATGATGATGAAATGAAAAAGAAAAATGTAGGAAGGTAGATGGAAAGAAAGTATTAACACCTAGTGTCTGAAGTTGCAACTCTAATGTAAATGTCTTGTCCTCCAGAACTTTGTTTTTCACATCTAAAATGTAATTAAACCAAATCAAGCAAGCATCCACTTCAACCATCTCTAATAATTAAATTTGCATAAGTTGTGCACAACAGTTTCTTAAACATAATCTCTCACATTCTTCAATATTTATCCTTTTGATGTATCTGGCATCTTCCTCCCCACGTGCTTCAAAAACCATCACTATTATTATCACAGTCTAACTTCATTCTCCTAAAACAACTATCAGCCCAATTTTGTGAATTCCATTTCTCTTGAGATTTTTGACTAAAATCACCAAGACATTCACATTTTTTCTTTTCCATGAATACAAAAAAAAAAAGTAATAGTTTGATCTTACGAATATCTCAAAAAAAAAATCAAAAAAGATATTGTGAGGAATTTAAATACTCTAACCGTTTAACAATGGAGTATAATCGGTTACAGCAAAGTCAGAAGCACTTCTAAATAGTAGAAAAGCGAAGTTTTCGAAGATGTAACCGATTAACCTCTGACATTAACCGGTTATCACTGAAGTTGTTTTAATTTTAATGTCAGTTATAATCTGTTAACCAAATTGTGTAAAAAGTTACATATCAGAGTTTTTTTTTGTGATTTTCTATTATGTAATTGATTGTTTTGGATCCCTATCAATTTGTAACACTTGTATAAATATTTTGAGTGCATTTTAATCTCAATTAAGTGAAAGTAATGTAAATTATCATTCTCACCTTCAAGTATCTCTCTCAATTTTCCTCTTTCACTCTCCACTTTCAAATTTTTTCATCATTGTTCATCAATCTTGTGGTCCAAAATTTCATTTTAATCAGCATTTTCTAAATTGCTTCTCATACCTAGCAGTAAAGTGTCACTGTGAAGATCACCAATGTTTCAATTTTCCAAGAATTGTACAATTGATGTTGTTGTTGATGATGTATTAGATGACGATATCACACCCACCCCAGAAAAATTGAGGAGTGTTTGAGAGATTTTTTAGGGTTTGTTTGGTTCAAATGAATGAGAGAGAAAGTTGAGGGATTTTAATGGAAAAAAGGGAGAGGAAATTTTTTTAATTATATATATATATATATATATATATATATATATATATATATATATATATATATATATATATATATATATATATATATATATGTGTGTGTGTGTGTGTTTTTGGTTCAAAAGAAAGGAAGAAAGATAATTTAATTAAAAATGTGTTTAGTTCACAAGGGGAGGGGAGAGATTTAATAATTTTATTTTTATTCTTATAATTTTATATAGGTCATATGATATTCAAATGTAAAATTTTGTAATTATCTTTTGGTAATAAAATATGCATAAATAATTAAACACGGTTTATAATGTTGATTGATTGAAAAAATTATTACTTATCATGTCAGGTTAAAAAATGAGTTCACCTAATTCAGATTATAATTTTCCAACAAAAATTAAATTATATATTAATAACAACTTTTAAATATGAATTATCTAACAAAATAAATACATAAAATAACAATGTAAACGGGCAATAAAAACACGTCTTCAAAATAATAACAATGTGATAGGCAAAAATAAAATGAATGGATAAATACCTTTTTTGGTTAAGTAATCCAATGATTGAAGTTCATCTTATTAGAGATGAACAAGTGGGATGTTGTAGATTTAAAATTTACTATAAAAAAATACAATAGAATACATAACAAAATTTGGAGAAAAACGAACATAATAAAAATAGAAATAAAAATTATAAATAAAAAAGTGCAGTAATTATAATGTATATTAAGTATAAAAATACGAAAAAATAATTTGAAAACAGAGAACAATTATATTAAATTGATGAAAGTAATAGAAAAAATCACACAAAAAAGAAATATTGACGTCAAAGAAAATGAATAATTTTGAAATACTAAAATAAAATTGAAAATATTTTAGTAAATTTAAAAAAAAATTCAAATAATAAAAATTGCATTACCTTCCCTTCCCTCCAAATCTACCCAACTTGGAGAGACGTAAAAATGGATTTTACTCCCTTGCCTCCTAAAATTTAAATCAAATACATTTAATTATAAATATTTTCTCTCCTCTTATCCCCTTCATCTACTCCGATACACACACCCTTAAGATTTGGAGAAGATGGTGAAAAGTGGCTAAGGGTTAGATGGTAAGAGGGTACATAAGAGTGAATTAATTTTTTTTTAATTTTATAATTTGAGTTATTATTAATATTTTTTATTTTATTAGAAGGGATTGTAAAAATTTCTAAAGTTAAAAAAGGTTACTAAAATTATTCGAGGAATTACAAAAATGTTAGACTTTTTTTTTAATTAGGAGAATTTTTAACCTCTTTAAAATAAATGAAAAATACCTACTATTTATTAGGTTACAGTAGAATATTTTTATTTGTTTTCATTAAATTGAAGACATTTATGTAAATTTACTCAAAATATCTTCTACAAATCTAGAGGTTTTATAAAATTTATACCCAATATTAGCTATAACGGGATAATATAACTGATATATATGATACATAATATTTAAATTTTACACCTATTTTTCAAAAATAAGATGTGTATTGTTATGTATTAAATACTTAAAATAATATATTATTTATAAAATTGTCATCATATTAAAAAATAGAGTGTATATTGTTATGCACTAAAATTTAAAATGAAATTTTATATATAAAATTGTCACCGTAATTGTTATTTACACTTATTTTTTTAAAATGTGGTGTATATTGGTAGGCACAAAAATTTAAAATGAGATTTTATTTCTAAAATTGTCACCGTGGTTATTTTTTACACCTGTTTTTTTTTAATAATGGTGTACATTGTTGTGCATTAAAATTTAAAATTAGATTTTATTTACAAAATTATCACCATATTTGCTATTTACATTAATTTTTAGTAAAATGGAGGTATATTCTCAAATTCTATTCTTATTTTTGCATTTGTGAAATTCACTTAGTACAAATTTTTAATTTAAGGATATAATCGATGTTGTTATAGACCAACTGAAATGTCTAGTTTCATTTTTTAAAACTCGAGAAAAGAGTTTTGAAATTGTTCTAATTTCTGTTAAAGAAATTGCTTTTAAATGGACATAGAATCCAAATTCCGAAAAAAAGCAAATTATTTGCAAAGATAAACAATTTAATAAGATTATTGATATTGAAGTTGTAAAATATCTTAAAGAATAGTTTAAAATTGATTATTTCTTATACATTGTAGATAAAGCAACGATTTCATTTTAAAATAGGTTTGAACAATTTAGAATTTATAACAATATTTTTCTATAATAATAAGTTAAAAGTATATTGACTTAATCTTTAATATTCGAATTTTTTTTTAAAATATCCAAAAATTTAAAAAAAAATTCAAAAATATACAATTTTTCAAAATAATTACACAAATGGTCAATTTTGGCCATTTTTTACACTTAGGCGCCACCCTAGTTGGCGCCTACCCTTAATGGGTAGGGCAAGTCGCCACTAGGAGTGGCGCCTATGCCCATTCCTATTTTCTTTTTTTTTTTTTTTAAATGTTATTTTTTTTGTTTTTTTAATTTTTTTTTATTTATAAATTTATATTTTTTATTAATTAAATTAATTTATGTTAAGACATATATATAAATAAATTTTTTTACAAGATATATATATATATATATATATATATATATATATATATATATATATTAATTTATATATATATATATATTAATTTTTTATATATATATATATATATATATATATATATATATATATTAATATAATTTATAAGTAATTAATATTATTTGTAAATTTTTGGAAAAAAAATTAATTTATATACGTATAAAGATATGATAGACAATATTTTTAAGATAAAGATAAAGATATAAAGATAATAAACAGAAAATATTTTTATTTAAATAATAGACAAGACAAATATTACAAAGATATGATTAATCACATATGATGCGGTCCCTGGTACGATCCGCACGGGGGAGGTCTAGTTACTCGCCTAGACGGTTCACGTGGTGGTGGTGCTTCCCTATTACCACCCCTTGCCCTAACGCGCCCCCTTGCCGCTTGCCGTTGTGGTTGGGTCGAAGTCCCTTCAGTGCTGTAGGAAAGACGGGTCCCCTCTGCGCCCTCGAAGCTTTGTCTGGGTGGGACAAACTGACTACTGCTGGGTGCGCCCTCGAATTGTGGTCTTTGGTAGTTTAGGGTTGAATCGGGTTGGCCAAAGTGCAATGTTTGTTGTGGTGTGTAGTAGTCCTGTTGGTAGTCCTCTTGTATACCCGTGTCGGGGCTAGGTGGAGGACTGGAAGAGCTTGGGAAATTGTCGTGTTGGAAGTGTTGGGATTGGTGGAAGTAGGGGGATTGATATTGTGGTAGGTGTTGGGACTGTTGATGGTGGTGGGAATGTTGAGTTTGTTGTTGGTAGTCTTCATGGTATTGGGATTGAGTTTGTGGTATGTATTGTTGATTTGGTTGGGGGGTGGACATGTGTTGTGGTGGTTGTTGTTGGTAATATGGTGGTGGTGGTTGTTGTTGGTAATAAGGTGGTGGTGGTTGTTGTTGATAAAATGGTTGTGGTGGTTGTTGTTGGTAATAAGGTGGTGGTTGTTGTTGTTGGGAATACTGTGGTGGTTGTTGTTGTTGGGAATACTGTGGTGGTTGTTGTTGTTGGAAATATGGTTGTTGCATCCGGGGATCGTCCAAATAGAACGGGTCAGACACAATCATTTCTGGATTGGTATTTGCTCTATACCAATCCACATATTCCCTTGTCGGCTTCATTTCGTTGGGCGCCACCGGAAATTGTAGAACATAGTGGGCACGGTCTTTCCACATTTTACGAAACTCCTTAGCAAATTCCTTCCAATTTTGGGCATACCACTGGTGGCTGACTTTTTTTAGATGCCAAGGTTCCATAGACATTGGGGGGCCTGGGATTTCTTGATGCATTCCGAATTGAAGCTTGACACGGTCACTTTGGTGCATCTCCACAGTGGTGAACCGCATTATGGCCGTTTTTGCTGTCCAAACAGCTGCATCTTCGGGGTTGGGTTGATGTTCCAATCCCAAATATGGCCTCCAAATAAACTGCAAAGAAAAAATTAAATATGTTATTTATCGAGAATGCATGATATTAATAAATCAGTTAGAAGCTGAGTGATTTAGTGGTAATACATCCTGTGCTCGGAGACGATCCAACAGTTGACGATAAAATATAATTTTATTTTTGGGGGTAAGACTGTAATCCAGTCCGGTTGTAATGAACCTAAACAAAAAAGATAAATAATATTAGTTACAAATATTTATAGAATAAATATACAAAATGAAATAAGTTCATAAATTTACCTAGTTGCGTAGGGGAAGGAGTAATCATTAGGATTTTCTGGGGCTAGCCTCGGCAATCTCCACCACCCCCATGTTTGGAGCAAAAAAGCACATCCAGAAAATGTACAGTGCTCATTTTGTGCATTTTTACACAAAGAGCTATATAGGAATGCTAATACTGCAGAACCCCAACTATATGTGCTTATTCTATCAATGTCCCCGAGCAAACTCAAGTACATAAAATTTATGCTATTTCCCGTCCCTTCGGGAAATAGCAAGTTCCCAAACAATAGCATAATGTAAACCCGGGTTTTTATGACTTTTTCTTGTTCGGAGGATTCCTCAGTCAAAGTTATGGAGTCGTGGTACAATTGTAGGCTAGATAATTTAATACCCTGACCCCTTGCTTTGGCAGACCCCTCACCCTCGACCAGATCTACCCCCAACATTTGAACACATATTTGGTTAGGCTGTTGAACATTTCCGGTCACAGGCTTACCATCTATTCTAAGACCTAAAAGCATGTACACGTCCTCTAATGTGACGGTACATTCACCAGTTGGTAGGTGAAAAGTGTGTGTCTCAGGTCTCCAACGTTCACACAGAGCCAAAATGAATTTAGCATCAATGGTGGCATTTACGACATGCATTACATGACCGAAACCCGCACGCTCTATGTAAGGTACGCACCATGGGTCTGGATAAGGCATTGGGTGTGAACGTTGACGAAATTTCTTGGGATCCTTTAAAAACAAACAATATAAACAATCATTATATTGGACTTTTAAAAAACTAATTACAAACATACGAAAGAGGCAATGTTCAAGAAAAACTTACGAATGAGGCAATGTTTGCCCTAGTTCCTCTGTGTTCTTGGCCCATGGTAAGAAGCGACATGACTGCAATGTAGGAAGAAGCTTGGTGGATGAGAAGTTTCGCCTGAGTTCTCTGAATAAAAGTGTTAGTGGTTGATGAAAACTTGCAAGAATGACCCTCTATTTATACTCGTTTTCAAGTAGACTGAATATGCAAAAATGTGACAAGTGTAAGGCATGCGTGGCAGTGTTGGCATGCATTGGTGCAGACTAGGTGGGAGTTATCTTGTCTTGGGGAAGACTTGGTGGAATCTGATGATGCAAAAACGTGACAAGTGTAAGGCATGCGTGGGAATCTTGCAGAATAGGTGCAGACTAGGTGGCAGTGTTGGCATGCATTGGTGCAGACTAGGTGGGAGTTGTCTTGTCTTGGGGAAGACTTGGTGGAATCTGATGATGCAAAGGTGTGACCTGTGGAAGGCATGCATGGGAATCTTGCAGAATAGGTGCAGACTAGGTGGTAGTGTTGGCATGCATTGGTGCAGACTAGGTGGTAGTGTTGGCATGCATTGGTGCAGACTAGATGGGAATCTTTCACGTGATTTATTGAGATTTGTTTTGTACAGTGTCAGACTGTACAGGTCAGATTAGAAGTTAAGTGTCACAGAGATAGTAGAATCCAATTTTAGCTTTGATATCCCCCAATAATTTATTTAACGGTTGAAATTTGACTTTCAAATATTTATTTTAATGGTTATGGGTAATCGATCTTAAAATTCACCAAAAGTTTATTTGATTGGAATGAAAAAAATAAAATAAAACAATAACTGATATCAATATTTTGGTGTCTAAATATATTTCTCGAACACATTTACATTAGCATAATTTGTTACTATGATGCATAATGGACCATAACAGTTTTTCCTAGTTGAATCACACAACGTTGGAATATCCTGTGTTGCATCCTTATCTGATTCTGGTAAACCATCAGGTATGGTCTCGAATTGAAAATCTGGGAGACCTTTCACAAACTCTTCTCCAAGAGATTTAATCAAACGTTTGTGGTTGAACTCGGTGTTGACAAAGGTTATGTGGAAACCGTTGCAACGGAAGAGTTTGGCTAACTGCATGGAAGGATTCACATGACCCTGTGCTGGAAATGGTACGAATACAGCATGTGGTTTTTGGGTTTGATTAGGACTGGAATCCATTTTAGATGGTTTTTCTTGAGAGTTTTTGTGATTTCAAATGTTAATTCTATGAGTTCACTGTATGCTTGTGAATAAATGTGGCTTTAGTGGTGAAGATCTGGCATGCATTAGTACAGACTAGGTGGGAGTGTTGCATTCAAGGGTGTGACACGTGTAAGGCATGCGTGGGAATCTGCCAGACTTGGTGGTGAAGACTTGATGGGGAACAGGCATGCATGGGAATCTCTGAGACTAAGTTCAGGCTAGGTGGATAGGTTGGCATGCATTAGTACAGACTAGGTGGGAGTGTTGCATTCAAGGGTGTGACACGTGTAAGGCATGCGTGGGAATCTGCCAGACTTGGTGGTGAAGACTTGATGGGGAACAGGCATGCATGGGAATCTCTGAGACTAAGTTCAGGCTAGGTGAATAGGTTGGCATGCATTAGTACAGACTAGGTGGGAGTGTTGCATTCAAGGGTGTGACACGTGTAAGGCATGCGTGGGAATCTGCCAGACTTGGTGGTGAAGACTTGATGGGGAACAGGCATGCATGGGAATCTCTGAGACTAAGTTCAGACTTGGTGGTGAAGACTTGATGGATAGGCAGTAAGATTCTTGCAGTATAAATATTCACACACATTTTCGCAAAGGTATTCACAATATCTTCACAGCAATCTTCACAAAACCTTGACAATATCTTCACAAAACCTTCACAAAACCTTCACAAAACCTTCACAAAACCTTCACAAAACCTTCACAAAACCTTCACAAAACCTTCACAATGTCTTCACAAAACATGGCATCTTCATCACAATACAAAATCAAAGCTCACGTCAATGGTGAGACTTATGAATGTGATATGTCTGGCTTCCTATTTAGAAACACCGAATGCACTCGTTTTTGTCTAAATAGAGGAGCTGACTTCTCTTATCTGAAGAGGAAGATTGAGTCCAAACTAAGACAACCCGTGTCCCAAATTTTTTATCAACAACCTTTTTTTTCACAAAACAACTCTGTCAAGTTTTATAAGTCATTGATTCAAAATGACATGGAGACACAATACATGCTTCGTAACCATGAGTACTCTGGTTACGAATACATAGTGTTGTACATTGTGTTGGAACAACCTCAACCAACTCAGAATATTCAATCACAGGTTATTGATCCTGTGATTGATGACGAACAAGATGCTGAGCACCACGTTGAAGACGATGTGGTTGATGATGCTGAAGACGTGGTTGATGACTTGGTGAACCGTCATTCTGAAGACGAAGACCAAGCTCAAATACCTATAGCGCAACGCTACTCACCTCCTGCGCACTTCACAACACTTAACTTGGGCGAGGATGAGCCCTCATCAGATATGTTCTACAACCCATATATGAGGTCTGATGAGGACTTAAAGAAGGGTGACCAATTTCGGACCAAGGAAGAGTGTCTGTTAGCAATAAAGAACTGGCACTTGAAAAATTGTGTTGACTACGATGTTATCAAATCAAATCCGGAAAGATACGTTATTGTATGCAAAAATCCGGAGTGTGGATATAGGTTGATGGCATCGTACAAGAAGAAGCATAATGCGTGGGTGATAGGGTCCATATCTCAAGCTCACATTTGCGTCAACACCAACATGGCACAGGATCATCGCAAACTTAGCCATGACATGATCTGCCATTCCATATTACCTCTAGTTGAGGCTGACCCGTCACTGAAGGTCAAAACAATTATCTCCCATTGTGTGGCTGTTTTCAAATATACACCGTCATACAGAAAGGCTTGGTTAGCGAAAACCAAGGCAATTGAACTGGTGTACGGTAACTGGGAGGAATCATACAAACAACTACCACGCTACCTGGCTGCACTACGATTGTATTCACCTGGGACGGTTACTATAATGGAGACCTTGCCTGCACAATCCCCTGACGGAACTCGTCTAGAAGGTAATGGAATTTTCCATAGACTTTTCTGGGCATTCCGTCCCTGCATCATCGGGTTCACATTCTGCAAACCACTTGTTCAAGTCGATGGAACTTGGCTGTATGGGAAATACAAAGGATCGTTACTGATGGCGGTCACACAAGATGGCAATTCAAATATTTTCCCAATAGCCTTTGCATTGGTGGAAGGAGAAACGGCTGCTGCTTGGAGTTTCTTCCTTAAGAATCTTCGAACGCACGTGACTCCACAAGCTGGCATCTGCGTGATTTCTGACAGGCACGCTTCAATAGACAGTGCATACAATAATCCAGCAAATGGTTGGCATGACCCCCCGTCTACCCATGTCTACTGCATCAGGCATATTGCTCAAAATTTTATGCGGGAGTTCAAGGATAACTTCTTGAAGCAACATTTGATAAACGCGGGGTATGCATTAAACCAACCTGGATTCCAATACTATCGCCGGGAAATAGTGTTGGCAAATTCTGATGCAGGGAGGTGGATCGATAATATCGACAGAGCGAAGTGGACTAGATCATACGACGATGGGGTGAGGTGGGGCCACATGACAACAAATCTTGTGGAATCAATGAACGGCGTGTTTAAGGGCATACGTAACCTCCCGGTAACCGCATTGGTGAGTGCGACCTATTTTCGGATGGCAACGTTGTTCGTAACAAGAGGCAGGCGCTGGAATGAAGTGTTGCAGACGAGTCAAGTATATAGTGATGCTTGCATGAAGTTTATGAGGCAGGAATCTGCCAAAGCCAGCAGCCATCGGGTTACGGAATTCGACCGCCATGGCCACACTTTTAGTGTCAAGGAAACAATTGACCACAACCAAGGGCTGCCCAGACAAGAGTATAGGGTCCTAATACCAGACCGTTGGTGCGACTGTGGTCAATTTCAGGCCTATCGTATGCCTTGTTTCCATGTCATTGCAGCGTGTTCACACAGCCACTTCGATGCATTATCGCTAGTGTCTCCAATCTACAAAGTTGCAACATTGCTCAATGTATACGACAATCCCTTTCCGGTGGTAGCATTGGAGGCGTATTGGCCAGAGTATGACGGGGAAATTGTTTGGCACAACGAATCGATGCGGCGGAATAAAAGTGGTCGCCCAAATAGCAGGCGCATTAGAACTGAAATGGACGTCGCAGAGAAAATGCAGAGGAAGTGTAACATATGTAGACAACTAGGGCATAATAAGAACAAATGTCCATATCGTGGATCTAGTTCCACAACTTAGTTTTCACTTTCATAAATCTGTGTACCAAAATCATTTTAAATTAAAGTTTACTTTTTATTCCAAATAGAAGATGACACTTGAACAACAAACACAAACATCTAACATTACAACACCAATTACTAAAACAAAAACAAATACTGGAACAAAAACAAGTACTAAAACAAGAACAAGTACTAGAACAATAACAAATACAACAACAACATGACAAACAACCATTAAAATCTAAGAAATTACAACAGTTAACACTATGTCGTCTGATCCATGCATCATTTGGATGCAATCAATGTCGCTTTCAACTTCAACCCACCAATGTATCGTTTCTCCAATTTCAAATGAGAACCTTGTTGTAAGCCTCTGAATCCTTCTGATGACTTCACCAGGTTGGTAATCTCCCTCTAACCAAGACATCAAGGACCTTTTTAGTTGGTCCAACGAACGGATGTTCCAAAATTTCATCTCCATTGGAGGTTTCAAAGGCGAGAAAATAACATGCCCATCCCTTTTTAAGATTACTGGTTCAGGATCCGGGCGCCTTGATGATGTTCGCTGCCATGACGACGGTCTTGGGGATGCCATGAACTCAACTTGATAGGCAACAGTGGTGAAGAAAATGCAAGGAAATAACACTTTATTTATAGGAAAAGATCTGGGTTGTACACCAGTCTACCTAACCCTAATTAGTGTCGCACTTGATTACTTAATCTTATAGGGAATTAGGGTTTCAATTAGGTCATAACTACCAAACTCTAATTATAACCGATCAATAAACCCTAATTATAATTGATAAATTAACCTTAACATGATTAACCCTAATTCTTCCAAAAAAAATTAAATAATAATAATTACTTATAAATTAAATTAGTATATATATAAATTAATATATATATATTATATATATATATATATATATATATATATATATATATATATATATATATATATATATATATATATATATATATATATATATATATATATATATATAATATATATATATATATATATATATATATATATATATATATATATATATCTTGTAAATAATTTTATTTATATATATGTGTTAATATAAATTAATATAATTTAGAAAAAATATAAATTCATAAATTAAAAAAAAATTTAAAAAAAAAAAAAAAAACATATTTAAAAAAAAAAATAATAATAATAATTTAAGGGTAGGCGCCACTCCTAGTGGCGACTTGCCCTACCCTTTAAGGGTAGGCGCCAACTAGGGTGGCGCCCATGTAGGAAACTAGGGCAAAAATTGCCCATTTTAGTAATTTTTTGAAAAAAATGGATATTTTTAAAATATTTTTAAAAATTCTGGATATTTTAAAAAAAAATTCTTAATATTCATTAAAATATTACGAAAACTCGAATATTGATGAATTAGATCTCTTTACTAAACTAAACAACTTAAGAGAAATAATACAATTAGAAAATAATACACTAATTGACATGCGTAATTATGTAAATAAAAAAATATTTTTCAAATGCATATTTCTTATAAAATAATATTAACATAGTTACACGTTTCTGAACCGTAATTTTTCAAAATTGACATTTGTATATAGTTTTATTTTTAATATAATATGTTGGTATAATTTATTACTGATGATACTTATTTTTTTAATTTAATTTAATCTATTTATTTTTATTATTTTAGTTGTTTCAACCATAATCTATTATTCTCAATTTGTAAATTTTAAATAAAATATAATTTATTTATTATCACTTTAAAAGTTTTAAATAAAATATAATTTATTTTGAATATTCAAAAACCAATCCAAATTAAATCGCATGAAGTTGGATCAGATCAAATCAATTTTTTTAATTAATTATCCAAAACCGGATCGAATTACAAATAAATCGGATGAGTTTTTAATTCAAAATCAATTTAAACCAAACCGAAGACTCCCAAAGCAATAATACTATATTTCCATACATGCCAGTGCCGTCACTAGACTTTTAAAAAAAAGTGGTTCACTAAATAGAAATATTTAAATAACATAACATATAAGAAATTATTATTTTTTTTGGACTTTTGTTTATGTTGAAAAGTTTAAATCCTCATTTGATAATACATTAAAACAATGTTCCGTACATTTAAAAATTCATCTAAAACATGACAATTCAAATGACATTAACTGAAAATTTATTTGCAGGTTTAAAATTTATTAGATATATTTTGATAGTTAAATCTAAATATAAACTTATGATATTGAGATATTTGAATTATTTAATTGTTTTCCTAATTTACGTATAATTTATAAAGTGATATTATCAATGTTAACATTGTATCTGTTGATAGATGGTTTTCTAAATTAAAGTTATTAAAAATCTTATAGCTTAAATATGTTTTTGATCTTTGCAGAAATGAATCATTTGTATTTTAGTCTTGGTAAAAAAGTGATTTATAGACATGCCATTTCAAAATGTTTAAAGAAGTCCTCGGTAAGATTTTTAACTTAAAAAACAACGAGGTGGCAAAATTTTACAAACTTGACATTTGTTGGTTGGATTAATGTCGTTGGTCCGTTGTTGTCTTCTTGTTTTCTCTATCATTTCTTTAAGATTTCAATGAGACTTAATGCATTAGATGATATTTTCACCTTCTCTTTCACGATAGTTTTTAGAGGTTAGTCACAATTTAACCATGACAAAACAAATATAGATATCGTATAATGACAATTTAACTTAGAAAATATTTTTCATGATATCCTATTTAACTATAGTTTAATCTTGGGAAATTTGAGATCCTATGTGATAGCATGTTTTGCATACTTTCAAAGACGGTATTATATAGCGTGAGACCTATGTTATATTACACAATGCCATACCACAATACCACAAAGGTTATATTACTATGTTGAACGAGTGTGTCGATTGTGAGAAAATTTACAAAGCATTTGAGGTTTTTAGGAGATGGATCCTATTAAGCTAAATATTATTAGGTTTACTAAGTTGTAGAGACTCTGTAATACTTATAAAATGATGGAGAGATATCCAATTATTAATTCATACAATAATAAGTGAAATAATGGAGTTTGTTATTTATGGATGGATTTCTCCGTCAGGGGGATTTAGCAAAGGGAATCACTCTGATTGAGGACCTAAACCATTTAAATTCTTTAATGCTTGGTTAGATCATGAGGCATTTTTTCCCGTTATTTCTAGTGTTTGGAATTCGTTAGCTATCAAGGGAAGGGCAAACTTTATTATCAAAGAGAAATTGAAGGTTTTGAAAGAAGCGTTGAGGAAGTGGAATAATGAGGTCTTTGGTTATCTTGATCTTGATGTGGACAAGGCGGTTCTTTCTATTAATGAGTTAGAAACCTTAGAATCTGAAGATCAAGTTAGTGATGTTGAGCTCCATTCCAAAATGCATTCTGAAGTCGATTCAAAAATGTGACAACCTATGGTTTATAGAGAGAGTATCTTGAGACAAAATTGTGGCGCAAGTGGATCAAAGATGGAGACTCCAATTCTAAATTCTTTCATCAAGTCATGAGACAACGATTTAGGAGGAATAAGGTGGTGGGTATTACTATTCATGCAGGTTGAACAGAGAATGTTAAGGTTGTCAATAATGAGATTAGAGGCCACTTTGAGGCTAGATTTAAAGAGCCAAATTTCCATCGCCCAACCTTAAATGGAGTAGCTTTCAATCAGCTTTTTGTTGAGGATATGATTTCTTTGGAGCTTCCTTTTGAGGAGGAGGAAGTGAATGATGTTGTTTGGTTGTGTGCAAATGACAAAATTACATGCCATGATGGTTATAACATGAATTTTTTCAAAGCTTACTGGGATATCCTCAAGTATGACGTTCTAAATTTTGTTAGTTTCTGTTTTCGCAATTCCAAGTTGTCCAAAGTTGTTATAGCTTCCTTCTTGACCCTTATTCCAAAAACTGAGAATCTTCAATCCTTTGGAGAGTACATACCAATCTGCTTGATCACAAGTATTTATAGGATTCTATCCAAACTCTTGGCATCTAGATTGAGAAGAGTCTTTGATGGGTTAATTTCAAAAAATAGTCGACTTTTCTTTCGAGTCGTCATATTCAAGACGGGATCTTAGTGGTTAATGAAGTATTGGATTTTGCAGCTAGGAATAAGAAGGATTGTTTAGTGGTTAAGGTGGATTTCCAAAATGCTTATGATTGTGTATCTTGGGAATTATTGAGCTATATTTTGAAAAGGATGAACTTTGGGCCAAGATGGTTACTTTGGATGGAATTTCTTGTCTTCACCAGTTCCATGTCCATTTTATTTAATGGTAGTCCTACTTTTAATTTCCAAGTGGAGAGAGGATTGAGACAAGGGAATCCTCTTTCTCCTTATCTTTTCTTATTGGTGGCGGAAGGTTTGGCTAGTCTTATGTCTCAAGCTTCTCAATTAGGGGACTTTAATGGCTTTCAATTAAAGAGGGATGTCGGTCTTAATTTACTTCAATTTACCGATGATGCTATTTTATTTTGTGATGGAGCTTGGACTAATTTATGAAGTGTTAAAGCCTTATTACGAAGCTTTGAAATGGTATCGGGTCTCAAAATCAACCTCGCAAAAAACAAGATCTATGGTTTGAAGTTGAAGGATGACTTCATTTGTGAATCCTCAATTTTCTTGTCATGTGGTGTTAGATATCTTCCTTTCACTTTTCTAGGTGTGAAGGTGGGAATTAATCCGAGGAAGAGATCAACTTAGAAGAGAAAAACTTCTAAGATTCAGAATAGGTTGGCTGCTTGGAAAGGGAACTGCATGTCTCAAGGAGGAAGAATCACAATGACTAACTATGTTTTAACTAACATACCAATATATCCTTTTTCTTTTTACAGGGCACCAAAGGCGATAATTCAGGAGATCGTTAACATCCAGCGGGATTTTCTTTGGGTAAGTGAGGAATGTCAAAGGAAAGTATGTTGGGTGAGTTGGGACTCAATTTGCAGGAGTAAGAAGGAGTGAGGATTAGGCATTAAACATCGTGGCTTCTTTAATCAAGCTCTTCTTTGCAAATGGTTATGGAGGATTATTTTAGAGCCTTCACCTATTTGGAAGGATCTTTTGACCTCTAGATATGGAGATTTACACTCAAAAATTCTAAATTAAATTATTCGTCCTTGGAAGCAGAAAGACTCGATTTGGTGGAGAGATTTGATGAATCTTCTAGCCACTTCTAACACCATTAGTAACTAGTTTTCTTATTATATTAGCTGCAAATTGGGTTTAGGTAATTTGATTGGTTTTTGTAATTTTAGATGGCTTAGAAATGAAGTGTTTTCTTCTATTTTTCCTCTGCTTTATCACATTACTGCCAATCCTGAAATGAAGTAGTTCATGAAGGTGATTGGAACAATGATGTTTGGCAGTGGAATATCCATCTTAACAAGGTATCTCTAAATTCTAATGAAATTTTCCAATTGTTGGAGTTGTATCAACTTCTTATTCATCTTAATCCTTCTCTTAGCATTGAAGATTGTTTCATTTGGTGGTCTGCCAAGGGAAGTTTTTCGGTTAGTAATGCTTATTCGGTTCTCAAGGATCTGCACCTAGATTATGACCGTAGGTTGACAACTGATATTGAAATATTAAAATGTTTTTGGGGGTTTAACATTCCTAGTAAGATTCAAGTTTTCTGTTGGAGATTGATTCTCAATCGTCTTCCGACAAAATACCAATTGCATCACCGTGGAATTTTGGTTGGGCTTAACAGTTCTGTTTTCCAGTTGTGCTCTAATTATGATGAAGACGCATTTCACCTCTTTTGTTCTTGTTCTTTCAGTATCATAGTCTAGAATCAAGTGTGTCCTTGGATTGGCATTAAATCGTTAAGAATGGCAACGAGCGTGGTAGATCACTTTAAGAAAACTATGTTTGTTTGAAAAAAGTCTACAACTAGCAGTATGTGTGTTTTTTTTTGTCTTGTGTTCGTTAGACTCTTTGGTTACGGCGGAATTTGGTCATTTTCAAGCCGGAGGAGGTGGCTGGCTAGGACCATTTGGATAATATCAAGAGGTCTACTTGGGGGTGGTTTCAAGTATTCTTTAGAAAATTTCCTCTTTTGAGATGGGAGGATTGGTTGGTTGATCCATCTAGATGTATTTCTTAGTTTTTTGATGTCCTTTGTTTCTTTTGGGGCTCCTTTGTCTTTGAGTCTCTTCCTTGTATTAAGGGTTGAGTACCCCTTGTACTCCTCATAATACAATATTACTTATAAAAAAAAGTAAGTTTAGGGGGGGGGGGGATGAAATAACATGGAAATTTTATAAGAATGTTTCAAATTAGTAACTTTTTAACATTTTATTTATATGTTGAAAGTATAAAAATCATGATAGAAGTTGTTAATGAAAAGCGTGAGATGAGAGAGAGAGAGAGAGAGAGAGTTAATTTTAAAGAAAGTTTAAGTGAGGTTTAATAAATTAAAAATGAAACTTTTGTGTTTGATGTGTATTTAACTTGTTTTCAACATAAAAAGAGGGTGATGCTCATTACATACTATTTGTTTCTCACATACCATATAAAAACCCGAAATTACCTATTTTCGAAAGATAACTTCAAGTCACACTCATGTTTATCAACTGACCTTGCTTTCTTTAGGAATGCAAAAAGGTGTATTAAATTCATCACTGAATAAGAGTTTACATATTACATGACCATATGCTTAAATGAGAGGTAAACATACATTTAAAATGATTATGTTTGATGATGATGATGATGGTGTGATAAAATATGGTAAATTATATATTTCTACAATGCAATAATGAGACGTGATTCAAGAATGATTTATGAAAAATTGATTGTAATATGAAATTGCACATCAAATAGCATATGTGTAAGAAAACATATCCTGAAATCACTTATATAAAACCGCATGTGGAACCGATAAAAACTAAGAGTGCTTCAAAGAAGTCCAAACTACCTTCAAGTGATAATTTAGCTAAGCGGTTACCATCATCATATTTCATAGTCCGTAAATCTTATGGCCCTCATTTGCCTCCTATATTAAAGTGTGCATAATTCCTCTTATAATACCTCATGTGTGGTGTCCCACAAAGGTGTGCCTTCATGAAACTCTCCTATATTGATGGCGTCATCGTGTAAAGTGATGATGCAATGACATCTAGGTAACATGTCTGCTCCATGGTCCGCCATAGCTTATTCCTCCTCTAAGATCTCCTAATGAGTTAACCTTAGTGATGCCCCTATAACGATGACGTCATATGCATATGTGACACTATGTAATACCATTGAATATAAATGTTTATAGTAGTTCACAGCCTATTAGTTGACACACTTTGTGCATACTCTGGTACCAATTGCTTTTGATAGTCGTAAAATATCTCATCAACATATATACGATACATTGTATGAGGCATAACATTTGTAAGATCCCAAGGTATATATTGCAAATACTCTAATTTTGTCTCAATACATGCTTTGGGATATAGGGGTACACAAGTCAAGATCCATATGCCAACCATCAAGAGTACTACCAAATATCTATTAGAATATGGTCAATGGAATTCATGTAAGTCTCTATTAATGCTTGTAATATGGGTGAAACAAATATATTCTGTTAGAATGAGGTCAACAGAATGCATGTAAGTCTGTGTTAATGAACCCCCACTATATTCAATCTTCATCGTATTCAACAACAATCTGCCACTAGGCTATTTTAGGAAATTGTTGGATGATCCATGGCTAAAAATAGTTTAAATAAATAATATTAGAATTTTCATAAAAAATATTTAGAATTAGTATAAAATCAATAAGCTACTTATATATTACCTGAAAGAGATAAGTTTTTTTGCCATTTATCTTATTTTAAACTCGTTTGCTTCATCCAACTTGGCGTAGAAGTAAACCAAACACGAAGATACCTAATTAAACTTATGAACCCTTTTAAGTTCTATGAAGTTGCAAACATATACAATATCCACATATGTGCATTTTTATCCACAAATATGACTGTGCCAACCAATTACCATAAATATATCATTCATAAATCGTCAATGATAATCAACCATTACATCATCACAATAATAGGTAACTATGACAGTCAAGTGGATTTCATAAGTGTCCTTAAAAAACCAAATTATGCACGGGATCCTTGCATATGTGAAATCTCAAGCTCAGTTTCACCATAAGTTCTAATATTCCAGTCCTTAAAATGAAAAACGATATAATAATTAGCCTCTGATATGAAGATGCAAAGGACAAGATGTACCTTCTAAAATGATGCTCATATCACCAATGGGGATATGAAATGTCAAAGTCTCTTAAGTGATATCTCTCGACAAAAACACACAAAAGGGCATGACCAATGAATTAAAAATCAGTCCTAACAACACCCCTTAGCCCAGATGATTCTAATACTTGTTGAAACCATGGAGCACTGGGTTACACCAACCCCACTATCTTCATAGCATGACTGATACATTTTAGTGAGTCACGGAACTGCAAAAATGAAATTGTGAAATAGAGATGTTTTATGTCAATATAAATATAATAGATATAATGTTTAATGTTAATATAAATATGACGAATCATAATTAAATACTATATTTATCTCTTTGTTCCAAATGTGATGAGCAAATGTGTTTGTATACAACAGAAGAAGTGACATTTGTGATTCCCCTTGGGAAATCCTGCTTGTGCAAAAGCAAGTGCATGAGCCTGAGGCCTGCCATGAGACTAAGAACCCTAACTATGGGATGACAATTGGTTACCAATGTCAAACACTTTCCCCACTTCAAACTTTGTACCTTAGGTCGTGGACCATTTGCTTTTATATCTATGTACGAAGGCAAGTTGTGGTAAAATACTATGATTATATGTTTGTTATTTATCAACGAATTTTCTATAGTGATAAAATACATAAAAAAACATCACACACGAGACAATGACAATGTGGTCAAAAAATTAGTACGCAAGTGTAAGACTATGAAAAGATCAATAGAGAGTAAAAGCA